>NC_082595.1:0-304473 GCF_030936135.1 Gavia stellata
TGACGCGACGTCGACGACGCGACGACGCGACGACGTCGACGTCGACGACGCGACGACGCGACGACGTCGACGACGTGACGTCGACGACGCGACGACGCGACCGACGCGACGACGTCGACGTCGGCGACGCGACGACGACGACGCGACGACGCGACGACGCGACGTCGACGACGCGACGACGCGACGACGCGACGACGCGACGTCGACGACGCGACGACGCGACGACGCGACGACGTCGACGTCGACGACGCGACGACGCGACGACGCGACCGTCGACGACGCGACGTCGACGACCGCGACGACGCGACGACGCGACGACGTCGACGTAGACGACGCGACGACGCGACGACGCGACGACGTCGACGACGCGACGTCGACGACGCGGCGACGCGACGACGCGACGACGCGACGACGTCGACGTCGACGCGACGACGCGACGACGTCGACGTCGACGACGCGACGACGCGACGACGACGACGCGACGACGCGACGACGCGACGACGCCGACGACGCGACGACGTCGCAGTCGACGACGCGACGACGCGACGACCGACGACGCGACGTCGACGACGCGACGACGCGACGACGTCGACGACGCGACGCGACGACGGGACGACGCGACGTCGACGACGCGACGACGCGACGACGTCGACGACGCGACGTCGATGACGCGACGACGCGACGATGTCGACGTCGACGACGCGACGACGACGACGCGACGACGCGACGACGTCGACGTCGACGACGCGACGACGCGACGACGCGACGACGCGACGTCGACGACGCGACGACGCGACGACGTCGACGACCGCGACGCGACGACGCGACGACGCGACGTCGACGACGCGACGACGCGACGACGCGACGACGTCGACGACGCGACGTCGACGACGCGACGACGCGACGACGCGACGACGTCGACGTCGACGACGCGACGACGCGACGACGTCGACGACGCGACGACGCGACGACGCGACGTCGACGACGCGACGACGCGACGACGAGACGAAGTCGAGATCGACGACGCGACGACGCGACGACGCGACGCCGTCGACGCGACGACGCGACGACGCGACGACGTCGACGTCGACGAAGCGACGACGCGACGACGTCGACGACGCGACGTCGACGACAGCGACGACGACGACGCGACGACGCGGAAGACGTCGACGACGCGACGACGCGACGACGTCGACGTCGACGACGCGACGACGCGACGACGCGACGACGCCGACGTCGACGACGCGACGACGCGACGACGCGACGACGTCGACGAGGCGACGTCGACGACGCGCGACGCGACGACGCGACGACGCGACGAGGCGACGTCGACGACGCGACGACGCGACGACGCGACTACGTCGACGACGCGACGTCGACGACGCGACGACGCGACGACGTCGACGTCGACGACGCGACGACGACGACGCGACGACGCGACGACGCGACGACGTGACGAAGTCGACGACGCGACGACGTCGACGTCGACGACGCGACGACGCGACGACGCGACGACGAGACGACGTCGACGTCGACGACGCGACGACGCGACGACGCGACGACGTCGACGTCGACGACGCGACGACGCGACGAGGCGACGACGTCGACGTCGACGACGCGACGATCGCGACGACGACGACCGACGACTCGACGTCGACGACGCGACGACGCGACGACGCGACGACGTCGACGACGCGACGTCGACGAGGCGACGACGTCGACGTCGACGACGCGACGACGCGACGACGCGACGACGTCGACGTCGACGACGCGACGACGCCGACGACGCGACGTCGACGACGCCGACGACGCGACGACGACGACGCGACGACGCGACGACGTCGACGACGCGACGACGCGACGACGTCGACGACGCGACGACGCGACGACGCGACGACGTCGACGACGCGACGTCGACGACGCGACGACGCGACGACGTCGACGAGGCGACGTCGACGACGCGGCGACGCGACGACGCGACGACGCGACGAGGCGACGTCGACGACGCGACGACGCGACGACGCGACTACGTCGACGACGCCGTCGACTCGACGACGCGACGACGCGACGACGTCGACGTCGACGACGCGACGACGCGACGACGTCGACGTCGACGACGCGACGACGCGACGACGCGACGACGCGACGACGTCGACGTCGACGACGCGACGACGCGACGACGTCGACGTCGACGTCGACGACGCGACGACGCGACGACGCGACGACGTCGACGTCGACGACGCGGCGACGAAGACGCGACGACGCGACGACGCGACGACGTCGACGTCGACGACGCGACGACGCGACGAACCGCGACGCCGTCGACCGGTCGACGACGCGACGACGCGACGACGCGACGACGTCGACGTCGACGACGCGACGACCCGACGACGCGACGAGACGACGCGACGACGCGACGACGCGACGACGTCGACGTCGACGACGCGACGACGCGACGGCGGTCGACGCGACGACGCGACGACGCGACGCCGTCGACGTCGACGACGCGACGTCGCGACGACGCGACGACGTCGACGTCGACGACGCGACGACGCGACGACGTCGACGACGCGACGCCGTCGACGCGACGACCGCGACGACGCGACGACGCGACGACGTCGACGTCGACGACAGCGACGACGCGACGACGCGACGTCGACGACGCGGCGTCGACGACGCGACGACGCGACGACGCGACGACGTCGACGTCGACGACGCGACGACGCGACGACGCGACGACGTCGACGACGCGACGTCGACGACGCGACGACGCGACGACGTCGACGCGACGACGCGACGACGCGACGACGTCGACGACGCGACGTCGACAGAGACGCCGACGACGCGACGACGACGACGCGACGACGCGACGACGCGACGTCGACGACGCGACGACGCGACGACGTCGACGTCGACGACGGGACGACGCGACGACGTCGACGACGCGACGTCGACGACGCGACGACGCGACGACGCGACGACGTCGACGTCGGCGACGCGACGACGACGACGCGACGACGCGACGACGCGACGTCGACGACCGCGACGACGCGACGACGCGACGACGTCGACGTCGACGACGCGACGACGCGACGACGCGACGACGTCGACGTCGACGACGCGACGACGCGACGACGCGACGTCGACGACGCGACGTCGACGACGCGACGACGCGACGACGCGACGACGTCGACGTAGACGACGCGACGACGCGACGACGTCGACGACGCGACGTCGACGACAACGGCGACGCGACGACGCGACGACGTCGACGACGAGACGACGCGACGACGCGACGACGTCGACGTCGACGACGCGACGACGCGACGACGTCGACGTCGACGACGCGACGACGCGACGACGCGACGACGTCGACGACGCGACGTCGACGACGCGACGACGTCGACGTCGACGACGCGACGACGCGACGACGTCGACGACGCGACGTCGACGACGCGACGACGCGACGACGCGACGACGTCGACGAGGCACGTCGACGACGCGACGACGCGACGACGCGACGAAGTCGACGTCGACGCGACGACGCGACGACGACGACGCGATGACGCGACGACGCGACGACGTCGACGACGCGACGTCGACGTCGACGACGTGACGACGACGACAGCGACGACGCGACGTCGACGACGCGACGACGCGACGACGCGACGACGCGACGTCGCGACGACGTCGACGACGCGACGACGCGACGACGCGACGACGTCGACGTCGACGACCCGACGACGACGACGCGACGACGCGACGACGCGACGACGCGACGACGTCGACGTCGACGACCCGACGACGCGACGACGACGACGCGACGACGCGACGACGCGACGACGCGACGTCGACGACGCGACGACGCGACGACGTCGACGGACGTCGACGTCGACGACGCGACGACGCGACGACGCGACGACGTCGACGTCGACGACGCGACGACCCGACGACGCGACGACGACGACGCGACGACGCGACGACGTCGACGTCGACGACGCGACGACGCGACGACGTCGACGCGACGACGCGACGACGCGACGACGCGACGACGCGACGACGTCGACGTCGACGAGGCGACGACGTCGACGACGCGACGACGCGACGACGCGAGACGCCGTCGACGCGACGACGCGACGACGTCGACGTTGTCGACGCGACGACGCGACGACGTCGACGACGCGACGACGACGACGCCGACGACGCGACGACGCGACGACGTCGACGTCGACGACGCGACGACGCGACGACGTCGACGACGCGACGTCGACGACGCGACGACGCGACGACGCGACGACGTCGACGTCGGCGACGCGACGACGACGACGCGACGACGCGACGACGCGACGTCGACGACGCGACGACGCGACGACGCGACGACGTCGACGTCGACGACGCGACGACGCGACGACGCGACGACGTCGACGTCGACGACGCGACGACGCACGACGCGACGTCGACGACGCGACGTCGACGACGCGACGACGCGACGACGCGACGACGTCGACGTAGACGACGCGACGACGCGACGACGTCGACGACGCGACGTCGACGACGCGGCGACGCGACGACGCGACGACGCGACGACGTCGAAGTCGACGCGACGACGCGACGACGTCGACGTCGACGACGCGACGACGCGACGACGCGACGACGTCGACGACGCGACGTCGACGACGCGACGACGCGACGACGCGACGACGTCGACGTCGACGACGCGACGACGCGACGACGCGACGACGTCGACGTCGACGACGCGACGACCCGACGACGCGACGACGACGACGCGACGACGCGACGACGCGACGACGCGACGTCGACGACGCGACGACGCGACGACCGCGACGACGTCGACGACGCGACGTCGATGACGCGACGACGCGACGACGTCTACGTCGACGACGCGACGACGACGACGCGACGACGCGACGACGTCGACGTCGACGACGCGACGACGCGACGACGCGACGACGCGACGTCGACGACGCGACGACGCGACGACGTCGACGACGCGACGCGACGACGCGACGACGCGACGTCGACGACGCGACGACGCGACGACGCGACGTCGACCGACGCGACGACGCGACGACGCGACGACGTCGACGACGCGACGTCGACGACGCGACGACGCGACGACGTCGACGTCGACGACGCGACGACGCGACGACGTCGACGACGCGACGACGCGACGACGCGACGTCGACGACGCGACGACGCGACGACGCGACGACGCGACGACGTCGACGTCGACGACGCGACGACGCGACGACGCGACGCCGTCGACGCGACGACGCGACGACGCGACGACGTCGACGTCGACGAAGCGACGACGCGACGACGTCGACGACGCGACGTCGACGACGCGACGACGACGACGCGACGACGCGAAGACGTCGACGACGCGACGACGCGACGACGTCGACGTCGACGACGCGACGACGCGACGACGTCGACGACGCGACGTCGACGACGCGACGACGCGACGGACGTCGACGAGGCGACGTCGACGACGCGGGCGACGCGACGACGCGACGACGCGACGAGGCGACGTCGACGACGCGACGACGCGACGACGCGACTACGTCGACGACGCGACGTCGACGACGCGACGACGCGAACGACGTCGACGTCGACGACGCGACGACGACGGCGCGACGACGCGACGACGCGACGACGACGTCGACGACGCGACGACGCGACGACGCGACGACGCGACGTCGCGACGACGTCGACGACGCGACGTTGACGACGCGACGACGCGACGACGCGACGACGTCGACGTCGACGACGCGACGACGCGACGACGCGACGACGACGCGACGACGCGACGACGCGACGACGTCGACGTCGACGACGCGACGACGCGACGCCGTCGACGCGACGACGCGACGACGCGACGACGCGACGACGTCGACGTCGACGACGCGACGACGCGACGACGTCGACGTCGACGACGCGACGTCGACGACGCGACGACGCGACGACGTCGACGTCGACGACGCGACGACGCGACGACGTCGACGTCGACGACGCGACGACGCGACGACGCGACGACGACGTCGACGTCGACGACGCGACGACGCGACGACGCGACGACATCGACGTCGACGACGCGACGACCCGACGACGCGACGACGACGACGCGACGACGCGACGACGCGACGACGCGACGACGTCGACGACGAGACGACGCGACGACGCGACGACGTCGACGTCGACGACGCGACGACGCGACGACGTCGACGTCGACGACGCGACGACGCGACGACGCGACGACGTCGACGACGCGACGTCGACGACGCGACGACGTCGACGACGCGACGTCGACGACGCGACGACGCGACGACGCGACGACGTCGACGAGGCGACGTCGACGACGCGACGACGCGACGACGCGACGAAGTCGACGTCGACGCGACGACGCGACGACGACGACGCGATGACGCGACGACGCGACGACGTCGACGACGCGACGTCGACGTCGACGACGCGACGACGACGACGCGACGACGCGACGTCGACGACGCGACGACGCGACGACGCGACGACGCGACGTCGCGACGACGTCGACGACGCGACGACGCGACGACGCGACGACGTCGACGTCGACGACCCGACGACGACGACGCGACGACGCGACGACGCGACGACGCGACGACGTCGACGTCGACGACCCCGACGACGCGACGACGACGACGCGACGACGCGACGACGCGACGACGCGACGTCGACGACGCGACGACGCGACGACGTCGACGACGTCGACGTCGACGACGCGACGACGCGACGACGCGACGACGTCGACGTCGACGACGCGACGACCCGACGACGCGACGACGACGACGCGACGACGCGACGACGTCGACGTCGACGACGCGACGACGCGACGACGTCGACGCGACGACGCGACGACGCGACGACGCGACGACGTCGACGACGCGACGACGCGACGACGCGACGACGTCGACGTCGACGAGGCGACGACGTCGACGACGCGACGACGCGACGACGCGACGCCGTCGACGCGACGACGCGACGACGTCGACGTTGTCGACGCGACGACGCGACGACGTCGACGACGCGACGACGACGACGCGACGACGCGACGACGCGACGTCGACGACGCGACGACGCGACGACGTCGACGTCGACGACGCGACGACGCGACGACGTCGACGACGTGACGTCGACGACGCGACGACGCGACGACGCGACGACGTCGACGTCGGCGACGCGACGACGACGACGCGACGACGCGACGACGCGACGTCGACGACGCGACGACGCGACGACGCGACGACGCGACGTCGACGACGCGACGACGCGACGACGCGACGACGTCGACGTCGACGACGCGACGACGCGACGACGCGACGTCGACGACGCGACGTCGACGACGCGACGACGCGACGACGCGACGACGTCGACGTAGACGACGCGACGACGCGACGACGCGACGACGTCGACGACGCGACGTCGACGACGCGGCGACGCGACGACGCGACGACGCGACGACGTCGACGTCGACGCGACGACGCGACGACGTCGACGTCGACGACGCGACGACGCGACGACGACGACGCGACGACGCGACGACGCGACGACGCCGACGACGCGACGACGTCGACGTCGACGACGCGACGACGCGACGACCCGACGACGCGACGTCGACGACGCGACGACGCGACGACGTCGACGACGCGACGCGACGACGGGACGACGCGACGTCGACGACGCGACGACGCGACGACGTCGACGACGCGACGTCGATGACGCGACGACGCGACGATGTCGACGTCGACGACGCGACGACGACGACGCGACGACGCGACGACGTCGACGTCGACGACGCGACGACGCGACGACGCGACGACGCGACGTCGACGACGCGACGACGCGACGACGCGACGACGCGACGCGACGACGCGACGACGCGACGTCGACGACGCGACGACGCGACGACGCGACGACGTCGACGACGCGACGTCGACGACGCGACGACGCGACGACGCGACGACGTCGACGTCGACGACGCGACGACGCGACGACGTCGACGACGCGACGACGCGACGACGCGACGTCGACGACGCGACGACGCGACGACGAGACGAAGTCGAGATCGACGACGCGACGACGCGACGACGCGACGCCGTCGACGCGACGACGCGACGACGCGACGACGTCGACGTCGACGAAGCGACGACGCGACGACGTCGACGACGCGACGTCGACGACGCGACGACGACGACGCGACGACGCGAAGACGTCGACGACGCGACGACGCGACGACGTCGACGTCGACGACGCGACGACGCGACGACGCGACGACGCGACGTCGACGACGCGACGACGCGACGACGCGACGACGTCGACGAGGCGACGTCGACGACGCGGCGACGCGACGACGCGACGACGCGACGAGGCGACGTCGACGACGCGACGACGCGACGACGCGACTACGTCGACGACGCGACGTCGACGACGCGACGACGCGACGACGTCGACGACGCGACGACGCGACGACGTCGACGTCGACGACGCGACGTCGACGGCGCGACGACGCGACGACGTCGACGTCGACGACGCGACGACGACGGCACGACGACGCGACGACGCGACGACGACGACGTCGACGACGCGACGACGCGACGACGCGACGACGCGACGGGACGACGCGACGACGCGACGACGCGACGACGTCGACGTCGACGACGCGACGACGACGACGCGACGACGCGACGACGCGACGTCGACGACGCGACGACGCGACGACGCGACGACGCGACGTCGACGACGCGACGACGCGACGACGCGACGACGTCGACGTCGACGACGCGACGACGCGACGACGCGACGTCGACGACGCGACGTCGACGACGCGACGACGCGACGACGCGACGACGTCGACGTAGACGACGTCGACGACGCGACGTCGACGACGCGGCGACGCGACGACGCGACGACGCGACGACGTCGACGTCGACGCGACGACGCGACGACGTCGACGTCGACGACGCGACGACGCGACGACGTCGACGACGCGACGTCGACGACGCGACGACGCCGACGACGCGACGACGTCGACGTCGACGACGCGACGACGCGACGACGCGACGACGTCGACGTCGACGACGCGACGACCCGACGACGCGACGTCGACGACGCGACGACGCGACGACGCGACGACGTCGACGACGCGACGCGACGACGGGACGACGCGACGTCGACGACGCGACGACGCGACGACGCGACGACGTCGACGTCGACGACGCGACGTCGACGACGCGACGACGCGACGACGCGACGATGTCGACGTCGACGACGCGACGACGCGGCGACGCGACGACGCGACGACGCGACGACGTCGACGTCGACGCGACGACGCGACGACGCGACGACGCGACGCCGTCGACGTCGACGACGCGACGACGCGACGACGCGACGACGCGACGACGACGACGCGACGCCGCGACGACGCGACGACGTCGACGTCGACGACGCGACGACGACGACGCGACGACGTCGACTTCGACGACGCGACGACGCGACGACGTCGACGTCGACGACGCGACGAAGCGACGACGTCGACGACGCGACGCCGTCGACGCGACGACGCGACGACGCGACGACGCGACGACGCGACGACGTCGACGTCGACGACGCGACGTCGACGACGCGTCGACGCGACGACGCGACGACGTCGACGTCGACGACGCGACGACGCGACGACGCGACGACGTCGACGACGCGACGTCGACGACGCGACGACGCGACGACGTAGACGTCGACGACGCGACGACGCGACGACGTCGACGACGCGACGACGCGACGACGCGACGACGCGACGTCGACGACGCGACGACGCGACGACGTCGACGTCGACGACGCGACGACGCGACGACGTC
Source organism: Gavia stellata (assembly GCF_030936135.1). Taxonomy (NCBI): domain Eukaryota; kingdom Metazoa; phylum Chordata; class Aves; order Gaviiformes; family Gaviidae; genus Gavia; species Gavia stellata. The sequence continues at coordinate 9,909 of NC_082595.1, forward strand.
GACGACGCGACGTCGACGACGCGACGACGCGACGACGCGACGACGTCGACGTCGGCGACGCGACGACGACGACGCGACGACGCGACGACGCGACGACGCGACGACGTCGACGTCGACGACGCGACGACGCGACGACGCGACGACGTCGACGTCGACGACGCGACGACGCGACGACGCGACGTCGACGACGCGACGTCGACGACGCGACGACGCGACGACGCGACGACGTCGACGTAGACGACGCGACGACGCGACGACGCGACGACGTCGACGACGCGACGTCGACGACGCGGCGACGCGACGACGCGACGACGCGACGACGTCGACGTCGACGCGACGACGCGACGACGCGACGTCGACGACGCGACGACGCGACGACGACGACGCGACGACGTCGACGACGCGACGTCGACGACGCGACGACGCGACGACGTCGACGTCGACGACGCGACGACGCGACGACGCGACGACGCGACGTCGACGACGCGACGACGCGACGACGCGACGACGTCGACGACGCGACGCGACGACGCGACGTCGACGACGCGACGACGCGACGACGTCGACGACGCGACGTCGATGACGCGACGACGCGACGACGTCGACGTCGACGACGCGACGACGACGACGCGACGACGCGACGACGTCGACGTCGACGACGCGACGACGCGACGACGCGACGACGCGACGTCGACGACGCGACGACGCGACGACGTCGACGACGCGACGCGACGACGCGACGACGCGACGTCGACGACGCGACGACGCGACGACGCGACGACGCGACGACGTCGACGTCGACGACGCGACGACGCGACGACGCGACGCCGTCGACGCGACGACGCGACGACGCGACGACGTCGTCGTCGACGAAGCGACGACGCGACGACGTCGACGACGCGACGTCGACGACGCGACGACGACGACGCGACAACGCGAAGACGTCGACGACGCGACGACGCGACGACGTCGACGTCGACGACGCGACGTCGACGACACGACGACGCGACGACGCGACGACGTCGACGAGGCGACGTCGACGACGCGGCGACGCGACGACGCGACGACGCGACGAGGCGACGTCGACGACGCGACGACGCGACGACGCGACTACGTCGACGACGCGACGTCGACGACGCGACGACGCGACGACGTCGACGTCGACGACGCGACGACGCGACGACGTCGACGTCGACGACGCGACGTCGACGACGCGACGACGCGACGACGTCGACGTCGACGACGCGACGACGACGGCGCGACGACGCGACGACGCGACGACGTCGACGTCGACGACGCGACGACGCGACGACGCGACGACGTCGACGTCGACGACGCGACGACCCGACGACGCGACGACGACGACGCGACGACGCGACGACGCGACGACGCGACGTCGACGACGCGACGACGCGACGACGCGACGACGTCGACGACGCGACGTCGATGACGCGACGACGCGACGACGTCGACGTCGACGACGCGACGACGACGACGCGACGACGCGACGACGTCGACGTCGACGACGCGACGACGCGACGACGCGACGACGCGACGACGTCGACGACGCGACGTCGACGACGCGACGACGCGACGACGCGACGACGTCGACGTCGACGACGCGACGACGCGACGACGTCGACGACGCGACGACGCGACGACGCGACGTCGACGACGCGACGACGCGACGACGAGACGAAGTCGAGATCGACGACGCGACGACGTCGACGACGCGACGACGACGACGCGACGACGCGACGACGACGACGACGTCGACGTCGACGACGCGACGACGCGACGACGCGACGACGTCGACGTCGACGACGCGACGACGCGACGACGCGACGTCGACGACGCGACGTCGACGACGCGACGACGCGACGACGCGACGACGTCGACGTAGACGACGCGACGACGCGACGACGCGACGACGTCGACGACGCGACGTCGACGACGCGGCGACGCGACGACGCGACGACGCGACGACGTCGACGTCGACGCGACGACGCGACGACGTCGACGTCGACGACGCGACGACGCGACGACGTCGACGACGCGACGTCGACGACGCGACGACGCCGACGACGCGACGACGTCGACGACGCGACGACGCGACGACGCGACGACGTCGACGTCGACGACGCGACGACCCGACGACGCGACGTCGACGACGCGACGACGCGACGACGCGACGACGTCGACGACGCGACGCGACGACGGGACGACGCGACGTCGACGACGCGACGACGCGACGACGCGACGACGTCGACGTCGACGACGCGACGTCGACGACGCGACGACGCGACGACGCGACGATGTCGACGTCGACGACGCGACGACGCGGCGACGCGACGACGCGACGACGCGACGACGTCGACGTCGACGCGACGACGCGACGACGCGACGACGCGACGCCGGTCGACGTCGACGACGCGACGACGCGACGACGCGACGACGCGACGACGACGACGCGACGCCGCGACGACGCGACGACGTCGACGTCGACGACGCGACGACGCGACGACGTCGACGACGCGACGACGACGACGCGACGACGTCGACTTCGACGACGCGACGACGCGACGACGCGACGACGTCGACGTCGACGACGCGACGAAGCGACGACGTCGACGACGCGACGCCGTCGACGCGACGACGCGACGACGCGACGACGCGACGACGCGACGACGTCGACGTCGACGACGCGACGTCGACGACGCGTCGACGCGACGACGCGACGACGTCGACGTCGACGACGCGACGACGCGACGACGCGACGACGTCGACGACGCGACGTCGACGACGCGACGACGCGACGACGCGACGTCGACGACGCGACGACGCGACGACGCGACGACGCGACGTCGACGACGCGACGACGCGACGACGCGACGTCGACGACGCGACGACGCGACGACGTCGACGACGCGACGTCGACGACGCGACGACGCGACGACGCGACGACGTCGACGTCGGCGACGCGACGACGACGACGCGACGACGCGACGACGCGACGTCGACGACGCGACGACGCGACGACGCGACGACGTCGACGTCGACGACGCGACGACGCGACGACGCGACGACGTCGACGTCGACGACGCGACGACGCGACGACGCGACGTCGACGACGCGACGTCGACGACGCGACGACGCGACGACGCGACGACGTCGACGTAGACGACGCGACGACGCGACGACGCGACGACGTCGACGACGCGACGTCGACGACGCGACGACGCGACGACGCGACGACGTCGACGTCGACGCGACGACGCGACGACGTCGACGTCGACGACGCGACGACGCGACGACGACGACGCGACGACGCGACGACGCGACGACGCGACGACGTCGACGACGCGACGTCGACGACGCGACGACGCGACGACGTCGACGTCGACGACGCGACGACGCGACGACGCGACGACGCGACGTCGACGACGCGACGACGCGACGACGCGACGACGTCGACGACGCGACGCGACGACGCGACGTCGACGACGCGACGACGCGACGACGTCGACGACGCGACGTCGATGACGCGACGACGCGACGACGTCGACGTCGACGACGCGACGACGACGACGCGACGACGCGACGACGTCGACGTCGACGACGCGACGACGCGACGACGCGACGACGCGACGTCGACGACGCGACGACGCGACGACGTCGACGACGCGACGCGACGACGCGACGACGCGACGTCGACGACGCGACGACGCGACGACGCGACGACGCGACGACGTCGACGTCGACGACGCGACGACGCGACGACGCGACGCCGTCGACGCGACGACGCGACGACGCGACGACGTCGTCGTCGACGAAGCGACGACGCGACGACGTCGACGACGCGACGTCGACGACGCGACGACGACGACGCGACAACGCGAAGACGTCGACGACGCGACGACGCGACGACGTCGACGTCGACGACGCGACGTCGACGACACGACGACGCGACGACGCGACGACGTCGACGAGGCGACGTCGACGACGCGGCGACGCGACGACGCGACGACGCGACGAGGCGACGTCGACGACGCGACGACGCGACGACGCGACTACGTCGACGACGCGACGTCGACGACGCGACGACGCGACGACGTCGACGTCGACGACGCGACGACGCGACGACGTCGACGTCGACGACGCGACGTCGACGACGCGACGACGCGACGACGTCGACGTCGACGACGCGACGACGACGGCGCGACGACGCGACGACGCGACGACGTCGACGTCGACGACGCGACGACGCGACGACGCGACGACGTCGACGTCGACGACGCGACGACCCGACGACGCGACGACGACGACGCGACGACGACGACGCGACGACGCGACGTCGACGACGCGACGACGCGACGACGCGACGACGTCGACGACGCGACGTCGATGACGCGACGACGCGACGACGTCGACGTCGACGACGCGACGACGACGACGCGACGACGCGACGACGTCGACGTCGACGACGCGACGACGCGACGACGCGACGACGCGACGACGTCGACGACGCGACGTCGACGACGCGACGACGCGACGACGCGACGACGTCGACGTCGACGACGCGACGACGCGACGACGTCGACGACGCGACGACGCGACGACGCGACGTCGACGACGCGACGACGCGACGACGAGACGAAGTCGAGATCGACGACGCGACGACGTCGACGACGCGACGACGACGACGCGACGACGCGACGACGCGACGACGTCGACGTCGACGACGCGACGACGCGACGACGCGACGACGTCGACGCGACGACGCGACGACGCGACGACGTTGACGTCGACGACGCGACGACGCGACGACGCGACGCCGTCGACGCGACGACGCGACGACGCGACGACGTCGACGTCGACGAAGCGACGACGCGACGACGTCGACGACGCGACGTCGACGACGCGACGACGACGACGCGACGACGCGAAGACGTCGACGACGCGACGACGCGACGACGTCGACGTCGACGACGCGACGACGCGACGACGTCGACGACGCGACGTCGACGACGCGACGACGCGACGTCGCGACGACGTCGACGAGGCGACGTCGACGACGCGGCGACGCGACGACGCGACGACGCGACGAGGCGACGTCGACGACGCGACGACGCGACGACGCGACTACGTCGACGACGCGACGTCGACGACGCGACGACGCGACGACGTCGACGTCGACGACGCGACGACGACGGCGCGACGACGCGACGACGCGACGACGACGTCGACGACGCGACGACGCGACGACGCGACGACGCGACGACGCGACGCGACGACGCGACGACGCGACGACGCGACGTCGCGACGACGTCGACGACGCGACGTTGACGACGCGACGACGCGACGACGCGACGACGTCGACGTCGACGACGCGACGTCGACGACGCGACGACGCGACGACGTCGACGTCGACGACGCGACGACGCGACGACGCGATGACGTCGACGACGCGACGAAGCGACGACGCGACGACGCGACGACGCGACGCCGTCGACGCGACGACGCGACGCCGCGACGACGTCGACGTCGACGACGCGACGACGCGACGACGCGACGACGTCGACGACGCAACGTCGACGACGCGACGACGCGACGACGTCGACGTCGACGACGCGACGACGCGACGACGCGACGACGCGACGACGTCGACGTCGACGACGCGACGACGCGACGACGCGACGACGTCGACGACGCGACGTCGACGACGTCGACGTCGACGACGCGACGAGGCGACGTCGACGACGCGGCGACGCGACGACGCGACGACGCGACGACGTCGACGTCGACGCGACGACGCGACGACGCGACGAGGCGACGCGACGACGCGACGACGCGACGACGCGACGACGTCGACGTCGACGACGCGACGACGCGACGACGTCGACGACGCGACGACGTCGTCGTCGACGACGCGACGACGACGACGCGACGACGCGACGACGCGACGACGACGCGACGACGCGACGACGTGACGAAGTCGACGACACGACGACGTCGACGTCGACGACGCGACGACGCGACGACGCGACGTCGACGACGCGACGACGCGACAACGAGACGACGTCGACGTCGACGACGCGACGACGTCGACGACGCGACGACGCGACGACGCGACGCCGTCGACGCGACGACGCGACGACGCGACGACGCGACGACGTCGACGTCGACGACGCGACGACGCGACGACGTCGACGACGCGACGTCGACGACGCGACGACGCGACGACGTCGACTTCGCGACGACGCGACGAGGCGACGACGTCGACGTCGACGACGCGACGACGCGACGAGGCGACGACGTCGACGTCGACGACGCGACGACGCGACGACGCGACGACGTCGACGACGCGACGTCGACGACGCGACGACGTCGACGTCGACGACGCGACGACGCGACGACGCGACGACGTCGACGAGGCGACGTCGACGACGCGACGACGCGACGACGTCGACGTCGACGCGACGACGCGACGCGACGACGCGACGACGCGACGACGACGACGCGGCGACGCGACGACGTCGACGACGCGACGACGTCGACGTCGATGACGCGACGACCCGACGACGACGACGCGACGACGCGACGACGCGACGACGCGACGACGTCGACGACGCGACGACGCGACGACGCGACGACGTCGACGTCGACGACACGACGACGCGACGACGTCGACGTCGACGACGCGACGACGCGACGACGCGACGACGTCGACGACGCGACGTCGACGACGCGACGACGCGACGACGCGACGACGTCGACGACGCGACGTCGACGACGCGACGACGTCGACGTCGACGACGCGACGACGCGACGACGCGACGACGTCGACGAGGCGACGTCGACGACGCGACGACGCGACGACGCGACGAAGTCGACGTCGACGCGACGACGCGACGCGACGACGCGACGACGCGACGACGACGACGCGATGACGCGACGACGCGACGACGTCGACGACGCGACGTCGACGTCGACGACGCAACGACGACGACGCGACGACGCGACGTCGACGACGCGACGACGCGACGACGCGACGACGCGACGTCTCGACGACGTCGACGACGCGACGACGCGACGACGCGACGACGTCGACGTCGACGACCCGACGACGACGACGCGACGACGCGACGACGCGACGACGCGACGACGTCGACGTCGACGACCCGACGACGCGACGACGACGACGCGACGACGCGACGACGCGACGTCGACGACGCGACGACGCGACGACGCGACGACGTCGACGTCGACGACGCGACGACGCGACGACGCGACGACGTCGACGTCGACGACGCGACGACCCGACGACGCGACGACGACGACGCGACGACGCGACGACGCGACGACGTCGACGTCGACGACGCGACGACGCGACGACGTCGACGCGACGACGCGACGACGCGACGACGTCGACGACGCGACGACGCGACGACGCGACGACGTCGACGTCGACGAGGCGACGACGTCGACGACGCGACGACGCGACGACGCGACGCCGTCGACGCGACGACGCGACGACGTCGACGTCGACGACGCGACGACGCGACGACGCGACGACGCGACGACGTCGACGTCGACGACGCGACGACGCGACGACGTCGACGACGCGACGTCGACGACGCGACGACGACGACGCGACGACGCGACGACGCGACGTCGACGACGCGACGACGACGACGCGACGACGCGACGACGTCGACGACGCGACGACGCGACGACGCGACGACGTCGACGAGGCGACGTTGACGACGCGACGACGCGACGACGCGACGACGTCGACGTCGACGACGCGACGACGCGACGACGTCGACGACGCGACGTCGACGACGCGACGACGCGACGACGTCGACGTCGACGACGCGACGTCGACGACGCGACGACGCGACGACGCGACGACGTCGACGTCGACGACGCGACGACGCGACGACGTCGACGAAGCGACGCGACGACGCGACGACGCGACGACGCGACGACGTCGACGTCGACGACGCGACGACGCGACGACGCGACGACGTCGACGACGCGACGTCGACGACGCGACGACGCGACGACGCGACGACATCGATGTCAACGCGCGACGACGCGACGGCGCGACGACGTCGACGACGCGACGTCGAAGACGCAGCGACGTCAACGATGCGACGACGCGACGACGCCACGACGTCGACGACGACGCGACGACGTCGACGACGCGACGTCGCGACGACGCGACGATGTCGACGACGCGACATCGAAGGCGCGACAACTCGACGACGCGACGACGTCGACGACGCGACGTCGACGACGCGACGACGCGACGACGACGCGACATTGCGACGACGCGACATTGCGACGACACGACGTCAACGACGCGACGACACGACGACGCAACGACGACGACGCGACATTGCGACGACGCGACATTGCGACTACGCGACTTCGACAACGCGACGACGCGACGACGCGAGGACGCGACGTCGACGACGCGACGACGCGACGACGTCGACAACGCCGCGTCGACGGCACGACGTCGACTACGCTACAACGCTACGACACGACGACACGATGTCAACGACGTGATGTCGACGACGCGACGACGTCGACGACACGACGTCGAAGACACGACGACGCGACGACGCGATGACGTAGACGACGACGACGCGACGACGCGAAGACGTCGACGACGCGAAGACGCGACGCAGCGACGACGTCGACGACGCAACGACGCGACGACATCGATGACGCGACGTCGACGACACGACGACGAGACGACGCGACATCGAAGACGCGATGACGCGACGACGCGACGACGTCGACTACGTGACGTCGACGACGCCACGACGCGACGACGTAGACGACGACACGTCGACGCGACAACATCGACGACGCGACGTCGACGACGCGAAGACGCGACGACGCGACGACGTCGACGACGCGAAGACGCGACGACGCGACGACGTCGACGACGCGACGACGCGACGACGTCGACGCCGCGACGACGTCGTCGACGCCACGACGCAGACGCGACGTCGTCGTCGATGCGACGACGCAGACGCGACGACGTCGTTGACGTTGCGCCACAGACGCGTCGACACAGACGCGACGACGTCCTCCACGCAACTACGACGAAGACGCGACGACGCAGACGCGACGACAACACAGACGCCACGGCGCAGACGTGACGACGTCGTCGACGCAGACGCGATGACGACACAGTCACGACAACATCGACGAAGCGACGCCGTCGCGAAGACGAAGCGACGACGCGACGTCACCGACGCGACATCGCTTAAAAGCGACAACGTGGACGAAGCAACGACGCAACTCCGACAACGTCAACGACGCGACGAGACGATGCTTTTGACGACGCGACGTGGTCGACGACGAAGCGACGTCGACGATGAAGCTACGACAATGACGTCAACGAAGCGACGTTGACAACGAAGCGACGTCGATGACATCGACGAAGCGACGTCAACGCCGAAGCGACGTCGACGATGCGTCGACGCGACGCCGAAGACAAAGCGATGCCGACGCCACCGACGCACCGACATAGACGAGACGACGACGACAACGCGAGAATGCGACGAGGTCGATGATGTGATAAATGACTGAATCCCGAATAGGATTGAAATTAAAGTTTACAATTTATTAAACGAATAGAGGCAAGCAAACAGCACTGGGTGCGCCGGGAGTCTCTGCTCCACCAAGACGCACACCGTACAGTTCTTGGTTTTGGCTTTATATTTCTCCTGCTGCTACATATTCATAGGAAAGGTTGGTCTTTGTAAATTTATTCCAGGAATAGGCATGTCTTCTTTTAGCATATGCCTTCTTCACCTCTTAGGGTCTTCTTGTCTCCCATCTGGTGGTCAGTGAATGAAGTCAGCAGTCATGCGCCCTATAGACTTCTTTTGCTTAATACTATGCGGTTAGCAACAAAACCGGTTTTGGAATGTTTGTCAGGCAACCTTTGCAAGATACAAGAACTATATACATTAAGCACTCTGTTTTTCTTAGGCTTACGGTTAACAAGGGTATGTAGGACAGAAGGTCACATTTCATCATGTGGCCCTAGCATTGTTCCATATTGACACGAATCAGATGAACACATTTCACAATCCCCCATTTTCTTTTTTATGGTATTGATTCATGTTTTCGTTTCCAATCGAGTCAACACCTGCCGAATTGGTATCAATTTTGGATCTTCTTTTGTTTTTATTATCATCAGGGAATGGGTTTTTTCTTTCCCTGGTTCTGGGTCAACAGGTACCGCAGATATTTGCATTCCTTGTTTAACCGAGTGTATTAGTCTGGTAAAACAAGGTATTAAACATGGAATTATTAACAATCCTCCACATCTCCCCAGTATAACTATCCCAATTTTAGTAAGCCAATCACCGCCTGTAGAGTCTCCCCATAATCCTCCTAGATTAATTCCATTCCAAGTTTGAACTGGGACATGTGCAATTTTCTTCATTTCTTTTACAAGCTCATTTACAGCTTTTCCTTCATCACCAATCTTTAAGCAACAATTACTAAGGTTAAATTTTCCACAGACTCCTCTTTCTTGTGCCAGCAAATAATCCAAAGCTAAGCGATTTTGATACAAAGCAGTTCTCATCTTGGTATTTTGCTTCGCAATTAATCCAAGTGCATCTCCGGTTTTATTTACAACTATTTCTAATACAGCTTGTAACCTAATTATTCTATTAAGCATATATATTGGGGTCCTGTAGCCCCAGGATCCATCTTCTGTCCACGTAGCTGGATCATAGTAGGCAACGATTCTCTCAGGAGGCCATTCGTTATCTCTCCAATGTCCGATTTGTAAGTTCCGTTTATGGCGCCTTTTTCTTAGCTCATCAGCTTCAGCATACACTGGGACTCCTAATCGCTCTCCCCGATTTATGGGTAACAGGAAAAAACTGGGTCTTATAGTTCCTAATACACAGGATCCTGCCCAATTCTCTGGTAAATATGCATAGGCTAGTTTGCCACAAATCCAGTAATGTCCTTCAGGAGTTGGCCAACCCTTTGGTATGTTTGTTCCATTGGTCCAATTCTTAAATTGATTATTCATTTCCAGTGGGCTTCCTCATTTATCCCAGCGCTTCTGAGTTTCATTCCATAGGTAACCTCCTTCACACTCTAGGTTACCTACTTGTCTTCCTTTGTTTTTTAGATTTTGCCAACAACTCCTTCCAATTATACTCGTTTGGGGTACCCATTGTTGTTACCTATTACCCTTTCCCATTCTTTTCCATACTTGGGGATTGCTTATGTTGCTCTCCATAGCTTCCTATGGCCATCGTTCACCTTGATTTGTTCCACCACAAACATAATAATTAGTTATATTCAATGACTTAGCAATGTTTTCAGCAAGATTTACAAATAGATTTTTAGCAACTGTGGGAATTTCATATTTCACTCCTGTTTCCATTTCATGATAAAATGAGTTGAATAACAGTCTATGTTGCACTGATTCTTTTGTCCTTTCTTTGATTTCAATATTAATAACTACACCCGGGTCTTCTCCAGGTCCATATATCTTAAATCCAATTTTGGTTACTTTTTTCTGTTTCCAAATTTCTAAATCTATGAGAGTTAAATTTACCAGATTGCAGGTACGGGTTGTACAATTACTGTCTGTTTGCACCCTTGTGATTGAAGCTTGTAAATTCCCACATTGATGATCATATCCCCAGTCTGCAGTATCCCAACATACACAGGACCATCCCCTTCTTCCACACAGGTGTGCCGATTGATATCTCGCTGTTTGACTAGGTACATAATCAGGACTTATTTGGCATTGACGTCCGCTGGGGGAGATGTATTTTGGTTGATTACTATAGTATCGTCTCCACTCTAAACTCCCACAATTAGTGTCTAGATCATCATCTATAATATCGCATGCATCAAAGATTACCGACACCGATGTGCTCAAATTGGCTATAACCTCACTTGTTCCAATTAATCTACCTACTTCCGAATTTGTCTTCATTTCTATTCAATATTGATAAGGGAGTTCTTTTGGATCATAGCATACGGTCCTGTTACCTTTTCTGCATAGAGCATACTGGGTTTGGTTATGAATGCAGTTTCCTATTTTCTGGTCTTTACAGTCGTAGACCATATGATACACCAAGGTTTGGGAGCTTACCCTTCCCCTTCTAGTAGTTACTATACATTGACTGCAGTTGTTTGCCGTAGCCTGGGTTAAGGAACTCACCCCAAGTAGAACTAGAAGAGGTCCGGTAAGGGCCATAGTGATCGGCGGTCACAGCCCGAAGGGGTTGCAGCCCTTGGCAGACCTTCCAAGCCGCAATACCGGTTCCCTATCCGGTCTTGCCCTCTTCCTTAATCTTAAGGGATGTCCTTTTCTGAGTACCCAAATGAGTTTAAAGTTTGCCTTTTTTCCAATTTGTCCCAAAAATCCTGTGTATAGTGTGGATAGCCTATTGTTATCTCTAGGGGATAATACTTAACTGATCCCTGTTATTAATAAATCATTTCCCCTAATAGGTATCTATTCAGGAGTCTCTCTGTTTACTAATTTTACAGGAGTAATCACAACAAAATTTCCACAGCAACTTAGCTTATACTCTTTGATGAAGGCCTCTTCAAGTTCGTCTGATGGTTAGTTTAGTTTCTCCTGGTTCAGATGTTACTTTCCACTCCTTCACTGGACCTTTTACTCACGACACATGTGTCCATCCTTTCTCAGCAGTTCTCACAGCTGTTTCTGTGGTTAATAAAACAAGAAAAGGTCCATCCCAGAGGGGAGATAGGTTTTCCTCTTTCCATGTTTTTATTAGAACCTTATCTCCTGGTTTTAACTGATGAATTGCAAATCCTAAAGGTGGTGTTTGAGCTATCATCCCAATTTCTCTTAGCTCTTTTAATCTCTCTCCAATGGTAATTATATATTTTTGGATACTACGATCCTCAACTACATTGTTCCCTAGAGGCATCCCTTGGGACTAAGGCATGCCATATAAGATTTCATATGGCGATAATCCAGTCTCATTGTGTGGTTTAGTTCTTATGTTTAAAAGTGCCAATGGTAAGCATTTCGTCCAGGGCATTTGTGTTTCGATCATTAACTTAGCCAATTGTTGTTTTATTGTTTGATTCATTCTTTCTACTTTCCCCGAGCTTTGTGGGTGCCACGGAGTGTGGTATTCCCACTGAATGCCTAATGATTGACATAATAGTTCTATTATTTTAGAAGTAAAGTGTGTGCCCTGATCAGAATCGAGGTACTGGATTATCCCATATCTAGGCATCAAGTGTTCTAATAAAATTTTTACCACCGTTTGTGCCATAGCTCGTGCTACAGGATAAGCTTCTACCCATTGTGTTAAATGATCTACTATTACCAACAGGTATTTTATCCTCCCTACCTTGGGCAATTCAGTGAAATCAACTTGTACTTTCTCGAAAGGTCTGTAAGCTGTTTTTCTCTCTCCCGTGGCTACTTGTCAAAACACTTTTTTATTTATCTTCTGACAAGTTAAGCAACCTTGTGTAATTTGCTTTGCTATTTCAAAAATCCCAATGCAGCCAAATTGTTTAAGGAAATGATCACTTAACGCCTTTGTACCCCAATGTGTTTGTGCGTGCAAACGTTCCAATATTTGCCTAGTATAGGCTTTTAGCAACATCTCTCGCCCGTCGGGCAGTGTCCATTTTCCTTGTTCTAACTTAGCCCCTATTCTCTCCAATTTTATTTGTTCCTCAGGGGTAAACTTCTTTTCTCCTTCCTCTCGTCTTTCTTCCTCCTGTACTACATTAATTTTAGCGACCTGAGTCTTCAAGGCTGCTTCTTGGGCTTCTTCATCTGCTAAATTATTTCCTCTGGTTCGGTAATCTAATCCCTTTTGGTGTCCTCTCACATGTACCACTGCTATCTCCCTTGGTTCTCTTAATGCCCTTAAAATTCTTATTATTAATTCTTGATGTATAAGGTTCCTCCCTTGAGTATTAATTAAACCTCTTTCTTCCCAAATTTTTCCAAAAGTATGGACCACCCCATATGCATATTTAGAATCTGTAAATATAGTCCCACTTTTCCCCTTTAATAGTTCCAGGGCCCTACATAGGGCATACAGCTCACAAGCCTGAGCTGACCATGATGGACTCAAAGGTCCTGATTCCACAGGTTCTAGATCCTTATTAATTATTGCATATCCTGATTTTCTTTTTCCTTCCACCACTCGGGAGGAGCCATCTACAAACAGTGCTTCTCCTTTCTCCAACTCAGTATCCCTTAAATCTGGCCTCACCTTAGTCTGGGTCTCAATTACCTCTAAACAGTTATGTTGTAATTTCTCCGATGGTTCTCCAAACAAAAATTGTGCTGGACTCTGAGCAGAGGTTACCCTCAGTTCTAAGTCAGGGGAGTCAATTAGTATTGCTTCATACTTTAGGATCCGGCTATCTGTTAACCATTTTTCTGCTTTCTATTGTAAAACACTTCTGACATTGTGTGGAGTATACACCTTTAAAGGAACACTAAAGGTAATCTTCCTAACTTCCTCTATTAATAATGCTGTAGCGACCAAAGCTTGGAGACAAACCGGCCATCCTCTACTTACTGGGTCAAGTAACTTAGAACAATACCCCACGGGTTTCTTAATTCCTGCCCAGTCTTGAGTAAGGACTCCGTATGCTGTCTGGCTTGATCTATTCACAAAGAGACAGAAAGGTTTTTCCAGATCTGGGAGGCTCAATACAGGTGCTTGTATTAGCCCTTTTTATTTCCTCAAATTTCTGATCATCTTCTATGAACCACTTAAGTTGGTTATTAGTTAATTTCTCATATAAGAGTTTTACCTTTTCACTGTAGCTTTCAAGCCATGGTCTACAATATCCTAATAATCCCAATATTTGCCGAATTTCCTTTTTAGTTTGTGGGGGTCTTAAGGATAGGATACCAGATACCCTGTCAGGATCTAACTTCTTTCTTCCCTTACTCAGCCAATGCCCTAAGTATTTTACTTCCTGTTCTACAAACTGTAATTTTGATTGGGACACCTTTAATCCCTTTTCCCCTAGAAAATTTAACAATTTAATAGTGGCTTCTCGGGTTTCCTCTTTAGTTTCTCCCGCTACTAATAGATCGTCCACATATTGCAATAATTTTACCTCCCTGGGTAATATGAAATCTTGTAAGATTTTCTCTAAAGTTTGTCCAAATAGATTTGGTGATTCTGTAAACCCCTGTGGTAGTACAGTCCATCTTAATTGTTGTTTTCGTCCCGTTTCGGGATCCTCCCACTCAAAGGCAAAATAATCTCTGGATCCCTCATCCAGAGGGCAGGCCCAAAAAGCATCTTTCAAATCTATTACACTATACCAAGTATGTTTGGGAGATATATGACTCAGTAAAGTATAAGGATTTGCCACCACGGGGAATTTAGTGATTTTTCACTGATTTACAGCTCTCAGGTCCTGTACCATCCTGTATGACCCATCCGATTTCTTTACGGGGAGGATGGGTGTATTATGAGGTGACATACATGGTTCTAGAGTTTCTTTTTCCAGAAGTCTGTCAACTACAGGTTTTAATCCTTTTCGACCCTCCATTGGTATAGGATATTGTTTGACTCTAATCGAACGATGCGGATCTATTATTTGAACATTTATGTGGTCCATTTCTATCTTTCCAGTTTCCCCCTCCTTATACCATACTGAAGGGTTAATGGCTTCTTCATCCTCTTGCGTTAAAGTGTATAATTTAATCTGCAATTTGTCCCCTTGACTCTGAATGCTCAAGTTTAATCTCAAAATCAAATCCCTTCCTAATAAATTGTACTCCGCTTCAGGGAGAAAAAGTAAATCATTAAGGCAAATTTTCTTCTCTGTTTCTACTTCTACATCTTTCAAGACAGGTACTTTAAAAGGCTCTCCTTTTGCCCCTACTACTGACATATAACTCTTCCCTTTTTCTGTTCCTTTTGGAAGTCTTCAAATAGTGGATTTTTCAGCCCCTGTGTCCACTAAAAATAAAACTTCCTCTTTATGGGGACCAATTAATAATTTTATCAAGGACTCCGTTGATGTTGAAGTCCCCAGAAGATATAGCCCCTGACACCCCTATTCTTCTTTGAATATTTTCTCATCTTGTTCCCGCTTACGACAGTTCCTCTGATCATGTCCCTTCTTGTTGCAATAGTAACAGACGGGAATTGTGAATTTCTCTCGATAAGGCTGTCCCCTGGGTGTTTTCTCTATTCCTTTTTCCCTCCTCTCTCCGGACGGGATCTTGTTTTTCTGACTTTCTCTTACTGCTGCTACAAAGATCTTGGCTTTTGCTTTTTGTTTTTCCTCATGTCTTCTAACATATACTTTCTGTGCTTCCCTAAGTAACTCTTCTAATCCTCTCTCTTGCCAGTCTTCCAACTTTTCTAATTTCCTTCTTATGTCCCCCCAGGATTTAGCTACAAATTGTGTTCTAAGGAGTGCAGTTCCGGCCACTGTATTCGGATCAATTCCAGAATACATTTGTAGGCTTTTCCTTAATCTCTCAGAATCACAGAATCACTAAGGTTGGAAAAGACCTGTAAGATCATCAAGTCCAACCAACCATTCTGTTGGAGATTCATCTTTCCCTTGTTCTTCATTAAATGCTTTATTAATGTTTTGCCCTCGGGGAACCGCTTCCCTTATTCCCTGCATGATTAGTGTTCTCAAATCCCTCATATTCTGTCTTCCTTGGGGTTGTTCATGATCCCAGTGGGGATCCACATTTGGCCATTTTTGGTCTCCCGGGGGTCCTGCCTGATTCTGTCTTTCCCAAATTCTCATTCCAGCTCGCCTAATCATTCCCTTCTCCTCAGCAGTAAATAAGATCCCTAAAATGGACTGTATTTCTTCCCAGGTATAAGTATTGGGGCCTAGGAATTGGTCCAGTTTTTCAGCTACTCCGAGGGGATCATTTAATAGGGTCCCCATTTCTTTCTTGAAATTTCTTACATCTGTGGTATTTAATGGGACTGCCACAAACCCGATGCCTCCCTGATTGCCTCCGAGGGGTACCTCTCGTAAGGGATATAGAGAAGCTCCCTCAGATACGGCAGTCCTACTTCTCGTACATGCAGCCGGAGGTCGGTCTAATTCCGGTGCTGTTGGTGGTGGAGGCAGGGGCAACGGTGGTACTGGTGGAGATACCACAGTCACCGGAGGGGCAGCCGCCGCCGGGGTTGGATTATTAGCATAGGAGGTGGTAGGTTATCCAATGGCTCCCATTTATCATCTTTTTCTTTTTCCTGTTTTTCTTCATCTTCTTCAAATTTCTCATCTGCTTTTAGTGTAAGTATTGAGGCTGGAAAAGTACATGAAGTCCTGATCCATAATCCTGCATAATCACTTTCCTCCTGACTAAAAGGTTCCTTTGAATTAACATGCATATTTAAGGCCTGGAAATCCAAATTCAAAGGATCCAAAAACAGGCCAAAAGACATGGTAGAATGGCCAAAGGAGCCTTTAAGACCACACAATACTGAACCATTTTTGATTTACTTTTTCCTTTTCTAGGGCCCCTATTGTTCCAATTTCTAATCATTATTCCTAATGGACTTTCTGGTGGTATGTCTGGTAATTTGCTCCCTTTCTTCTGGTCCCTGGTCTTCAATTTTGTCTGACCCATCTAGGAATTTTACTATGGCAATTCCTTCAGCCCTTGGTTACCTTAGTAAGAGTGTCTTGCAGGGGGTTTAGGACCTATCACCCACCCACGAATCCTATAGGAATCGCTTCGGTCCTTCACCGGCCAAGTCCCTCACGGGAGATTGGAACCGTGGTCAGAAGACCTCCACAATCGCTTTGGAACTAAGTTCCGTCTCAGTCACACTCTTAGGCACACAGGCAACCAAATCCCACCCAACCGAACGGTATACGCCTTAAATACTTACGACTCCGTCGTCCTTGTTCGGATCTTTGCGCACAGAATTACGGGCAAAATATAGTGCTGCAGCCGGCAAGGGAGCTCATAAAAAATCAAATTCTTTGCTTGCCTTTATTCAGATTCATGATGGCATTAGTCCTGACCCGACTCGAACAAGAGCCACCAAATGGTGGGACGCCCCTCCTAGATCAAATCAGAATTCAGGAACCAAAGCCCTCCCGGACGAGTCCCCAGTTGTGATAAATGACTGAATCCTGAATAGGATTGCAATTAAAGTTTACAATTTATTAAACGAATAGAGGCAAGCAAACAGCGCTGGGTGCGCCGGGAGTCTCTGCTCCACCAAGACGCACACCGTACAATTCTTGTTTTCGGCTTATATTTCTCCTGCTGCTACGTATTCATAGGAAAGGTTGGTCTTTGTAAATGAATTCCAGGAATAGGCGTGCCTTCTTTTAGCATATGCCTTCTTCACCTCTTAGGGTCTTCTTGTCTCCCATCTGGTGGTCAGTGAATGAAGTCAGCAGTCATGCGCCCTATAGACTTCTTTTGCTTAATACTATGCGGTTAGCAACAAAACCAGTTTTGGTATGTTTATCAGGCAACCTTTGCAAGATACAAGAACTATATACATTAACCACTCTTTTTCTTAGGCTTATGGTTAACAAGGGTATGTAGGACAGAAGGTCACATTTCATCATGCGGCCCTAGCATTGTTCCATATTGACACGAATCAGATGAACACATTTCACAACGACACGACCTCGACAATGTCGATGAAGCAACGACGTAGACAAGACGACGACGCGACGTCACAGCAACGGCAACGTCGTGACGAGGTCGATGACATCGCCCAAGTTGGGCAGGAGTGTTGATCTGCTCGAGGGTAGGGAGGCTCTGCAGAGGGATCTGGACAGGCTGGATCGATGGGCCCAGGCCAACTGTATGAGGTTGAACAAGGCCAAGTGCCGGGTCCTGCACTTGGGTCACAACAACCCCATGCAACGCTACAGGCTTGGGGATGAGTGGCTGGAAAGCTCCCCCACAGAAAAGGACCTGGGGGTGTTGGTCAACAGCTGGCTGAATATGAGCCAGCCGTGTGCCCAGGTGGCCAAGAAGGCCAAAGGCATCCTGGCCTGTATCAGAAACAGTGTGGCCAGCAGCAGTAGGGAGGTGATTGTGCCCCTGTACTCGGCACTGGTGAGGCCGCACCTCAAATACCATGTTCAGTTTTGGGCCCCTCACTACAAGGACATTGAGGTGCTGGAGCATGTCCAGAGAAGGGCGACAAAGCTGGTGAGGGGGTCTGGAGCACAAGTCTTGATGAGGAGTGGCTGAGGGAGCTGGAGTTGTTCAGTCTGGAGAAGAGGAGGCTGAGGGGAGACCTCATCGCTCTCTACAACTACCTGAAAGGGGGTTGCAGAGAGGTGGGTGTTGGTCTCTTCTCCCAAGTGAAGAGTGACAGGACGAGAGGAAATGACCTCAAGTTGCACCAGGGGAGGTTCAGACTGGATATTAGGAAAAACTTCTTTACTGAGAGAGTGGTGAGACACTGGAACAGGCTGCCCAGGGAGGTGGTGGAGTCACCCTCCCTGGAGGTATTCAAGGAACATGTGGATAAGGCATTGTGGGACATGGTTTAGTGGGCATGGTGGTGTTTGTTGGTTGATGGTTGGACTTGATCTTACAGGTCTTTTCCAACCTTAGTGATTCTGTGGTTCTCCCCCCAGCTGACATGAAAAGCAGGCACCCAGTTTTACACCAACATAGTAGAACAGCTGAATGCTTGATGACCTAAGTAGTTCAAGTCACTGATGATTAAATCCTAGCAAGGTTTCCAAAGTGAATTCCATGCAGTTTCCCACCACACAAGCTAAATGTGAGACAGCGAGCTTTAGTTTAGAATTAGTGAAATACTTGCAAGTGTTTGATTTCCTTCAAGGGAAATAGATATTTTCAACAGACTAAAAATGCTTTGTTAAAAATCCTATCGGTCATGCCTTACTCAGCTAAAACCTCGCCCAAATTGAGTCTGTTCCCTGGAGTTCTTTCAGCTACATACATGGCTGCTCTTCCAAACTGCCCTGTCTTGAGCCTGCTATTTTCAAATCTGGTTCTTCCAATACCCCCGTCATTTGAGTGCTGTGCACCCTTCAAAGACTGGATTGTCACTTGTCCTCAGAAATGCATTACAGCTTTTCATTCTCAACCTTGCAAATGAACACTCTTGTTCAATAAGAATATTTGCTAGGACTTCCAAAATAAAAACTGATTTTGTACTTAAAGCCAAAACTTTACCAGTGCTTCAAAATCCCCACATCAGGTCCACTTTATGACAACCTTGGGAACATTTGATGTTTACATTGTTGACATGATTTCAGAAGGCAGGGATCAGAGTTTTGTGATTGCCAATTACAAGGTTGCATTGCATTCTAGTTCACTGCAAGGTTATAACCTATAATTAAAAAAACACAACAACCCAACAAAAATTCTCAACAGCAGGGAAACCCTGTGGGTGATGTATTTTTGGGGGAGTGTCTATGGATTCTTTGGGCTGCTGGAGTCAACTGCCTGCCTAAGAGTACATTTGAGGCATATAACAGCACTCCCCTGAAACCCATGGTCTGTCAGGTCTGTTCACTTAGACGATCTACATAACTGCATAAATTGCTTTCACTTCCTGTACACTATGTACAACTCAAATGTTGAAGGAACAGAGATCAAGCATCATTAGCCCATATACCCTATTCCTTAGTGCAAACATGTCATTACCTTAATTAACATATTAATGTTGATTACTTAAGTTTGCAGTGTACAGTAGGGCAATAAATACTACTACAGAAGTTTTCAAAAATAGGTTGTATAGAAGTCAAGTTTTTCAAGTCTTAAGATAAGCAGGCAACACATTGTAAACCTCACCAATATTCCCTTTACCTGTCCAAGACAGGGCACGAGCCTTTAATTTCCCTGAATTTAAGTCCCAAATAAAGAACTAATTTCTGTAAGTGTTGCTCACTTTTAAGGAAAATAACAGACCTACCCACAGACAGCTTCAACAGATGGGTTCAATTCTCTAAGAACCTGATCCAGTTCCTCCTAGGGTAGATGAAAAGGTTGTTATTAAATTTGCACATTTATTAATAGAACAACCACATTCAGCCAAATGCAGACCAAATGGTAAGGTCTCTACACACAGCAAAGGAGCCTCTAGAAAACCAACAACATGCTCCACCTGCAAGCCGTGTTCTACTTGGAAGAATCACTGCAAAATGCCCCTGATCAGAGATGGAGAGAAGAGGTCAACTGTGATCCTGCCTAACTGTAAGACTCACTACTGCCTGAACTCTTGTTGTTTTGCTCTCCATGATGCAGGGTATCCTTTTATAGGATTTCTATGAGCAGCTGAATTCAGCACAATCTCTGGAAAAATATTTTGACTGTACTTCATGGGAACCAGTCATGAAAAGCCCTTTGTCTCCATTGCACCTTGGGAAAAATCCACAGACTGGGAGAGAAGAAATCCCAACTTTTTTAAAAAAGCATCCTCTCTACAAAGAGAAGTGACTGGGGAACTCCACCAGCACCACTCACTGGAACTGCACTCATGAGTCTTACCAGTGCGTTGAAGTTATAGCTTGATGGAATATTTTAGTAGTTCTTTGCAAACCAAGTACTTTTCCACAGACACCATTATCTAATGCAAGACTGGTGTGAGTAAGTGATCCAAACACTTATTCTGTGATGAATACCCAGAAAGAGCTAATTCTATACATTTCAGTGGTTTCATAATTTTGTCAAGCAAACCATGAACATAACAAACTCCTTTAGTTCAGTCATGATTTAAATCCAAACTAAAATGCCACAAGATAATAACTTAGTATGTGACATCAAGCTAAGTTACAACTGTTGTCAAAGCTTCAAACATCTCTGTTCTGGAGCATTTAACATGCAATGCCTACCAGCAGAATCCTCCGTTATCTGGCAAGGGTAGAACCAGTTTCACTGTGACTTAAAACCATGTTACTCCCCTCCCTCTTTGAAATTCCTTTATAATTCCAGGTAACAAGAGACTCTGTAGTGACACCAAGTCACCCCTCAGGCTTGTGTCAAGGCACTGCCTTTCTTTCCACTACCACCCCCCCCCCCCCCCCGCCCCAATCTCTTTCTCTTCTCTCTTCCTGCCCTGAACACACACTATCTTCATGTAGAGCTTATGTTTTGGGAATATAAAAATAAAGAGCATTGCTATGTTAGCCTCCAAATCAGACAGATGTAGTCTTAAGAGAGGAGACCCTCCAATGACAGAGTACAAGGACATATCTGGAGAATAAAAATATTTGTAGGTTATATATTGAAGCTGCAATATAGATCTAAGGATAATCCCCTCTACTGAAGTTTCATGGAGCAGCAGCATGGACAAGCACAATTAGTGAGTGGCACAGCTTATCAGCACAGACCTGTGTAGCCACACAAAAGAGAATGAAATCGCCACTGTCCGCCTGACCGGTGCATGAACACCTCCTTTTGGGGCCCTGCCTTTTCTTCTCACATCTCAAGAAAAGTCTGAAAACAAACACATTTGAAAATATGGACATTTGAAACTCTTACCTTGAAAAGAGCTGTCAGGGATATGGCTGCACAGCTTGGAGAACAGCTCTAAGAGGTCTGCCCTTAGCCAGGCACCCAGCTGGGTCGAAGCAGGCACTTACACTGGGGCAGGAACAGGGTGGGTTTTCATGGCTCACCTGGGGGAGCAAGCGCCACTGTTTCCTGGGAGCAACCCAGTGAGTGGGAGGCACAGAGCAGCTGTGGGATGGAGGACCTGGAGCCGGAAGCACTGTAGTTAGACATAGGAGAGGATGAAAGGAGATAAAGCACAAACCCATGAGGATCCAGATTTCACTAGCGTAACTCCTGTCTCCTTCTACCAGCGAGCTGAGCAAGGGGCTGGTGATGGGAGCTATGCTCCAGTGGTGGCACATGGTCACCTGGAGGTTTACCCAAAAGTTGTCAGGTTTATACTTACACATGGGAGCACTTCTTGCAACACAGGATTACGCTGTTGATCCTACAGGAAAGCATGGAGTGATGCACCACCAGGTCACACAGAGAGGAGCTTGCTGCAGATACTGCCACGGGCTGTTCTGCAAAGATTTGTCACAGTAGGAGCAAGAAGAAAGTGTTAATTACAGATTATTTCTTCAGGGCAGCTAAAGACAGCTGACACCTCAGACCTCCATCAGACACTGTCTGGACACATCACACATTTCCATGCACAAACAGAACACACAGTGATCTCAGTACACACCTCTGTGTTAGAGGGGCTAGCAAGCTTGATCTTTTATGCTTTGCTCTTAACAAGATGTGCTAACAATGAGTAATGATAGTAATGAAAGGCACATGATGGCTCTGGCCCAGAAGCAGGTGGTGCCTGCAATGCTTGTTAGAGCACAAAGCCTGACTTTGTTTCTTGGCTGTAAATTGTTTGAAACTCCTGAAAAATCTCTTGAAATCTCTGGACAAAGACTGAAAAATTAAGAAGTCGTTTCAATAAAATATTTATGCCTTCTCCTTGAGGAAGAAATCACAACAGGTTTTTTTTTCCTGAACATTCAGAAGGTACTGTTACAGGACATCTTGAAAAACAAGGGTTAAAAGCAAGTAAGAGGAATGTAAAGAAGATGCTTCATAACAACTGCACCTGGCACTTAGACATATTAGAGATAAAGACCGTCTCCACTAACTCTCTGCTAACTAGCAATAACGATTAGCACAAGGACGAATCGTAGAAAAATAGAATGGACTGCCAAAATAGTGCCCTAGAGTTAACTTGTCTCATTATAATCTCATTATAATACTAAGGAACACACCTCCTAGCTAGAAAAGCCCCAACCCAATTAAGCCCCCTAGTCTCTGAGCATGCGTGGTGAATTAAGAGAGAACTGTAACTTTAAGATGAAGTAAGAAAAGTATTAACCAATAGTTAATTAAGGGGTAGAACCAGTAGGCGTAACTAACTTGGTTAACTGTTTTAAATACCTGTCATGATTTTAACCCGGTGTGCAAGCTTTGAGGAGAAATCCCCTTGCACCCAGTGCTGCGATAAACGTGCCTGCTTTATAACTCCTTGTGATTTGTGAAGTTTCTTTCCGCGTGTCAGTACTTCATAAATATTCAACTCTTTTTCTCTCCCAAGGAGATGATACTTATGATAATATATAAAACAATCTCATTATTTCAACAAAAAAAATCTAAATAAAAGTGCTTTAAAGAGTTTTGCAAAAGTCACAAAATGAGCATTTTGTTTATCACTTCTCATAACAATCACCTTAAAATCTTCTTTCAATGGTAAAGTTTAAGAAAATGCGTCCGTCTCTTTTTTTGTTTTCTCTTCTCTTTTTTTTTTCCTCCAACATTGGGCAATTTTTTTATTTGTTCCTTCATCAGGCTTCCTGCATTGCCAAGCAGCACCACAGGTTAATTTTTCCAGTGCCCAGTAGAGGGCTCGTTTCCATAGGGCTGCAACTGCACCGAGGCAAATCTCTACAGAAGCATCCAAATCCCTGACAGCCAAACCATGCCGTTATGAACAGCCATATGCCTTTGTGCTGTTGTGGAGTATTAATGAGTCAGCAACAGCTCAGTTACCCGATGCAGATTTATTACCTGATTTATGAGAGTGAATTATTCAACTCAGCTCATCAAGCTATTTTACATCTGCAATTAAAATTAACCTCAGAATAAAAGATGGATACAACCCAGCAACGAAGCGCAGTGAAATGAGAAAATAAAAAAAAGAAGAAAAGGTGGGATATAAATATATGTGTCTAAAGCCCACTGAAACAAATGGAAGGCTTTTCTGACAAAATGGGATTTAGTTAAGTTTGAGGGAGGAGTGAAAATTCACTAAACAGGCAGTAGTTCTTCATCTTGTAAAATTCCCAGTCTCCTTCAAGAAGTGTAAACCACCAAAATTAGTCTCACTACCTAAGCATCCATCCCACAAGGACATATGTGCTGGTTTTGGCTGGGATATGTATGATACGTATCCAGCACAGCATACAACAACTGCTTTCTGGAGGTTGAACAGCCCTTAAGAATCTTGTCCACCTCGCAGCCACACCAATTTGCAATGAGTCGCACCTGAACCTCACAAGCTCTCAAACTGGCTGCTGCTCACGCTGACAGGAGGCACCCAAGAAAGGCCAGAGCAGGAGCGGTGCCGGCATTGCAGCAGGCAGCACCGCGCCCTCGGAGCATGCACCCATCACGCGCCCCACGCAGCTCTGCTGCGGGAGCTGGGCTGGCTTGTGAGCTGGTACCAACCATAGTGCCACCGGCAGGCATGAAATCACGGCAAGTCTCATGTCATTGTACGGGTTTATTAAGCCACCCACCTGATGAAATCATGGGTGACTTCAGCTTTCATTTGGGAGAAAGGAGGTTTCTAGTGCTCCTGGTGGGGGACAAAAGCAACTTTTGAAAAGGCTGAAGCAAGCACATCCTGGAGGCTAAGGGATCCTTTCTGCCCCGTGACTATGTACCCTTGTCAGTGCCAAGAGGCAATGGTCCTTCTATAGGAGTGTTATACATCCCATGTGTTCCTTCCCTGCCCACAGCACACCCTGAGAGGTCCCAGGTAGAGGAGGGACCTGAGAGCCCCTGCTGCCAGCAGCGCACTTCATGCAGCTGGGGCTTTTACCAAGCACGAGCTCACCGGGCACCAGTTTCCTCATTCATCCACGGGGTAGAAGTCCTGCCTTTCTCCTCCCCTCCATCTGTTCTCTTTCTAACGTAAGGTAATGGCCTTTATCCCCTGAGAACCACTCTCACAATATACCTGAGCATGCAACACTCCAAACTGCTAGCAAAGAAGCACGAATCATCTCAAAACAAAAAAAAAAAACTTTAAAAAAATGAGATCAATGAAAAAGATACAAAAACAGACATCAAAGGCAGATAAAAACTCATCCCAAAGGATGAGGTTTCTCTGAGAGGTGTGAAACACCAGACACTCCAAAAACTCTGCTAGCAACTTTTCTATTGTTTCTGATTTTTCAGGAACTGTGCTCAGAAGCTTTGGTGGAAAGCAGCTGTAAAATAAGATGAATAGACCAGTTGTGAGGACTGAGACTGACCCTTGAGCAAATGACTTCTTCTTTGTCTGTACAGTGAGAGGTTGATCTTATTCAGGGCACTGGGGAATGACACAAAGGGGAGGCAGCAATGGGCTGAGCAGATGCTGCCAGTGCTCCAGAGATGACCTCTGCCCTAGGAAGATGAAAAGAGCCTGTGGGTGCAGATGGCCCAGAGACTGGTGCCTTCGCTCAAGGTGAGCACTGAATGGGCCTTGTTTACAAAAGCAACGCGTGCACCAAGGACATACAAGCATTTATAGCATCCAGAGATGAAGAGAGTTCAGGGTATACAATTTGTCTTTACATACAAAGAGCAAATTCTTATAGGGTTATTAGCCACTCAACCCATAAGGTGAACCCAAGAGCTACTAGGAAGGGCTGATAGCAGAGGAGCAAATTCATTGTCACCAGGCTGCTCTGATAACATGCACAAATGGGCTCCAGGATCTGCGTCATCTGAAGCTGAAAACTGCTGTGTAGGCAGAGGTTTTGTCATGGTGTCTTGCTATTTGTTAGAAAGTGTCTCATTCTTCCTGTTTTATTGCTGTTTTTCAGCAAACAGCGATATTTTTTTTTGAGAAAGACTCTGCAACATCGACTTCTAGCTGCAGATCCCTACACCATATGTCCTGGCTACGGTAAAGTAATTCTCCACCCTTTCTCAGCATTTATCTAGTCAAGTAAGCAATGCTTTCTGCAAGGGAAATCACTTGCACTTGGAACTGGCCCTGATACTACACTAGAGAAATTTAACGTAGGGAAGTGTCCTGCAGTAGCAGCAAGAAGACCTAAATGATTGACCTCACAGCCTCCATGGAAGACTCAGAAGTGTTGGCTCATCCCGCGATCAGAAGACGCACATAACTTGTGCCCAGGACATCCCACTCCTTGCAAGGAAAAGAGGCCCTATCTTACGTCTGGCCAGCAATACTTCAACCATCTCCAAAGAAAAACATATATGTCCATTGTAGAGGAGAAAGTGCAATGGAAAATTCTTGCCTATTACGGTTCTGAAGAGTTACCGGGTTCAAACTGTGTTAATTACCCTAGATGATCGTCTCTTTAGTTGCCGTATCTCTCACTTTTATTTAAAATGCCTCAAACGTCAAAAACATGTGGATGCCTGCGTCACAGGCATTGCTACCTTTGTGCCAACTGTTGGTAGCACGCAACAATGATAACAACTAATCTACTATATTCTAGTTTACAGAACAGAGAAGGAACAAGGACTGTCACACACATTGGGGAAGAAATGGTTAAAAATTAATTTCAACAGACTGTAAGAAAAGATTTTTGAAGTACCTTTAATTAAAGAGACTGGGCTTGGTGTGGTGGATTGGTCTGGTTTATTTTTTAACTCATAATTGTCTTGGGCCTTTTGAAACAGCCGAGTTTTCTCCCGGCTCAGAGGCAGACAGTCCAAAAGAAGATGACTTCCATAAAAGTAAAGGTTGTTTCTTGGCTGCTTGTGTTTGCCTTTCATGTAGGACTTCATGAAATCTTTCTTGAAAAGCTTTAATTGAATTATATTGACAACCCAAAATCTACAGAAGGGTATCATCCCCTGAATGCCGCAGGCCTGGGACCAGGGACTGTTACTTGGTCTTCCTTTTTGAATCCACAGGTGAAGTGCAAAGCTTGACATGTATACCAGGACTGGAAGCCAGCCTCAGCACTCCTGTCAGAGCTGAAGAATGGACTCATTAACTTCTTAGTCTCTTTACTAAGCCTGAGCTATTTATAGAACAACTGAAATCAATAAGTTCACTGATTAAAATATATCTACATGCATAAATCCTGATGTACCGACTCATAACTGAACACAACATCACTAAATCTGAAGTCAAGATAAAGCAGCCAAGAAGCAAAAGTTACACATGCTCCTGACACCCTTTTCACCATAGCTAGACTGGCTACTCACACCAAACCTCACTAAAAGCAAAACTCACATCAAAAAAATCCCCAAATTAGCAGGAAGTTTGAGAACTTTGTCTACATTTTAAACTCTTCAGGCTCAAAGTGGCACTCATTTTATGTTTCTAGTACATCTAGCAAAACAGGGCTCTGACCTTCACCTGTGCTCAGGTGCTCTCCTAATAAAGGAACGATTAGCAATATTAAGAGCAATAAACTTTAGGACATTGCTATACAGATTAACATTTTTAAACATTTATTCCTTAGTATATAGTCAAACAAGACTTTAGAGGATTTCTTTACAATGCTCATCTGGGCAAACAAAATTCAGCCTTATTAACATAGTTTTATTTTTGAAAGCCCAGAGGTGGGGTGCAGATTAAAAAAAAAAAAAAAATCTGAGAGGACAGAGGCATTGGTTCAGCCAGGCAAAACAAGCAGCAGTGATGAGTGTCACAGGGGACGTTCATGAGGTTCAGTCCCACAGCACTTGCAATACCCATAGTCTCAGTGAAGGTAGAACCACTGGTCTTTCAAATCAGCAGAACTTCATTTTTAATTAATCAGATTAAAAGGTTAAGTGCCTTGAATCTTTGCTCAACATTTGTTAGACTTCTTTCCTTAAAAAGTGTAACAACAGTCAAGTTAGTCAGAATTGTTTAATCATTCATACAAGAAAAGTTGCCTATCTCAAGAGAAGTGCCCTTGTAATCACTTTAGCAAATACGGTTGTATTAATCTGGTATAGGATAACAGGTTCAAAGTTGTAAACCCTGGAAATCTTTTACCATATGAAATGTTATTATAAGCATTAATCCATAATGTCTGTTCGTTATCATGACAGCAGCAGTTCCCTAGGGGTCAGGAGGTTTATGCTAAAGCACATAGTGCTGAGTAAAGAGCACATACAAATCTCTATTGTAACTGAACCCAAAACACCCTCTTTCCCTGCCTGCCCCAAACAATAAATTGAGAACAAGAGACACATGCTGACACATCCTTCTTGATTTTGTATTCACCCCAAGCTCTCTCAAATGCTTTTGATGTCTTGAGAAAAATCAGGCATCAGAAGGATGCCCTGGGTTTTTCTGAGCGCTGCTGTTGGGAGGCAGCAGACCAAGGTGGCAAAGGCAGAAAGGAACCAGCTGAACGCAGGTCAGCCTCACGACAGCCCCGTCCAGCTGCAGTCTAGCCAGCCTGGTCTCAAATGAGATGAAAAAACAGGTTTAAAAAAGGGGTGGTTTATCGGTGCTGCGGATGGGCAGGACCTCAAGGATGGTCTTGAGGATATCTGTGGTCTTTGCCAAAGGGAGAGCACTCAGCGGCTGGAGGGAGCTTTGTCTCGGGAGTCACTGCATGACCCTGAAGGAGGCTGCAGAAAATGGTCTAGCCAATTGTTCCTGTACCCCTGAATTTACATGGTTTCCCACAAAAGCTTTGAGGGTTCACAAATATTTCCTTAAGTAGCAATATTGCAGGTTATCTTTGTATTGATCCCCTTCTCTAAATTGCTTGAAACTTGTCACCGCAGCCTTTCTTTTTCATGTTGTTGTTAGTAGTTGCAGTATTAAAAATCAATTCTACTTAGCCACAGTAACTGAGCTGAGTTTTCACATCTTCAAACTTTCTAACCTCTAACACACCGCTTGATAGTTTTCAATAAAAAAGGGAAAATTAGCCAGCAATGTATTTTCAACCTCCAGGTCTAGGCATAAAATTGGGCAGCAGTACTGTGAAGAGCAAGTTAGTTTTTGAGGTGGCTGCTCTTTCAAGCTCTAGACCTGGCCACTCTGAATGCCTCCCTTTTCAATTTTTTTCCAGGACGAAGCTAAAGAGGACTCCAAGCAGAAAGACAGCAAACACAAAGTGGCCAGCAGCATGCTGGAGAGGGAGAGATTGGCAGTCCTGGACGGATGGGCAAGGAAGAAAGGAGATTAGGGAGGCCCTGGTTGACAAGGAAGAAAGCATCTGAGAGGAGCAAGTGGAAAGAAAATAATCAAAGGGATCGGAGGGGACGGAGTTTGGAGCCCCCAGATAGAGTCAGGGTGGAGCAGGACCCAGCATGCTTGAGGAGGGGTGATAAGAGCTGGTCGGATTATGGCCCTTGTTTCCAGCCAAAAAACACGCTGCAGTAGCAACTACCCACTGAACAACGCAGCAGGAGGACTTTCCCCAGAGGACTGACTGGCTGTATTTGGCCATCCGTGCCCTCTTCTTTTCTCCCTGCGCATGTGCAGATAACTTTTAAATACCACTTCAGTGCTCCTCTCTGCCCAGATCAACCACAGCAGGGAAAATCAGTGTGAACCTCAGGACAAGGAAATGCCTCTGCCCTTTACACAACTTCAGTACCTCGCAGAAAGCTGCCTCATGCAGCTGGGATCCACACGGCAGTACTCATTAAAGGTACAGAAAATATACCAAATACACACAAAACCCTGCTGCTAGGCCCTGGCAGTTTCTGCCAGGCAGACGCACAACTATTAAAAGGCCAACTATGCAATCCTGACATACTGAATTGGTCCAATTTCAAAGTGATAAGCACGAAGGATATACCAGATAGAAGATATCAGGGATACCCAGCAAGTGGTATTTGTATGGCACCGTGACTAAAGCAAAAACTCTCACTTGCTGAATGGTAATAAATATAGTCATATATAGCCAGTATCATACACTCATGTATCTGTCAGTACGTGTGTGTGTGTATACACGTATGCGTGCATGCAAAAATAAATACATGCATATACATGTATGTGCATGTGTGTGTGTGTGTGTTGCATGTAAGACATTTCTCTGTTTCACCAGACCCTCTCTGCCTTTCAGGCAGCAGAGCTGCTGCTGGCACTTGCTGTGGAAACAATCTCCCTCCTATGAGAGACGTGCTCCAACCCTCTCTTCTTTACGGCTCCTTGTCCTGAGGCCACATTTGCCTAGGCTGTTTTTTGCTTTGTGTGTGTGTGTGTGTGTCTGTCCCCCATACAGAGAAGGTTACCCTTACCCACGCAGTGGCAGGCACGGGGCTGTAGGAGAGACGCTGGATTCAAAGAAGGCACGGGCAAGCTGCCGAACTCCTTGGCCAAGTGAACAACTACTTTGAAAGAGTTCTGAGAGCCAGGCTCCTCTTTGTTCCCCTCAGTCTCCCGTTGCTGCTGCCTCACATGATTACACTTTGGCCAGGACACGGAGTGCTTAAGAAAGACAGTATTTGTCTTTCAGAAGGAAACATCAGGTCAGTGTTAGTTGGGGGTTGCAAATATAACATAATTAGCACAAGGCTTTTGACTTCTACCAGAAATTATATATATATATGTACAGGAACAAGCGCCACTGGCAGCAGGAGGGGGGTCATTGCCTTACTGCTCCACGGCCCCTGGAGATCCCCATTGTACCCAGAAAAATAATTTTTCATCCTCTTAAGGTGACCACTGAGTTGCTGTGTAACCCCTCGTTGCCGTGCCGGCAGCCCAGTTCCCTGCCACATGGAGGAGAGCAGAGCACAGGGCCAAATTTTCAGCTGCTGAAAAAAGCCAGAACTTCCTTCTAGCCAACACACTTGTGCTCACTTCCACCAGCAGATAATTTGCTCCCGTGTTCCTGCCTCAGGAGCCGAATCCCTTCCTTCTTGGGCTGGCAGTGCTGAAAGAACCGCAAGGACAATGATGCTCAGTCTGCCTGAGACAAGCTTTGGGGATAGCCTTCACATCAGCCCCACCACTAACTGAGAACTATCCGTTTGCTTTTTAGAGGAGCAATACCCTGCCTTACAGCCAGGAGGAAGCATAATCCATTCCACAGAATCACAGAATGAGAATCACTACGGTTTCATGGTTTATAGAACTGCATAGCCCTTAGGAGAACTACACCTTGGGATCTCCGCCTTTGCTTTTTCCTTTCTTTTCAGTGCAGACATACAGCGCCAGCATATTAGCGTAAAAGACGAGCCAGTGTTACTTCCAGGGGTAGATGGACTTACTGTGACTGGGAACGTAAGGAGATGATCGGTTAAGATCAGATTTCATATTTCAGATACTAAAGCACAGAGGCAAATTAGAGTTACTGCAAACAAATTAAAAAGCTCACCTCTGGAGACAGTGGGAATTAAGGGAAATGGTAAAAAAGGCTCAACACATTTCCAAGCAAGTGCCTTCCCTTCACTTAAAAAGCATCCAGGAGTAGGAGGCAAAAAGAAGATGTATGCACCACTGCCCACTTCTGGACAGCCTCAGAAACTGTGCTTGAAAGCACAGCTGGTACCCAGAGAACCAGGTTTCGGGGGCCATCAAGGGAACTGCACAGGCTCCCACTCTTCCCTCTCCGAAAGCCTCAGCAAATCCTTCCCGGGCAGCAGCTGAAGTGGTTTGTCCTGGGGGATGCACGATGTCCCTTTGCTGCAGCACAACCACGGGTCTGCTCCACCACGGGTCTTCTCCTCCGGAGCTGGAGTGGCACTGGGGGAGAAGCAGAACCCTCCTCCTCATCAGTAAGGGCTGGGGAGTAGCTCCTCTCGGCACTGTGCAAAGGCTCACAATTATTTTGGGGGCGCTGATTATCTCCCTCTGCTGTGACTTATCAAGCTACACCCAGACAATTTAGGGCTGACCAAACACCCACTTACACTCTTAGAAATTACACAGTGCCAGAGACATTCACAAGTAGGAAGGTGCTCCCCAGATGGCAATGTCCCCAAAATCATCTGGGTGCAAATGTTTGAAGTGTGCACCAACCAGCACAAGAGCTGCAGGTATTGCCGGTGCGTGTTTGGTCGCAGGGTAGACCCTACACGCTGGTGGGCTCTTAGACCCAGCCGTAAGAAAACACTTTCTGTGAACGATTTGGGCAAAGGAAACTGGGGTATGCAGAAAGGCTACCATCCCTATTTCAAATGGCAATTTTAAAGAGAAATAGCTAATCAAAGCAAGTGCTGTTCTGCAAGATGTCATGGCACTCATGCTGATTTCCCCCTGCCTGTTTTAAAACTTGGGGTATCGGCTCATCCACGTCAGATGCTTTTTACAAGATTGATTTTTTAAGGTGTATATTGCAAAAAGGGTTGTTTTCTATCTCTTGGATTATGCAATCCCTTACAAAACTTTCTGTACGCTAGGCTGTGGACCTACTCTGCCATTTCAATTACTTGTATAATGTCTTTATGGGTTCATTTTCCCATACATACCCCAAAGCCTCTTGATGTAGTTCTGTTTCCATCTCCTCACAACAGGGTGGTCAGCAAGATGCAGTTAAACAGACACAGAGCTTTATTAAACATGGGTGAACACTGAAAAAACATAAGTAAATGTACTAGGACTGGAAGGAGGTGAAGCAAAGTGCAACGCCATATCAAACGTGCCACTTGCCTTGCGCCTTTTGTTTCCAGAGTCATGCAAGCAGCTGCGATGATAGTGTTATCTGCTGACTGCACTGCTAATCCAGGCAGCCTTTCCCCTCCCAGCTCGTCCTGCACACTGATACAGCACAGCGTAGGTGTGGAAAGAGAGGAAATCTTTCAACCCCAGATCCCAAGAAACCCCCACCAGCTTCATCTCCTCTTCTATCTGCAGGTACTGCTACCTTGCAAAACAGCACAGAGGATCAGGGACTGAGGGCCTCATCAATATGAGCAAATTAAACGGTGCCTGGGAGGAACCATGATTGTCTGCATTAGTAAGCTGTTCAAGCATTTCGTGGCCTGCGGCAATTACTGCTCCCCCAAGCCCTTCCCGGGCACAGTCCAGAGTCAAGGACCTAATCTCAATTAGCCATCAGCACGGAGCCACCCTCTTTTGAAGCGGATGGTATTTTACTAGCAAAGGTGCAAGCTCTTCTATGCCGGGTGGTCTCTGTGCCCTGGAATATCCCCAGGTATATTTAAGTTACTAACATATTAAGTAGTCAATAACGCTTCACAGTTATGCACATGCCTGCTATCTCTGTTGGCCAAGATACATGCTTCTTGCATCAGACAACAAGCATACTAGCAACCCCACTCAAAGAAGAAAATAAACCCATCACAGGAAGGGACCACACTTCAGCAGAGGCAAGTTCAGCCACAAACCTACAGGGCTGCTCCAGTGACTTCTCTGGAGAGTTAATGGTAAACATTACAGTTATAACCTGTTACCCGTTGTACATGAAAACCATCAGAGCAATGCTGCCCAAGCGATCCTGGCATTTCTTTTCAGAGAGACAGGGTCATGCTTGGATTAATAAATGTTGAAAAACACCACTTTAGGACAAGAAGAAAAAGATTTGGAGTGTGCAGTTTTAATCCTGACATTAACAAGCTCACAGGTTAAGAGCAAACTTTACTCATAGAAAGGTCTTAAAATTATCCAAACTGACACAAGCTTAGAAACCAACTATTGCAACACACATCAAGCTCAGAACAATGGGTTTATTTAAAAATACACTTTATTTACAAGACATTCAAAACTTCATTTTGAAAAAAAATTTAACTGTACATAAAACTAACATTTTTCACTAATAGTTAATAAAACCAGAGTAAGATCTTCCATTCATTGATTCAGCAGTCATGGAGATTACATTTTGGCACATTATTTAAATCACATAACAAACAGAAAAACTGGAAGAAACTTAAGCAACACAACTCCATAAATGTAACAACTTTTTACAGTGACATCCTCATATCAAGATATCACTGTTCAAACAAAGTATTTAACATAGAAAGTGCTTCCACTGTACAGCAGAGTAAGTAGTTGAACCTATAGAAATCCTCATAGCGTTTGGACTATCTTTTCAGAAATGTCCCTTTTATCTGCTTTGCAATTAGTGATCCAAACTTTCCCCTAAGGTGTTAATGAATGACTAATGAACCCTAGTGATTTCATTATACCTTCTCAGGCTTAGAAACCAACTTTCTTTAAAAAGTTGGTTCAGGTGGAGTGTTTATAAATAATTTAAATACACATATATCTCTCTATCTCAGGATGACTACTTAGACAACACTTTGACACAGATCACAGGACATAAAATAGTCCTTGGAGTAGCTATCCATAGACCTTGGGTGGTGAAAATCACTTCAGGGAAAATTTGGATGCCAGCATATTCCCTTCAAAGTTCAGAATAAAAGGGAGCATTCAGGACAGTAAGTGGTATAATCAGGTAGAGGCAGGGGGAAAGAATAGGAAGAACTAATCAAGATCAAAAAGTGGTTTGCAATGGTGAAGTGTATCACATAGCAAAACCAGAAAGCGAGTGAATTTGAATTAAATGGAGTGCAAAAATTAAACCACTGCATAAAAGAGGTATTTCTAAACTGTATTATAGGTACATCACCATGACCAGAAGGCTAGCAAAACCATACCGCTTTTATTGAAGAGACAAAGAATAAGAAAACATTAAGAGGGGAAAAAAAAAAAACCACAGTTGCAGTGCAAGTCAAAATAAGTATCACAAAGAACACAGGGAGAAGGAAGTCAACTGAAAATTTGGCAAAACAAAGGCAATAACTCCTAAAAATAGCATCAGTTATTTTTCTTTACACAGAAAAGCAAAGGCAAGATCTGCATTTAGAGAGTTACGGAAGAAGGAAAAATTAACTATCAAACTGACATGTTTGATTAAAGGATAACATACGAAAAGTGACAAAAAAATTGAATTCACTTTAAGAAAAGGCCCATGACTGATGAAGGCCAGTAAATTGCTTTTGCATTCAATGCCATGTTAATTTATTCCAGGTTTCAGTCTTGCTCCAAAACTATCTGCCAAGGCTAGAAAATATTTCGTTGTCATACAACTAGGTCAGATATACGACTGATTATGGATCAGAGGGCCACATAAGCTGGACAACTGCTTGAAAAAATCACCTGTATTTTAAGCAGATTTCCTTTGCCACAGACAGTGATGGACAGATAGGGGCAACCACTGAATGCCATAATGGTGCAATCAGAAGGGAGTAATTGAAGAGGACAGGGTAGCACACTCAACCTGCAATCATCAGAAATTTTACGTTACTGAATTGGAAGGGGAAAAAAAAGCAATTAAGCTGAAGAGGCCAGAAGAGAGATTTTTCAACAGTGCAATACGCTACAAAACTGAATTTAGAACAAGTGTCCATAGATAAGGGCAAATACTGAAATGTACTGTATTTCAAAACAAGGTGAGCATACTTCAAGAGAATTAGAAGAGATATTCCAAGAACTGAAGGGAAATAAGCCAATACAAAATACATACTGATTGGAATGAAGTCTTCTACAGAAGTAGAGGGGGGCCACCCAGTAAAGCCTAGTTGTGACACACTTAAAACAGAAAAGAAAAATATTTTCTTCCAGGAGTGAACGGAAAACAAGGATAGCGGCTCAGAAACCTTAGTTGGATACCCTGAAAGTCCCTACGCAGAAAAAAAAAAAAATCAGGTTCGTCTCATAAATAATATAGCTCTGTTGGTTTTGCTTACTTAAGTAATAAAGCAAGTTTTAAATCTGCTTGTTTTCTAGACCTGAAGATTTCTATAAACCCTGGTATTTTCCTATTTATTCACAGGCAACAATTACAGTACATTCAACCAGACAAGAAAAATGTTTAAGAATGTTATTTCATTGTATTTTCAGGTTACAACACTTAAAAACTTAAAAAATAGATAATCACGGTTTTAACAAACACTGGAAGGATAAAGATGGTCCATTTTGTCAAATGCCTCAACGTTACACATACTAGTTGTCTCCAATTCCAGAGTAAACAATACTGCCATTACATCTTTCAACCTTTAATAAAATGTATATATAAAAAGATTACCTGATTTAAGACACAAATGCCTTTTTATTATGAAAGGGTGCTTCTTTCAGAGGATATCTGGGAAGCAAGTTCTCCCATAGACTTTGTTGTTATTTTGGGAGCTTTCTATTCCAGTTCTCAAAAAAACTATAAATATATTTGTTATTTACATGTAAATCCTGACATTTAAACGTCATCATAGATGAAAATAAGGACAAAAAGAACAGAAGAAAAGACTGTCTTACTTTATGCCACACACTTCTAAAAGACAGAGCAATTCTTGAAACATTTCCTGATTTACATTAATTCGTGCAGTAACTGCCAGGCAAGATCCTGCTGCTTTCACCTCTGCTGCTGCCAACAGAATCAAACAGACTGAAGGATCAAGCTTTTAATTATACTAACGCATAGTTTAATTTATATAATACAAACCTACGATATAACCTACGAGAAAATATATTAATTCACCCAAGAATCTGTTCAAAAGGGGTAACTAGAAATCCAGAAACGTGCTATTTAGACTGCAGTCACTGCTTCAGTAAATGCCATTTTCCAGGCAGCAAAATAGCCTGCTGTGTGGTTTAATATTCATTGACTTAATGTAATCATCCTTATTAATAAGGAGTTGGCTGCTTCTAGCCAGCCTTACAAGAAGGTCCTGGTATTTTCCCAGCCCAGGCAGGAAATCAATTTTCCCTTTCTGTTAAGGTGTCACTGAGGTAAAGACACCACTATTTTATAGAGGTGTCCCCATAAATAAATGAATAAAATAGCCTGCCCAGGCCACACAGACCATTGAAAGGCTGCTTTTGACAGCAAAATGTATTTGAAAGCTTCTGGATCTAGTCTGTATAGCCGGTGAGGCTAAGCAATACACTCACTGTGGATTAGATAGTGGGTCTTCTCTCCAAGAAACCTGGAGAACAAAGCTGACCTAAATCCAGCACTGGTGACAGGGCACGTCATCTTGTTTTCCTTAGAGCACCCTTGCATGCCTTAAAAAGAAAGGCAAGCAGCAAAAAGATAAAGGAAGTGCTTCACTAAATACACTTTGAAATACACCTTTGGGCAGGGCAGAGGGGAGGGCTTAGACCTTTAAAATAAATCAGCAAGAAATAATCAAGACTAAATAAGGAAAAATTCCCTGTAATTTTTTTTTTAAAGCTTCCTCTAAGTGATAACTCTCTATATAAAACTTTAAAGGGACTTTCTTAATTGATACAATATTAAGTTGTGCCTTAGTAATAGAACTGCAGAATTTTAACTGTTCATAATAAACACATTAGCTTATTTATTCAGCATGAATAATGACAGACGGTCAGTGTTAGAGATACTGCAATCATCCCGCACAATGATGAATTAAGACCATGGCTATTAATTTCTGTTATCAGGAAAAAAAGTAAAAA
This sequence comes from Gavia stellata, assembly GCF_030936135.1. Lineage (NCBI taxonomy): Eukaryota > Metazoa > Chordata > Aves > Gaviiformes > Gaviidae > Gavia > Gavia stellata. The sequence continues at coordinate 48,005 of NC_082595.1, forward strand.
ATACTTGAGTTGTACAATCACAACAGCGAACAAGATAAAAGTTAACTGGATGACTGCTTGCACTTCCATTTGCTAGAATCAGTACAGACGTTAGTATTTCTTTGCTTTCATGACAAGAAGTCTATTCTTTAGCGTACTTATCTGTGATTAGGCCAAGACTCCAGTATTACTAGAAGAGAAGCAAGACTAGCTTCTGCTCTGTCCCTAAATACAGGAGTCAATCAAGAAAACGATGCAAGTCAAAATTCCTGAGTGCTTCCCCTCCCCCTTAGACACTCTTAATTTCATTCACAAACCCCACTGGTCAGAAGCACAAGCGTTGCTGTTAAACATGAACTGTCTATGCAAAAATGCATTTTAAGGATCAGTAAAGCATCTCTACTGAAGTCCTTTATAAATATACAGTACTTCAGCCCAGTACCATCATGAACTGGCCGCAGGGCTTTCAGGAAACAGCTCACTTCAGCAGAAAAGGCCAGAGCGTCATTCCCAGTGCCACTGGCCATTAACTGCAATCATCAGTGCAGACAGCAATACACCCCATACACTCTAAGAATAGAAATTCACACCTAGTTTGGTAAAGAACTGGGTTAGGCTGGTATCAGAAAAATCCTAGATGAATGCAACACCCTTCGTGGAAATACTAATCCTTATTTCAGATACAAGGGGGTTTTAGGTGTATTTTGGTTTACAGCTAAAGCACAGAAATCTTTTTGCCACACCAACTTCAGCTACCACCAACAATGACCCCCTTCCCAGCATCCGTTTGTTCTATGAAAACATTATGCAGAGTAGAAGGAATCGCCTAAAGTCGTGTACTGCTCAACTGTGATTTGTCATCAGACATGTCACAATTTTTTACATTTTTAATGCTACCCTCTGCCAGTGGGTACTCAATAGGAATTTCAATATCATTTTTACTTGAACCATTGTCTTTATGCGGTGCAGAAAGGCAACTATCGTTTTTCTCAGTATAGCCATTAGTTTTAGCCAGGGGGGGCTCCCGCTGACTGCAGCACAGCTGAGAGTCACAAGCTTTTGAGATGCAGGGTGAGCTGCACAGTAGCTGGGAGGTCTTGTGGTCAATGTACTCGGGCTGGATGGTCACAGAATGGATCCCTGCTTCGTGGAAAACCTTCCGTATTTTGTAAGTAGCATCTTGGTAATCAGTAGGAGTTTGGCACTTGATATGAAGAGTAGCAATATTCTTCCCACCTGCAAGCTCCCAGACATGCACCTCATGAAGGCTGCTAACCCCTGGTACACGAGCTAGTCTGTCAGCTGGAAGACATAAGAGAAAGATATTAGAGGCTTTGGTGTACCGGCTAATTACTAGCTTTCCCATTAAGAGCCCTAGCCGAAAGCAGCAGTCTCCAAACTATCTGTTTAAAAGAGCTGTACTTAGTAAAATATATCTACTCCCAGCTGCCTCTGGTTCAGCCTCCCGATGACCACATGAGCAGGCCACCCTTCTGTTTGGGTTCACCCTGTCCCTCAAGCTCCCTAATAGCAATTTACCAGCCACTCATCAAAGCAACGTTAGAGCACCGCTTCCTTGGCAAGACCCCACATCTTCTGGCTTGAACAAGCTCTGAGCATGGTGGAATTCCAGAAATAACCAGTGCTACCCCACAATTAACCAGTGTGAACAACGCCAGAGAGCTACAAAAATAACCAACCTTAATGAAAATTTCTAAGCTGTTTTGGAAGCCTTTTGGAAGAAGCCGCTGCAGGGCTGGGCAATATTGTAATTCAGTGTTGTTTCTTTCACAAACACCCCACACAAAGCATTAACAGCTCAAGACCTGGTATTTTTGATGTATTGTTGGAATACCACATTCTCAAAATACATGCTTTAACTAATCCAGAGAGATTTGAGTCATGTTGCTAGGACACAGGCATGTGACTATTTCTTGGTTCTTGAGAATTTAGAGCTATTACGAGTAAATAATCCAAGTATGTCATTCCAGAAATAACATATGCATTGAAATAAATCATTAAAACTAATAGCATTTCAACAACAAAGTTTACTTACTCAGTAGTTGCATATTAACACCTTTGGGAACCATCTGCAACAAAATAATTGAGGTCTCCTTGATAAGCGGGAATGCAGAAGACAAGATGATGAACACCATAATTATTGTCAGGCTTGGATCAATGTAGCACTGCCAATTACAGGGAGCATTCCCCAGAGGAAGTACATGGAAGATTGTAGCAGCAACTACCACGACCACAGATCCAAGTGCATCTCCCATAACATGCAAAAGAACACCTGAAACAAATGGCACAATTTCCATTAGTGGGTTGGGTGGGTTGTTTGGGGGGCGGGGGGCAGGTTTGGGGTGGGTGGAGAGTAATGCTGCATTTGTCAAGTCTGTTCTACTTGACATGAAAAACACAATATTCCAGGCACTAACATCGTAACTGAAGTTTTCAATAACAGCTTTCAGAACAAAACAGCAAGGAAAATACTGACTCTGAACCACAGCTGCTTAAGTGGGATGCATTATTAAACATGTAGGGAATGCTAGCAACTGCGGTCCAACTGCAATGCCGTGGCAACATAAAATGTGTTTGCTTAAATGCCTGCAGATTATTAAGAGATCCTGGCACATTAAATCTCAATTCTCAATTAAAAATTGATGACTAAAAGTATCTATTCTACCCTGGAAGCTAAGAGAACCACAGACCACTCCCAGTAACAGTTACTCTCCTCCATCAGCTTCTATAACACTGTTGAAATCTGAAAAATGACCTAGAGTGAAACCTAAGCCCATTCTTCTGGCTCTAAACACCCCCAAACTTCAGTTTTCGGATCAAGCTTGATTACTAGTCATATTAAACCTTGTCCCACCAACACTACTAGCCCTCAAACCCCAAAAAGAAAAAGAAATAAATCAGAATCTGGTTTGAGAGTTAGTCACATGGACGCTCTACAGATATGTATTTGCACAAAAGGTAAAGATAGAAAACACGTTCTTGTAATAACACATTTTTAGCTGCCCTTTCAACTACAATGACCAAGGTAGCCTTCTTGCTATGAAGTTACAATAATCTAAGAACTCTTTTTTTTTTTTTTTTACACTACTTTACATAATCTTCCCTCTTCCCGTCGTTGCTTAAATGCACTCCAGTTTTGTCAGTCTTTACTGTTCAGACTCAGGTTTTCTTCCAACCCATGCCTAATTCATAACATCCCTAAACAAATGAAGTTAATTTCTTTGTCAATATTTTTTATTCGGAGCCTGTGAGAGAATAAAATGGACCATCTTTTAACATCCCTATGACAAGCACTTTCAAGACCTTCACTCCAATTTAATCACTTCCTCTGGGCTGCAGAAGCTGCAAAAGCCTTTCTCCAAAACTCATTAACACAGCAAAGAGTTTTGATTCTTTGGTGATGCTGGACACTGGATTAGACCTAGAGCCGTGCCTGTGCTGCTGTTTCCTGCCAGCTCTGTGCATGAGCATTGATCTTCTGTGTGAGAAGTGAAGGCCATAACTACTGGAGTCCCTCTGAATCACTTGGGTCAGATACAAAAGTACAAACTTCCAGTGAGTCCAGCTCTTTCTGCCTGAGTCAGGCGTGTTCTGCCCCATTTGGCAGACTCCGACAGGGTTTTACTCCTCCTAACAGTATTGCAGTGTTTCCTTTTCATTTACAGATAATTCTGATTCAGCATGGGCTATCAGCTATTGCACGAACAAGAGGAACAGGCAGGATGTAATTGCCAAGGCAACTAACTAGAGAGCACAGCTTAAAAAGAACAGGAAAATGTTTCAGAAAGGCTTCTTTTGAATTAAGAAAAAAAAAGTGATCATGTCAGAGTTATGATAAATTATGAACTGAGAAGATGGAATTTGGAAAATGCTTATTTTACATTATTAACATCATGAATATGTACATCTTGGTTACGCATCACATAATGAGGGCCTAGACAGAAATGAACCCGTTTCCCTATCGACTCCCAAAGGCTATGGTTCTAAAATAGAACTGAAAATGAATTTTTATTAAATGAAGTCAATATGATAAGACCATAGGTAATGAATAGTTTCCAACTGCTTGTGTCAGAAAGTCTGAACTACTCTGCACACACTCAAGGAGTAAGAAGAATAATTTTACACTACAGTAATTAATCCAGTCAGGCAGAATGTCTAGATTCCTGTTCCTACCACTTTTAAAATCAAGGAAGCAGTTCCTCTGCCAATCCACTTTGTCCAGCCACGTTTTTCAGGGAGGCTCCGATTCTATAATGTACAGAATTTTTTGCCAAGTGATTATTAAGTAAGTATAGCTATGTAAATAACTTCAAAGGAAAAAAGAGATTTAAATAAGAATTTTAAAGACACATATCTGTAACATTGGCTACAGAAGCAAGGAATATTTGTACGGACAATAAAAATAGATTTTGTAAAGATGACATACTAAAGTAGCACTTAAAGAAAAATTCTCTTTTTAAAAATCAAAGATGACAGGTATCTTAAAATAACTGACACAGAACTCCTCATCCTTCAGACATCTTTAAAAGTTTCCAGATTCATTATGCCTAAGAACTGTCGCTCAGGCAAGTAAGGCCTTCTCGAAAATATACTCATTGGTTTCTTATTCTTCTCTCCTCCATCCCTGAAAGTGACAGTTTGCTTTTCCTGCTCCGATAATCTTACCATTATAATGCCATAATATCCAGTGTCATGAATTTCTAGACATTCAGGAAAGTGTAATGGCTCTAGCACACGGTTTGATTTCCAGAGTGTCTTCCCTTACAGACACATTTGTGTAACTCCGAAAACATTTCCGAAAGACGGGCAGACAGACACACTCCAAAAAAAAAAACCAAACCCCACTCAGGTGCCTGACTGCCCTGTCAACCTCTAAAGCTGAATTCACAGGATGCCAACTTACGTGACTTTGGAAGAGTATCAGATGCTGATTGGTAGTTTCAGGCTCCTTATGGTCACCTTTCTGTTTCAGCTTTCTGACAGCCCTTTCCTTGGGGACAAACTCAATGTTTAATATACTCAAAGATACCTGCTTCTGGCTCTGCTCAGAATAGATATGTAAACGTGTATGCACATAAACGCCAATACAGAGAGGGAGGGACACTTGGTTAATTTATTCCTAGAAGTAGCTATACCATTTCACTCTGCAGATACCCAGAGACCTGCCAAATCACAACTTAAGAAGGGTTGATACTGTCACAGACTCTCTCAGGGTCAGGTTCACAGTTCAAGGACCTGGAAAAACACTGTGCTGAAGCATCTGCTTCAGCACTTTTTTCCTCGTGCTGACTACAAAAGATTATTAACCCCAGGATTTAAAGAAATTCCATTTTCTGCCCAAAAGCATTTTGAAGTTGAAAACTGCTCAACTACTGCAGCAGTGACACTCAAAGAAGCGCCTCATAGATACCTGCTTTACCTTCCTATGAGGCCTCTACTGACTTCAGCTTAGTGCAAGAGGCTTTGTCTCCTTTCCAAGAAGTTCAGCTGCACTTTTCCAAAGAATTAAAATCAAAATGTAAACACACTCAGAGCCAAATCAGCATCACACTATTTTGTTATTATCTATGCTACTTCATACAACCAAAACCTTTCTGCTAAAGATAACTGGGCCCATATACATGGAAGAGTGCTGGGCTTTTGCTCCATTTCTTACCAATATTTGGAAAAAAAAATAAAAAATCTGAAATGGAAACCAGAAGGTGTTTAAAGTTAATATAATATTAGCCGTATACTCCCGTGCTGTACCTCGGATGTTCAAGGCTTCAGACTTTCTCTCTTTTTTCTTCTCAGGCCCCTCTTCAGGGCTTTTTTGGTTATTTGGTGAATCACCTGCATTCAAAGAAGAAACGCTGTGTTGTGTATAAGTTCTACAAACAGAAAAAACATCATCCTTCTCAAAAACAACTTATTTGAAAGATGACGAGAAGAAAGAAAAAAAAAAAAAACAAGCCAAAACATTTTCCACGCAGCTCTCTGAGCAAAGCCTCCCTCCCCCATCCCGAGGGGACAGCCAGCAGCCTGGTGTAAAGTACAAGGCAAAAGAGGCGGTGGGTGTCTGAGCGAGCTTAGCAAAACTCCCCGGGGCCCACGGGTGGGTTTGGGGCTCCACAGGGGCCCAGAGGATGGGTCTGGCAGCTCGGCGAGTCCCAAGGGCAAAGAGGAGGGAGAGAGGGGACGGGGAGGGATGGGGAAGGGTGTGAGGGGTGGGGAGAGGCACAGGACACAAGGGGAGGGCTGGGTGGTGAGGCGAGGCGGCAAGGATGCAGGCGAAAGGCACCTGCTTCATCCGCCTCGCCTGTCGGAGCACTGCCGGGCACTGCCTGCAGCGTGGCGGCAGCGGGTGGCAGGGCGGGCAGGCGGCGGCGACGGCGGCAGCAGGCGCCCCAGTCCTGGAAGACGAGAAGCCCCACGAGGTTGACGGCAAGGCCGAGGGTGCCGACGATGAGCACCAGCTGGGCGTCATCAATGGGCTCGGGCCGGGCGAGGCGGAGGATGGCCTCCACGAAGATGGTGAAGCAGAGGGCGGTGAGGAAGACGGCGTTGCTGAGGGCCCCCACCGCTTCGGCGCGGCTGTAGCCGTAGGTGGCACGGGGGCCCCGGCGGCTGCGGCGGGCGATGCGCCCCGTGGAGAGACCCACGCAGAGGGAGATGAGGTCCGAGAGCATGTTGAAGGAGTCGGACACCAGTGCGATGGAGTTGCCCAGGTAGCCCGACACCAGCTCAGCCACGAAGAAGCCGGCGGTGAGCACCAGCATGAAGATGAGGCGGCACGTCTTCCCCGAGTACCGCCCCATGGCGGCGACGGCGGCGGCCGGTCCCACTGGCGCCCCTCTCCGCGCTAGCGCCGGTGCATACCCAGCCGCCGAACAGGCAGCGCCGCCCGCCCGCCCGCAACAAGTGCGGCCGCCCCGGCCCACAACGCCGCCGCCCGCCGCGCCAGGCCCCGCCCGCCCCCCTGCCCCGCGGGGAAGGCACCGCCCCGCCCCGCCCCGCCCCGCCGCCGGCAGCGGCCGCGGCGCCGCGCCCCCTGCCCGCCCCCCCGGGGGGAGGGCGGCGGGGTGGCCCCCGCTGCCCGCCCGCTGCCTGCCCGCCCCGCTGGCGCGCTGCTGGCGGGGCTCTGGAGTGGTTGGGGGCGAGGGTGGGTGAGACAAAATAACTCAAATACGAAATAAATACGGAGTAACACGGCCCGGGGAGGCGCGAACCTGGGAAAGGCTCGGGGCGGCTGGAGAAGGGCCCGCTCGGGTAGGGGGAGCCAGCCAGGCAGAACCACCAGGCTCTGCAGCACGCCGGGTGCCGCCGCGCTGCCCGAATACCGGCAGGTTTCAGTGAGGGATCCAGTAATTACCGTCCTTTGGGCCTTCACCCGTGGCTTAAGTGCCAAATCAAAGGGTCGAGTGCCATCTACTGAACCAGGTAATCTCCTGCAGCTGGCCTTTAAAAGTGTGCGTCAAGGCAGCACCCAAGGGTGCATGAATCTGTCATCAGCCTGTGCGAAAAATAGTTTTGTGCATTTTTTTACCCTACAGAATAACCTGTAAGAAGCGTAATAAACGAGTAAACCTCTATCTTGTTTTTCTACATTTTGTTGTTGTTGTTTTCATGATAGTTCTTGGGAAAGCGGTGCCTCTGCATGCAAATGAAAAAAGGACAGAGCCGGACCGCTAGTACAGCATTTCAAGATGACGGGAGCCACTGGATAATCAAAGGAGGTGCCGGGAAATTAAGCCACTCTCAGCTATGGGCTTGTCAAAACCAGCTGCTAATGTCACTAGATTTTCAGTGACCCCTGACTGGACTTGGGATCAATCATCATAGAATTCTTTTTCATGCTTGACTTCAGAAGTAGGCCAAAAAGAAAATCAGAACTGGGCTCAAGGAGAATAAACTTAAATAAAAGACGTAAGACCTAAAGAAAATAATGTCCTTAAAATTATATCCTGCGAGAGTCAGGAGTATTTCAGTGATGCCAGAGGAACACCAGTGCTGGAGGTACTGCTTCAGCAGCTACAATCCACACTGAAGTGCCACACCAAACATTTCACCACGCTTGACAAAGTGTACATCGCTATCAGATAATAAACCAGCATGGCGGGGGAACGCTGTCATCTCCCTCCTGCCAAAGGTGGTGTTCTGTACAACCAGAAATTCATTGAAGGCCTCAGGAATTTCTTCTTTATTTTAACTCTGAAGCAATTGCATTGTCACTGCTGTTAACTGAGTTTGATCCCTTGCTTGAATGCATCTTTTAAATTAGATCTCTCAGTTCCACCTAAATTTTGTGTACACAACCAAAGCCTTTCTTGCTTCAGATGTATCTTAACCTCTGGAGTGGACTTAAGTAGCCATTCAGGGGATAACCTCCCCTGTATCTGCGAGGACTAAAACGCACAACTCCCCATTAACTGGAGATTCTTGTGCATATCCTTCACACATTCAGTGCCCAAGCAATGAAAGTACCCTGCAATATTCAAATTAACAAATGCGTGAAACTAAACGTATTGAAAAGAACTTTACCATAAACACAATAGTGCTAGCAGAAAGCATAATTTACATCAACGCACATTTCAGCTCTATAATTACATCTACCAACATAAGATGAGAGATTTTAAACAGTTGTGCCAAATAAAAAGCAGTGTGACATAGGTAGAACAAAAAGAAGAAAAATATTTAAGAGTTATAGGAAGTTAAATAGTCTGTTAGGTATAGACTTCTAAATGACAGACTATATCTTCTTTACTGTAATTAATGATAGAAAATTCTGCCTCTGGCACTTCACTTATAATAAAAAAAAAAAAAATCACCAAAGCCCAGCTCATTGTAACTGCATAGAACTGAAAAGAATTTCCAGCCGTTCTTATTTTAGGAAGATGTATAATGCAGTAGCTGGAACAGCATTAATCCTCCTGTGCAAAATATACATTAATTCTCTTTGAAAAAAAATAACCTGTCATAGCCCTGAACTCACTTCAAAAACATAAAAATATCACAGTTATTTTGAAGAAATAGCACTAAAAATACTATTTTCAGCAAATAAGGCTGTGACTAAGCCCTCTGACAGGGAGCGCAATTGCAGATGACTCACTGAAGAAGTCAGAAGCAGTACGTGCCCAGAGCCTCAGCTCTGAAGCTGATCCTCCGATTCGTCCTTCTGCCTGCCAAGCTCACACATCTCCATCTGCTGCTCACGATACAGCATCACTCTGAAAGCCACACACTGACATAGGAACAGAGCGATGTCTGCGCGGGGTTAGACCAGAGGTCCATCTCTGAACTATTTCCAGTTCCCATCTACATCTTTTGCAAATGAGGGAACCAAACCTGCACAGTCTTCAAAACACGGGTCAGAAACTTTGTTTTCTGATGGTTTAGCCAACGTTTTTATGGAACTGATCATTCTCTCCTGCTTTCTGTTTCACATCTTCTGACCAGTTATTTATCCACGCAAGGGCCTTTCCCTTCAGGCTACGGCTGCTTAGAAAGCCTCTTGGAAATCCAAGCTTTTGCTCACCCCACTACGCATACAAGCCTCCCTGGCCCTCTTCATCCACGTGCCACTATTGCTTCAAGACAAACTACTCCTAAAACTGTCATCTGAACAAAGCTACACTGATTGTACCTGTTCAGTAAATCATCACTTTCAATAAGAAGAGTAATAGATTTAGCCCAATCTTCAGAACGAAGTGTGTGTGTGTTATCTCCATAGCTCTTTAGCACTTTGATCCTCCTCCACATCGACCACAAGAAAGTCTTGATCCCGCACGTAGGAGGCACCGACCCCGCTACCGGGGTTTTCACTCAGGCTCTTTCCCCCCTTGTGGGCACTACCGTTCTGCTTGCACTGACCCACATCCAGTATCAGAACATTTGATCTCAAATCCTTTGAGAAAGGAATGATGTTTCTGATTGTTTTGCAGCACACTTAGCATCCTTGTGTGTTTTACACCAACTGCAGGCATTCAACAATATAATGCTACAGTTCCACTTACTCATCCACTTACTCACCTGAGCAAGCTACCTACTATTAAACAAACCGATCAACCTAAATATCCCAGTCCCTCTGTTTCTAACTATGCTGAGTTGAACAAGTTGCTCTCAGGAGGTTCAGAAAAGGTTGTCCAACACCTTAGTTTTCTGAATTATTTGCCAACTTTAGTTTCAGCTACAGTACTTCTAGAAAAGCTGTTCTTGCAGTTCCCTCATCCTAATCAGGAGCAGGAATTAGTAAAATTCTTACAAATTGGTAAAATTCTTACGAACAAGGCAACTTCCCTTCTGAACCCCGAAGACCCAAGGCACTCATGTAAGCTTCAAGATTTCTGTGTGTCAAGTTTTTAAGGTTCTCTCACACCAATTATTAACACTTTTACATAAGACAGCCATTAGCGGTCAGACCCTCTAGCCAACAGGCTATCCCCGCCTGTGGCCATAGCGGGATGTGTAGCTAGCAGTAAGAGCAGGGTAAGCATATGTGATACTTTCCCAGGATACTTTTCCGTCCTTCAAGTATTTTCAGCTCAAGCGAGTTTCTGAACTGGATAGCTCTGTATTTGGTAGCTCTCAATGGATTTCTCTTGCATGTACTTGTCCCGCCTTTCACTCACCGATGGTAGACTTCAACATCGCTTAGCAACAAGCTCCACACATCTTCTACTCATGGTGTGAAGAATCACCTCTTTCTCTTTGTTTTGAACCTGGATCCTGCCAGTGTCATTTAATACATCCTCATTCTTGTATCAGAGTACAGAAAAAGCAGTCAACAACTACTGACCTTCCCTATGCCACTCTTGGTTTTGCAGACTTCCGTCACACCCTCCTTAAGTTATCCATTTTCAAGGTGACGGGTTAAAATCTATTTAGTTGTTCCTTGCAGAGAAGCCATTATCAGCCTTTGAAAATAGGATATCTCTGTATTATTATGAAATATGACAATAGTAATAGCAGTAACAACGGTAATTTTCTTCCACTGCTGAATGAAGAATGAAAATAAGATCACTCATAGCCTCGTGGTGCTATAGAATTCTGATAGTAAAAAAAAATCTTGAAAATAAAGAACTAATCATGAACACTACAATTAAGAGAGATCACTCTTCATCCTGCTTATCAAAGTCCTGGCAGAGATTACTTTTTAAGCCATCATAAAAATGATTTACAAAAGATGTTTCAGAAATTATCTGGAAGAAACTAGAGAATGAAAGAAACAAATGTCCACACATCACTGTACATGATAAAGGAGTCATGCATCTTTAAGACTACGGGGAGAAAAATACTACATTTGCACAAAAAAGCTGAGGCTGACCCTAGGCGCATTACATTTAAAGGCAGCATGCCTAGCTCTAAAAGCCTGAAATGCAACAGGTGGGGGAGAGTGGACCTTTAAGCGTCATTCCAACCAGACCTGGTGACAGCCCTGAAGGCTCCCGTGGAGCTTGTGAAGCTTGATTCTTTAAATTAGAAATGCTGGGCCAAATTCGTAGCAAACCTAAATTGAAACAACGTGGTTGGCTCCTGCCACAGATCAATTTGACCACAAAATGAATCACAAAATAAACACCGACCAACCGACCTTGTTGTGGAAGATGGTTAATACGAGAGTAATCTGTTTGCAGATTTTGTTTTGTTCTGTTTTGTTCCTCGTTGTTTGCTCATTTTATTTATATCTCCCTCTAACTCTGCTCAGAACCATACCTGAAAGAGGACGATAGGGTTTCTTGGCATATGCCGAAGGGCAGGAGGGCTGGGAAATCAGTTCATTAGTTCTGCTTTAATACAGGGAGCAGAAGCCTAAAAGTTAGCCCTCCAGCAAGAGTTCAGCAGTCTGGGTGAAAGTTTTATCAGCGTCCTCAGCAGAGTACAGAGGTGAATGTTCTTGGCTTTTTTAATCACAGCTGCAACTCTTTATGAGTCCTGAAACTGCCCTGGGGAGAAACCACAGGCTGGCTGGACATGGAGAACGGATTTTTCGTGCCCTTCCAAAGAGGGCTTGAATACACTGGTAGGTCAATCTGAAAGGATGAACCTATGGGATTATTTAGTTCCTAGCCTGGACTGCCTTCTTTTTGTTAGATTTTTTTTTTTTTTTCTATTTTAAGATGGCTCTTCAGTTTAGTAGTTACAAATCACCATTTCCTGCACTTAATATCTAGCATAAAGGAATCTTTTACATATTTTAAGACATATTCAGTCAGTATCTGCTCTGGCACCTGGATAGTGCTTCCCTGAATATTTCAACTACTTGATAATTCACTTTTTAAAAAGTATAATTCTGTTAAGTTTCCCATGTGTGTGTGTATATATATATGTGAGTACATACATATACCCATATAACCTTTTTCTATTGGGAGGTAGCACAGCACATTAGAAAGAACATGAAGAGGAAAAAGCCACTCACCTATTTCATAATTTTAAATTACATTGAGTCCTACTGCAAAAACTTCATTTTCTACCCCAGCAGCATTTCTAGACTGAAGCTGATACCAAACCTGTGCCTGTAGCAACCTCTCTGCAGAACAGCCATCCAAATAAAAGAATTGCAGTTAATGTATATAACAACGTCAGCCTTAAAATCCTCCATTGTATTCAAGCTGTTTATGACTTTGAACTCAGTTATCTTACAGTCCTTTTATTTCCTTACAGCTCACCACAGATACTGTGATGTAACTCAGACAGTCTGTCTATGCCTTTGCTATGAAATTGGTTCAAGGTTGAGAGCAAATGCAGTTACCCAAAGTTCAGTGGTGCTAGTACTGTTGGAACCCAGGTTCAGACGTTTTGATCTTACCTTTACGCTGTTACATAAACCATTCGGGGATGCTTTGCTTGCTTTACCTATAGACTTAAAATTTTCATTCCACACTTTTCATTTTGGCCAAAAGGTAGCCCCAAAACCTTTGCTTTAACTTGTTTTGATGCAAAATTTTCTCCTTGAAAACAATTGGAGAAAGTAAAATGTATCCCCCTTAGATTAGCATCTGAGGTTTCTTTTAAGAGAACAAAGCATTAAAAAAAAAATCTTAAGAAAAATTAGTGAAGCACATTGCTAAATAGACTTTCACAGTCTCTTCCCATCTGTCTTGTCTTTCTTGAAGACTCTGGATTAGCGCTTCAGCTAATATAAGTTAACACAGACCTGGTTATGTTTGGGCTAGCTGCTCAGAAAAGCTTTGGAAGAATTTGGTGAGGATTATTTGGCACACTATGAAACTAAAGACGACCTTCAGAAAAGATACATGTTCAGTCTCGGGTATCTGACAAACACTTATTACTTTGAGAGTTTCCCTTGGCCTTTTCATTCTGTTTGAGAGGACTACCTCCAGTAGTGCTGTAGAAATCAAAGCCAGAACATCTAAATATTTGGTTAGAGTAGGCTTTGGTTACCTGCACGCCAACACACTAACACCTCTGGGATTCATGGAAATAAATGCATAAGGCATACGCCCCTTCATTTAGACATGCTATGTTGGCAAGTGTTTAGGAGTTGGGTGCCACAGTGCACTAGACAGGCAGCATAAATCCATGAGGATGAGGATGTCCCGTCTGAATGAAGCAACTGTCTGTTGGTAAACTCTGGTGCTGTGCACTTGACGATCATCTGCCTATGAATGCAGCCAGGGGACGAATTGGCATGAAGTGTTTACTGAAAGGTTGGTTCTTTTTGGGAAAAATAGTATCAACCTGGTGAAGATATACTCAAAAGAGAGGTAAAATAGAGGCGGTAATGCTGATCTTGAGGAAAAGCTTTCAGGCTTTTCAAGTGTGAAGAGCACAGTAAGCCAGAGGCTTGTTGTTACAGGTGTTACAGCCAGGGTTACTTCCCATTCCTTAGAAATGTCCCAAAACCATCAGACTGGCATAGTCTGGCACCCTTTCAGCAGTACATTTGAGAGAGAAACCTGTTCAGACCAGGGAACTTATTTTTCCCTTCTTAAATGCAGGTGAATTAGGTGATCATGAAATTCTTCACATTGACAGCCTGAGAAACTGAAATCCTCTGTTCTGGATCTCTAATCCCCAGAGCACTTTTGTCTCCTGCAGCACAGATTGTTGGGTCTGTTGAATCCGAGAGCACCACTAAAAATACAATTGCTTTTCAACACCTGCACACTTCTGCTCACCAGGTCTCCACTGGGAAGGCCTATGGCATTAAGATACAGGTCAAGCAGCCACTTATCCACTTATTTTGGCCTATAAATGTTCTCGCTTCCCCTGGGATCAGTATGTTTGCAACAATAGATGTGAAAATTGAGTTCAGAATATTATAGCACCAAAGCCTTCCCAAGTCACGCAGCCAGTTATAGCTAGTACCTCTCATCTCATTTCATTCACACATCTGTACCCCCAACTCTCTCCTACTTACAAAAGCCTGGAAAAAAAGATACGCCTCCCAGCAAGCCTCAGAATAAGCAAACTCACTCTCCATAAGGTCCAGGAGGAGAAAGAAGGTATGTTTTCCACTTATGTGACTGCTAGCTAACATACCACCTCTTATCCGGGAGACAGGCTGCTGGTGCACAGCGAGATAGGAGAATCAAGACCCAACAGTGTTGTCACATAAAAAGCTCACGCACACGCCTGCTAAATTGCACCTACCAGAATGTCAAAGCAAGCCACTTGGCTGCTAACGCAGAACGAGCTTTATTTAATGAGTTGTGAACTGCATGAAGACCGTGAGGTCTCTCATGAGAAGATGAGGGCTGTTTCAGCCCCAGCCATGTCATGGGTGGCTCAGTATCACACGGGTTGGGCTAGGTGACATCTTCATTTCCTGCTTCCTCCCCATACAGATCACAAGATGACAGGACAAATGTTTTATCCGCGTTAAATCTTTATTCATTTTCTCAAGACAAACAACAGAGAAGTACTATAATCAGACTAATGTGGTGCTTTTCAAACTGTGGTCCCCCTAACAGTTTAAAGCTGCACGTAAATGGGTAGAAGAGACAACTACACTGAACTCAACAAACAAGAGTAAGCTGATCTCTGTGTGCAGTAAACCAGGCTTCTGTATTTTTATGACTGACTATAAAGGGTATGACCAGTATTAAAGTTGCCTGGTATTTATTATAAGAGCCTGATTATTTTTTTTTCAGCTGCTTATTACTTTGCCATATTCTTCATTCTTGTGCCAAAACTTTCTGTGTAAGAAACAAGACCTCAAAATTGTCAGAAAACTCTGGCTAAAGCTGCTCTATCATTTCCAAGAGCAAGAAAAGCGTTTTGTGAATGTTAACTTCTGGCAAAAGTTTCTGAGGGAGGCTTTACTATTTCTATGTTTTAACAAGTATTTCCTGGATTTTCAGTCAAAGCAATAACTAGCCTGCGCTGCCCTCCATGCTGCTATGGATAGCCCAGCTGGCCCGAGTACCTCCACACAGCAGTTCCTTTAGAGAGTGTAGAAATACTTTATACCTGTAGTAGCTGCTCTGGGCCAGCATCAAAAGAAAGAAGAGGGGCACGTCCTCCCCGTCCTCTTGCTGACCTCTCCTCTCAGTGCTAACATAGCGTGGGGAACTAGACTGCCTGAATCAAGCGCAAAGATGGACCTGGAGGGGCAAAGAGCCCTTAATGTAAGCTGGTGGGAAGAGAGGGGCGCTTACAGCTGGTGGAGGGGGCAGATGGGAATTTGAACGACGAGCCAGAGAGAGAGGCAAAGGGGGAAGGCAGTAGATGAAGACTTAGGGAGTCAGACACAGAGCAAAAGGCTAGGAAGAACCACAAAAAAAGAGAAGGGGGAGGGACAGCAGGGTAAGGGGTGAGAGTCAAAACAAACCCAGCCGATGGGTGGAGGAGGGAAATTGGGTCTGCCTGGGTGAGCAGGGATGGCAACACGGAAAAACACATTTATACTTGCTCAACAAGAATATTCGTACTAAGATCAGAACCTGAGGCGTGGAGGTTGCAATGAGCTAAATGAGGACTACAGAAGTAGAACAAGGGGAAAGGACGGAGAGCTGGGTTGGCACCTGTGAATACCACCCTGTGTGTCCACTGGATCTCCCGCCGGGCCAGCAACGCTCATTGTGGCCATGGCTCGCTCTGCCCCTACTGCCAGCAACGCCCAGGAAACCCACCAGGTAATTTTTCCATCCCTGACAGTAGACCATGCAACAGATGAACAAGATGAACTGTTGGTTGTTGCAATTAATGGTGGTACTAATACACGCGGAACAATTTGCTTCAGTAAATTTAGACGTTCCCACTGCCCTCAGCACCCACAATACAGCACTAGATGACTGAACCACTCTATTTTTTGCTCTGTATCTTTCAAAGCGATGCAAACAATCCCATACCAGAAAGAAGAGGGGTGTTTAAATCCATTCCTTACTTGGGCAACAGAGATTTGAAAGCAGCTCTCCCACTTCCCAGGAAAGTCTAAGAGGTAGGGGGCTACTCTACACACCTTTACCCTCCAGCGAACCGTCATCGGTGTCAGGAGACTGCTCGGGTGTCACCAAGGGTATTGCCTGTGGACAGCTAGATTGCACCAGCAAGATTCAGAGACCATGTTCATCCACTTGAATTTCTGCTAGTGGCACTGACGCGCTAGAAAATTTGCTTTGACTTCCATCTCCGGGAAAGAGTATCTTTTCCTCGTACATAGGATGACAAGAGAGAGAGATGGAATCCCTCTTTCTTCATGTTTATTAGTATATACATAAAATATATATGAAGCACATAAGTATACTTTTCAGAGTACAGCCATTTGGGGAATAAGATTTCTTTTAAAAGAATGTAATAAAAATCCCACTCAGGTTGAATATAGAGAGAATTAGAGGAAATAAATGTGAATTTTTACCTAAGTGGGGATTACAGAATCAAGTCCTGAAGAAAGGAGCATTCCCTCTACAGTATAAAATGGCATTGTCTCACCTGTAGGCATTACCGCAAGCAGAGAAGATTCACCGTACCGGAAATAGAGAGGCAAAACCACTGACAAATCTACCACTGTGTTTATGGGATGGTACAAAATTCATCCCTGGCTCATGCAACTGAAATTCACTTGAAAGCAAAGTGTCGTTGCCAGGTATTTGGATGTGAGTCTATTGGAGGGAGAGGGATGGCTGTGTTGTCCCAGAGAGTTGTTAGGAGCAGGATCCGGGAAATTCACTGAAAAGGGCATTTACCTACACAGCTGTCATTAATTTAATTCCCTAATTGCCTGACACTCTCCACCCTTGGTTTTAAGTGCTGATGTGTTCCTCCTCCCTGACTTCACCCAGAGGCACAATTTTCTGCTAGGACGAAACCAAGAAGCTGTCAGAAACAGAGACCAAGACTGTGTCAGGAATTGCTGACAGTTCCCAACATAAAGCCCATTAAATCCCCCTGCTAATTACATATCACCACAACTTTCTTTGAAGAGCAGCTCAAATTTTAAACAGTTGGGTATCTAAACAACAGGCAGCAAAATAAGTTGTGCATCTGGTTTTAGCATTACACACCAGTAAAGTTAAAGCTTCAGTATTTTCTGGAGGTACCTTTAATAATGAACAGAAATAGTTTCCACTTTAAGTCCTACAGAAATCACATTAAATGCTGAAATGTAAGATAACAAACTTTTAATTTCTAGCTCCCAAGCCCTGCCCAGCCTGAAAGTCCAATATAAAACTTATCTTGCCTCACCTAGAGCAGTACGTACCAGCAGCTGCTTTATTAGACGGGTTCTCTCAGCTTTCCCCCCAGGACGTCCAGTTAATGCTTTGCAAACGTCTGTTTCCTATCCTGACTGAAATATTTCTATTTTTAAGAAATGCATTTGTACGTGTGTGTATATGTACAGAAAGAGAGAGAACACGCATGTATCTTATGTCAAATAAAGAGAAACATTTTCTGCACAAATAAAAAAAACAGCCTCCATCCTTCCTCCCAAATGTAGAAATTTGAAAATCCTATGCTAAGGAAAATAAACTGAAAAGCTAAACCTCTGTGCACTCAAGAGAAGCTCCTGCAAAAGATTTATGTAGAGTATCACTGTTTCTCCCCTGCCCCTCTCTAAAGCACAAGTTAACAAACATCAGCAAAGAATATTTCAGCTCTGTATTCGCAAGTTTTTCGGTCAGCATTCAAACATTCTCATAACAGTCGTCTTTTACCCCCAAATCAAGGAAGGCTGAGACTCTCCTTTTGCCCTTACCTATTCTTTTGTCTCGTACAAACTGTAAACACCGCTTAAAAGATAACCACGTCCTAGACAAAAATTACAGCAGAATTACTAAAGCATGGAGAGCTACTGATGCGGATGATTGGTTTTTCAGGATTAGGTATTTCCTAATAAGTATCTCCTTAGGGTGGTAGTACACTTTGTCTCATGTTTGGCCAGCCACTGGATTAGGGAGAAAATTTCTCTTGTAGATCACCATACTCTTTAGAAAGTCAACACATACACTACTTAAGCATTATTTACTGAGAAACATAGGTGGTGATAGCTGCCTTGCAGAATAAGCCGGAGACATGTATGGGTTCAGACATAAAATCCATTACCCTTGCTAACAAAAGGATGAAGAAAACTACAACGCTTTACTCGCCCATCGCAGAGAAGCAATAAACAGTCTCTAGAAAAGTCATTAAGCAGAAGCATAGAGGACTGGAAATGTTGAGCAACTGCATTAGGTTATTTACCTGTTTCAGCATCTCCTTGGGGTGCACGACAGTAACAGCAGTCCATGAAGATAACGTAGTTGAAAACATTGAAGAATAGACCTGCAATCCCGACAATGAGGACGAGCAGTGTTTTCTCAGTCTTCTGAGGATTGATAAACCTCTTGATTGCCTCAACGAAGATGCTAAACATCAGAGCGGTGGCAAAAACAGAGTTGCCAAAAGCTCCCAGTACATCTGCCCGGCTGAAGCCGAAAGTGTTAGCCTTGTGCCATCTGATGCGACTTAGCCTAACACCGAACAAACCAATGATCATGGAGATCAAGTGAGAGAGAACAGCAAAGGCATCTGAAGCTAAGGAAAGAGAATTGCCAACGTAGGCTACTGAGATCTCAACAGCAAAAAGCACAAGGCTCACCACGCACATGAGGATGAGCCTGCTGCTCCTGCCCGAGTAGCGGCCCATTTCTCTTGCTCTCTTCCCCTTACTCTGAGGTTCTGCAAGACAGAGGTGTGCGAGGAGCAACTCACTGCCTGTGATTCTGCCCTTCACCTGTCAGTGCTGCTCAGATGTGGGAGCCACTTTTATAGGAAGCAGTAAAGCAATAAATCAGTTTAAAGGGCAGTTTAGCAAGATTTGTCATGTGAAGGCAGCCTGAAGGCTCCAGTCGTGTAGGGGTTCCACCTTCAGGAGGCTTTTTTTTCGTACAGAAACAAAAGTAAACCAAGGGAGACTACCGGGAGCGCCAGCACTTGCTATTCTACCCCACGGCACCATCCTGAATAAGGCCCAGACAGGAGGGTGTAAGAAGGTGGCTCAGAATTTTAAGCAGTTAGAGAAGGCATTTCTTTTGCATAGAACTTTCCTCCGATGTCTGTTTCGGCCATTTCTGTTGCCAGTAACTTTAGTCCTGAGAAAATACTACATGCCTGTGGAAGAAGACATTTGAAATCCATGTTGAGTTGACATTATTTTTAAGAACACAGTAAACGTGAACTGCCTGTGAGGGTAGTCGAACATGTCATCCATAGAGCAAATTTCAAAGACAACTGAATTGATCTTATATTTTAGCAACCTAGAGTTCTCAACTGCTTGTACTTTTGGCATGTTTTAACATTGCCCATGGATATGGAACAAAGTTGGAGGCCATTTTCTAAATATGCGACCAGTAGACACGGAAGCTGAGCTTTAACAATAAACCCAGCGTGCGTCGTTTATATATATATTTCCCATTTAGAAAACCCTGCCTATCTCAAAATCCCACAGTAATCCTCATACACTTGCAAGGAAGAGCCAGATTTGGGGAAAGCACAAACAGAAGTGAAGGGGGAAATAAGAGCTGCAGAAGTCCTAGCTTGTACTTGGTGCCATATCTGGAACAGATTAAGAACCTGAAGCAGGAACTTTTTTTTGTCACTCATTGTAGTACCTGTTGAGGTCTTGAGTGTATGCACAAGAGTTTATGCACACTCACAAACCCTGGTGAAAGAAATCTAGCTGCTAATAGCACATTCGGCAACATGGATGATAAGACCAGGTGCCTTCCTTGAAAAGTTTATGATCCAGTTTTTGTTTGAAATGCCCATCTGTGTACATACATACACACAGTTAGTTACACAAGATAAAATGGAAGGAAGTTACATGCAGTACAGTCATAGAAAGATAAGATAATACTGATAACCTGAGCTGACCAACTGTCCCTGCTGGCCTTAAAGTTAATTCACCTTGGGAAGTCTAAGTAAAAAATGCAAACACCCACCCCCAATTTTCCTGTATTTTTTTGCTCACAGCATTTCAAGAGCCAAAATATTTATGTTTAAAGTCCAGTCTGTTAGAAGCCTTGCCTGCCAACAGATGTAATTTTTAACATTTGGTCACTTGTTTACCTACACACTGCCCCTGCAGCTCTTGACATTTCCACACCCCGCCACCTTTTAAGAACACCACTAACCCTGGTAGGGTGAATTAGTAGAACTAATTAAAATATCGAAACTGGTAGTTGCTCTTCTTCCTCTTCATCCTCTCCCGCCTGTGTTACTACTTCTATTCCAGCTATTTCTATGGTGTTTTCTTCCTTCTTGTATTAAAGTAATGTTCAACTACTTATTTTATTATCTGAACTACAGAGCATGAAAAGTGAGAATTTTTTTCAAGAGTTATTCTCCTTTCAGTGCAAACAGACCAAGGTCAAACTTCAGAGCTCTCAAAAGTCCTGCCTTACACAAAGTTTCAATTGCCAAAACATGAGCTCGAGCTACATGAAGCATTCCCTTTGCAGCAGAGCTAAAATGCTCCTGTGCTGTGTTTTGTCAATAAGGAGCAGCACCACATTAAGGCAGTTCCACTACATCCCACCTTACTATGCTATTTAACCCAAATTTCTCAGTATGTAACTATAAGAACTAAGGAACACCAAGAGATCTGCAGTTCTAGAGTAAACACAAAGCAGTATCATTTAATCAACTGTACTGTAATGTGTTACTCTGATTCATATACTTATTTTCCAAGAGACACCATTTATTAAGATTCTGAAAGTTTTTTTATACCAGTACAATTAAGAGTATGGATGCTTTTATAATGCTTTACAGATAGCTCAGATTGTGCTTCTGGTGGAAGGATACTTGAGATGGACATGTCTCTCCCAGGCAGGCATTAGCCTCTCCTCTGTGGAAGATCACCAGAGATCTGCAGGTGAGTCATCCACATACCATACACTTCAAGCCCTACTGTGATCAGGAAGAAACATTCTGGGGAAATGAATTTAAAAAACAAACAAACAAACCAACAAACCAAAAGGACTGCGCTTTCATGAAACTGCTGCCTTCAAACAAACTCATTTGTAGGTTGAGAGCAACTCATTTCTAAGAACAGTGCTGTCAACATGTTTACTCATGAATTTGATCCACTCAACTGGTTGAAGGCTGGCTGTTTGTTCAAACTGATAAGGTTGCAGCAGTATTAGAGACTGCATTTAGTTTTGCCTTTCCTTTGTTCTGCGCTATGAACAGCTTCCACATCTCATTTTTAAAATACTGATGCTGCAGAGTGTTTTGATGAGAGCTGGAAGTGCTCATCTATTCTTAACAATCTATTTCGCTCTGTCAAAAAATCTCAGCACTCTCCTGTCTCTCATGCCTGAGGACACTGAAGCTGCTGGTTACTGCCTCTCCCCTTCCCCCAGCATGAGAGTGCTGCAGTAGGCAGTACCTCTGCAGACTACTCATAGTTACCCATCATTTGAGGCTGAGAAAACATCACTCTGGTATTACTACTTAACGCTCTTTACGTAAGTACGAAGTATTACACAGTGTAATTCCAATTAGTGTTAGAGACAGCATATCAGGATAAAAAGACCTTAAGGGCCAACTCTTCTGGTATGTCAACTGAAAACGAAAGATGAATGCCATGCATTGACTTACCATTCCCCAAATCCTCTGCTCATTACTACCCCCGAGACTTTGTCTACATGGTGAGAAAATATCTAGACAGATGAATGCAAGATAGATGACTTCAAGATGCAACTGAAGCAAACCCTTCAGGACTAATCATCATCCACGGAATATTACAGAGAATTTCCAAGTGCTCAAGCATTCTGAACAAGCTGATCCAAATACTTAATCATTTTTGCACTTTTCTCTGAAAAATTGGGGTACTATCACAAGGTGCATGATCCCAAACTGGACAGACCACTGGTCCAATTTAATATTCAAAATTCTGACTAGGAAGGCTGACCACATCCTACAATCTTTAGCACTGAAAATACCTCTCTTCAGATGCCTTTGCATTACTCATTGCAGTGTCACTGTGAGACAGCCATAAAATGCCAGTTTGTAAGATAAGAGAAACAGGGCTTTGCAAAATATCTGCAAGAAATGGCATTCACCTGCACCTTGCTAACAATGTGGCATTTAATCTAAGACAGCCTTGCAAACTTGTTTTACGATGGGGTGAAAATATTCCTTGAAACACCTGGCTCCAGAGGGAGTTTTGAAAAAGGGTAGCATTTACCATGCCTACAAGTTAGCAGCAAGTCTATATGGAAAATTGAAAAATTTGAAGGCAAAATTAAAAGCAGATGTTTTATCTATAAAGTTTATGTCGGCACACTAAACTGTACTGTAGAATGTTTATGACATTCTCTCCAATCTTTCAGGCATTTTTTCTCAGTGTACAAGAAAATATATGCACCAAAATGGAAAAAAGACATGAGCGAAGAATACCTATTCTCCCCACTGAGCAACACAGAAAAAACAACCAAAGCATATTACAGCTCACAATACATGTTTATTATTAGAGATGTTTACAGAAAAGTCTGTGAATTACTGCTAGCCTAAGACTGACAATTGGGGGGGTTTATGGTTTATGGCTTTGTTTTTTGAATCATTTAAAAAGTCGCAAAACTGATTAAGTTTGGGGGCTATTTAAGTCTTATTAAAAAAAGTTCAATTCACAGATAAAGGAGAAGGTGCTTTCACTAGTAATTTAGTAACTACGACCAAATAGGGTGTAAAACTTGGCAGGGTTTTTGCCGCAAATGCATCTTGCCCCACACTGTAGTTCACGGAGAGGCTGAAAAGGTATGCAGAGGCTTTTTGCTCCCATGGAGGGGGCGCCAGGCTCAAGATCTTGATCCCTGAAATAAAAGCGTATTCATAAATAAATACTTCTATTTAAAAATAGAGGTGCAATAAAGTGTATTACACATAAAATCTCAAAAGCACTAGAGTTAGTCTGAAAGTTTCAGAACGAAGGGAGCAAATATATGGAATTATGCAGGACAGCAAGAGTCAAGGGTGAGGATTGTACATCAGTGTTATACCCAGAGGCATCTTACATTCCTATTTTATACTCAGAATGTTTTGATTTTGATCTTGGTAGATACTCTCCAGTTCAGTTGTATTTTACCTGGCAGTAGTCTTCTTGATCCAATCCTCACACTCAATTTCCCCACAAAAAGGGATTTGTACAATCTGAAGCGGGGGAGGAGGTGGGGGGAGAGGAAAAAAAGAAAAAAAAAAAAAACCAGTTATACATCTAAAAAAATCATCCCTGTCTCTGGAAGATTCCTAAACCTTAAGATCTCATATACACTTAAAGTGGGAAAAGTTCCAATTGCTACAATTAAATTTTAATAGCTCTTTCTCATCAGAGAAATAGATAAACACAATCATCTCCATAGTGCAGCATGGAAAAACCTACACAAAACCAAAGCAGCATTTAAATCAAGTCAAGGAGCTGATTTTATTTTTATTTTTTTTTTAACCCAATATATCTTCCTTCTGTGGAAAGTATAAATACTGTTTTCTCCTGAAATACTCTGTTTTTCAGGAAAAGTTTAAATCTTTCAAGCTGCAGAACAAATGCTTACTTACATACTGCAAGATAGTGCTTTCCTAATGAAGTTTCCATTTTAATTCCATTACAATGAATTTCCATATTTTCTGAACAAGACAAGGACATACAGATTTTAAAAAAACAGAATCGCCAGCAGCACATTTTTCTTGGGGGCAGGGGGAAGCGGTGTGTATTTTCCTGCTGTTCCCTTCAGTTAGCTTAACTGAAGAAAATTGAGAAAGTAAAGTTGAAATAATTTCATACTCTCTTCTCAGTACTACTCTTAGCTATCGTAGCAAATCTGTTTTATATTCCATTTTACTGATATTTTATTTCATTTTTAATGGGACTTTTCACAGTGAAAATTCTCTTTACTACTGAAAAATAGGATTACTATTAAAACGACACCCGCTACACACATTGAACTCTCATGTAATGCTAATAGCTGAGGGCAACAACAGCTACTAAATTCAGCCTTCATAGACATTTCAATTCTATCTAAACTGTGAAAAAGGATCTGTGGCTTTCTTCCATCAAATTTATGTTCTCAGTGCAAAATTCTCCATTTGCCTTGAACTGGAACACAACTTTATTAGAATTCACTTTATAGCTTCGCTTTCTTGCAACTGAAAAAAACGAACTATTACCACTCTACTATACTGTTCTTGCATTAATCTTTTGTTAGTTAAATGAAACTTTGTTTAAATACCTGTGCAACTATTCTTGGAGTTCCAGCTAAACTTTGCAGGCAACTTAAAAGAACACAGAAGCAGTCCACATTTTTAAAGAGCTAATAGTCTACACTGCAATTATAGTAAGGGGAAAACAGCAACAGGAATTAAGTAGTACTTCAGCTTACAAATCTTCTTCTTAAACAGTAGTTAGCGCTAACACAGTGCAATTTCAAGAAATTACAGAATACATATGCTATAAAATTTTGTCCGTACAACATATATAGGTAGAGAGTGAAACAATCGTAAAATGACATACATTTTTTTTTTCCAATGCAGATATGCCTATTATGATAAACTTATATAACCTAAGTACCAAAATGGTGCAAGTATCCAACTTGGAATGTAAAAATATTTGTCCGCGTTTCCAAGTTTAACTACATTATAAACTAGATTATATTAGAGTTCTAAACGTAATACAAACGTTCAATTCTCTTGTTCCTCTCTAGAATCTAGCTGTACACAACAGTGAGTGTTGGACATTGAAGACCAGGCATTTTACCCTCTCCATAGGCAGAGGGTGTCATTTGGAACCTCTGCAGCAGGAGCAGAAGAAAGGGGGTTCTATAGCATTTCAGTAAAATTAAAGGATAATAATTTATGTGCACGTACTAATACAGAATTAGCTTCACATTGCATTCCTGCTCTTGGAATGAGCTTGACTCTCCACTTCAGTTTATTTTTACATACAAGTTCACTGCATCTCTTAAGATTTTTTTAGGAGCTTATGTCTTCCTTGACTGTTTCTTTGTCTTGAAGACAGTCAAGCATAGTTTCAGAGTGCTTGTTTAATTCAGAAGTGAAATCACAATACATGAGAGCAGAAGTACTAGTTGAACATCTATGCAGAGCACAATTATTTGTTAAGCAAAGACTAAAGATTTTTTGTTTTTTAAATCTACTACCAGAATCATCAGATGCTTTAGAGACACTTGCACCAAGGAAATGATACTTTGCAATCAGTAGGAAGAGCACAAAACTGTTTGGAAACATAATATTTCACACTTGTATTTAGTTTTGTAGAGGAAAATAAGGCAGTACTACTGTTCTAGAGCCTATGCACAAATGTCTAAAAACTCTCTATCCTCAACTTCATAAGCATGCTAAATCAGTCCCTCCTCTGAAGTTCATAATTATTCCTTTAAATCTTGTTATAAATTGAATTCAAGTACAATAGAAATGCAAGAAAAGAGTGTGATGGAAGGTCAAGCCTGACCAAGAATAACTTAAAACTATTTCTGAAGTTAACAAAAGTACTGTGAATTCTTGGCACTTGTGCATTTTCCATCAGAAATTTTGAAATTTTCAGCATAGATCTAATTGGTACACAAAAAAACCCCTGATCTCTCTTTATAAAACACACAGCCTTAATGACTGATCCTGGGGATCCTACTCCTCGAACACATTAATCTAAATATATGAACAATTTCACAAGCTGAGGTTTGTGACAGAATTTCAGGGTTAAGAACTTCTGTCAGTGGATCTCTGAAAAAGAAGCAGCAGCTCAGTTCTCTACTGAAGACTTAATCTCTCACCTAAACTTCAAAAACTTTGTCAGAACTTCAAATTTTTCACAGATCTCTGTATCAGTAGAGCTCAATCATCCACATTATGCGTTATTCTTACTATCAACCCAAGGAGGTTTCTGACTTGCAGTAATTCTCAATGAACCCAATGGCTTCTACTCAGGTCATAAAGGCAAAACTTCTTTGACGTAAATAGCATGTACTTTAAACTCTTACTTGCAGCCCATTATGAGATTTGACAAGTGTTTTTCACTGTTTGCATTAGAATAAGGACAGTAAGTTTATCTTAATCTGAATAAAATTTTTACATTAATCTCTCTAAAAAGCACTTTCTGATAAAAATGTAACCTTTTAAATACAAATCACCAAACTGCAGCATTCTAAGTCACTTCAAGATACCCTGTCACCTCTAGCATAGGACTAAATTTTGAATGGTGTTAGCCTGAAACACTGTATTTAGTAAATACGTTATTTTAGC
This sequence comes from Gavia stellata, assembly GCF_030936135.1. Classification (NCBI taxonomy): domain Eukaryota; kingdom Metazoa; phylum Chordata; class Aves; order Gaviiformes; family Gaviidae; genus Gavia; species Gavia stellata. Next base: position 74,675 of record NC_082595.1, read on the forward strand.
AAAATAAGAAAGCAACATTTTTCACAAATTTTGGGAAAGCTAATTAATTTTTGTGCAGCTCTACAGGAGAGGCTTCATCTGCTGGTAAGAGGAGAGTTCCATAAAAACCACAACAGTATTTATAGATAAGCTTTGAAATTTCTAGCCCCTGATTATTTGCAAGGGACAGAAAGTGTGTGAAGGTACTTACCAGGATAGAACGAAGTAAATTTCCTTACCTTTCCTGAATCAAGCTCTTTTTGAAAGTCCTCCATAGTATTGGCCACCACCATATGACTTTTTAGGTCCTCAGAAGCTCTAAGAAAAGGAAAAAAAAAAAAAAAACATTCAGTCAGGGCAGATTTATGCACATAACCTCACTGCCCAAATGAACTAAGGTTTCAGAGTCAGCCAAAACAGAAAGTTACATGAAGAGAAGCTATATATTCATTCAAATCTTCCTGATCAGGTTATGTCTTTATACCACTTCTGCCCCCAAAGAGACAAAATTTTGATTCATTGCCAACGGGTTGCTGCACCATGTTAATTCACACTGTTGTGCATGTTAGTTCAACACGGACCAGCTGTAGATAGAAACAGGTAAGTACTATAATGTAGATTTTTATTTTTCAATTATGTTCTAAATCTAAATAGCAAATTGCTTTGTAACTAGGTAAAAATATTCTGCTTGTAAGCAACTTTGATCACCACAGAAGAAAGTAGGAAAACTCATCTGCCATGGTGCTGGATCAGCAGTATGTTCTTTCTTGGTGTCCTTACAAACAACAATTTGCCATGACGGACATGCAAGGGATTTGGCATATGCAGTTAAGTGCAAATAACAGTTCCAAAAGCATTTGATTGATTATAAGAAAAGAATACTATGAAAGTCAATAGGACATAGGGTCTTAAAATACACTTCTGAACATAGAACTTCAACTACTGAAGTTTCTTGGACAACTTTGTATCTTTCAAAACTCCCTACCAAAAGCATCTTTCAGGAAAGAAACCTGTGCGTTATTATCCCATGAACTATTTACGGTGTATTTGTTTATTAATACTTTACATGAATTCACAGAAGTATTTTTTAAAGTAAGTTCACAACCTTTAACATTCCGTTTCATGAGCACAATAGGAAACTTCTATCACTGTATGTGACCTGACAGGTAAAGTGCATCTGTGATTAGCACAGCCGTTTACTGTACCTCTCAATTTACCTGTTGTAAAGGTTAGCATGGATCTCCTCCAAAACCTGCTTCAGCCTATCTTCTGCCTCATGTTCAGAAAAGGTCAGCTTCTGTCCTGTGTCTCTTCTAACAGCTACAAACTGTTGGCTCTTCATGTCTCGTGGTCCCACTTCAACCCTGACTGGAACACCCTTCATTAAAAAAAGTTAGGAGTTACAATGAATAAGTAATTCTAGAAGAGTTCACTTTCTCTATATATATTTTGTTGTTGTTGTTCTAAAGCCCAGTCTTAATATGGAAAACTTTACACATTTAAGTTTCTTCAAAAAAAAAATCAGCATATATTCCACTGCTTTTATGTATTTCTGTCTCCCATCCACACTCTCTTCACTTGGGCATTACACCTTGCTTCAATGTTGCTTCACTAGCTTGGAGACTGCATCTGTGCCAACATGCAAGTAATACTAAGACAGTTAAAGCACAACGGAAACTACACTAAGACAGTTATCCCAGATAGTGCAAATTAGATTTTTGAAGTCTGAATTATTAAGACTTCTATAGTCATTTTAATGTTCTAGTTCATCCAATAATACCTTTAAATTGTTTTCACAGAACACTTTCAACTGTACGAACAGCAAATAGCAAATATTCTGTTAAGTATAGCCCTAACATCAACATTAATTGCATAGAATATTTGACTACAAACAGTTGCTTTATATATGTAAAGCTTTTATGCTTCATAAACTTTGGTGATAAGAACCATGTAATTTCTCATCTCCCATATACCATCAGACAAAAAGAGTTTCCATTTTACTAGTCAGTTAAGAGTCTACTGAGTCTAACTTATTTTATCTATATACTGCTAACATGTGTCCCAAGCTGTACACATTCTTTCATGGGCAATGAAGAGACTAAGTGTGAATGCATTTTGGTGTTGGTGGGAAATCTAATCAGTAAGTTAAAAAGCTAAAAACATTCTACTGTGTTCAACAGGTGAACAGGAGAATCAAAGACATTTACCCAAGCTTCCTACACATTTTGTGCTCTGGAATCTCTTCAAGTTCACAGCTTCCAAATGATTCCCTATACCTATCCGGCCCCCCCCCCCCCCCCCCCCCCGGTTATTTATGCTAAAAAGATGAATAATATAGTAAAATCTGTCTGAAGGGTGAAATAACCTACTCCTACTGCAAAGCTACATAAAAAGCTATTCAAAACTGTTGTTAACAAACAATTTAAACTAAACAAACATTCTAGTTTATGGCATACAAAAAAAGCTGTCTCCTTAATTAAGGCTCATTGGAAAGTATCTAGCATTTCTAATTGTAATACTACTTTCCAGTGAAAGAAGGATGCCTAATGGTCATGTAGGAAGACTTCCTAAGAGCGAGCAATGGAACTAATAATACCAGACATTATAAAATAAGTACTAATGACTTGGCTCTTTTTGGAGGTAACATCAGAAATCTGCTAAGCTGAAAAGTACACAAGGCAAAATACTTTCCTGTTCTTCCTTGTTCTTCTTACTCCAGTACCCTTGTATTTTTTACCTTACGAAATTCCTTATCAGTACTCAATAAAATGAGTGTACTTTACCTACAATTAGCCTGAAGATGCAGTTTACATATTATGCTGGACACATTAGCAGATTTTATAAAAAATATCAAGTTTGCCCCATGCTGTGCCTCCTTGATAAACCTAATTTTATCTAAAAAGTCTTCCAACATAGATTCATGGTATTAGAGCTCCATGTTAAAAAAATGTAAGGTTACACAAAGGAAAGAGAACTTGGACACGATGGGAATTTTCAATAACTCAGGGAGCTTCTGTCATAGAATCATTTAGGTTGGAAAGGACCTTTAAGATCACCGAGTCCAACCATTAACCTAACGCTGCCAAGTGCGCCACTAAGCCAGGTCCCTAAGCACCTCATCCACATGTCTTTTAAATACCTCCAGGGATGGTGACTCCACCACTTCCCTGGGCAGTCTGTTCCAATGCTTGACAACCCTTTTGGTCTTCAATTGAAGATTAACATATTGAAACTAATTTCAAATTCAGAACAAAAATATGATCCCATAACATCACTCAATAAATTATTCAATTTCTAATTACCATTGTTTCATTCTGTTCACTATTTTTGTTTTACAAAAGCCTCTCCTACTTCATGAAGCATAACTGTTCCTCTCAACTACTATATGAGGGGAATATGGTAATTTTGAACAAAAAAAAAATTGTTCCTTTCTTTGTTGATGCTGTACAGGTTTATCTTCTCTGTTCCACTGTGTGCAAGGAAGGCACTGTTGTGACCCTAGAGACACTTAGGTATTAGTACAAATTTTTAAACATGCAAGTAATTTGTACTATTATTTTCATTTTCTAGGTACATGAAGTGGAGACTTGGAAGTTCAAAAATCGCTAGTGACATGCAAATCCTAGCAAACAGAGCAAGTCTCAGAAACCATCTTTTCTTCATTTATTAATGAAAGTGATCACTGATTACCAGGCAGCAATTCTTCATTTAGAGAAAATATTTGCCTTCAGAATACAAGGCATGCATAACATGCCTAATACATACCCCACATATAAGTTTTAAAACACCTCCTGGAAAGAAATGTACCTTAAGTTCCCAGTGGTTGAACTTCCAACCAGGTGAATAGTTGTCTCTTAAGTCAGCCCGTACACGGATATGAACGCTAAGCAGCCTATTACGATATTCATTACATTTCTTCAATAAAGCCTCTTTGTCCTCTTCAGAAAGGGAATTTGTGATACCACAGGGTATAATTACAACCTGCAATATAACATGACATGTACTTTATGCTATAAGAAAATTAGCTCCTAGTTATTATAAAAACTTAAAAACAATCTTGTGGCCCTATATCCCAGTCATTTCTTTCAAGTTCTCAGAAGTAAAGGATACATTTCCCTTTTCATCCAAATGATACAGATAAAACTATTTTAAATAGATGGACTATTGAAGGAAGCTTATGCACCACAAGTACCCTAATGATTGGCATTAACTTTATACAGCATGCTCTGTAATCAGACAGCTCCTATCCTACGTTAAGTCTTCCAGGTGCCCAATATGAAACGCTCATGAATTCCAAGACAGGAAAGGAAACAAAATGGTAGTTTAAGGCATTTTTACACACCTGAACACAGGCTACTCGAGGTGGGAGCACCAATCCCATGTTATCTCCATGAATCATTGTCATTACACCAATAGTTCGAGTTGTAATGCCCCAGGAATTCTGATAAGCAAACTGTTTTTCTCCTGGTTTCTTCGGATCTTCAAACACAATTTCAAACATCTTTGAGAAATTCTGCCCTAGATGATGTGATGTTGCTCCCTGAAATAGTTGCACACAGAAAATTCTACTCAATGGAAAGTTAAGTCCATCAAGGATCAGTTTAAGGCTTTCATCTTACTGTATTTACTGAAAAAATATTCTTCTAATGGATAAATACCTGGATAGCTCTTCCACTGGCAGATATAAATGCCTCTACAGTGGTTGTATAATCACCCCCAGCGAATTTCTCCTTCTCTGTCTTCCTTCCTTTCACAACAGGTATTGCTAGGAGATCTTCATACACTTGAGCATACAGATCAAGTATCTGCATCACCTATGATGAACATACTGTCTTAAGAATTACTCAGTATTTTGTGTTTGCTAAATCATGGAATATTTTTATATGCCAGAGTCTAAAATCTTAAATATTTAACACTTTCTCAAGATTGTGATTAAAAAACCAGATTTCTTCAATTGCTTTAAACTTTGGCTGTTATTTTCTATGAATCAAATAGCAACAACTATAAACCATGACAGAAGACAAGAAGAGTCACTGCAGAAATGCCAGTCCAATGGCTATATTGACTTCTAGTTTTTACCTAGAAGTCTGAACATCTCCTAAGTAAAGATATGCCATGATACTCAATGAAACATCTGTGTTTTGGGCAAAGGAAGTGTTAAAATTTCTAGCAGTTAACATGTGAACGCATTATTTACATTTTTAAGGAAAACAGATTTTTAAGGATTTTTAAGGAAAATAACTTTTAAGGAAAGCATTCTTTATATATCACACTCTTCAAACTCCCCATATTGTTTGAAGAGACTAAAGCCTCAGACATGGGTTACATCTGAGGAAAAAAAAAAAAAAATGGATGGCATTTTTCATGAGGGCTTCCAAAGAAAAGGAGACAGATTTCTACCAGATCCTATTAAGAAGATTTGTCTGTGTTGCTATGGAGTAAGGTAACTTTCTGAAAGCAAAGGCACCAGCACATTTGTTTTTTACCTCTTCTGCTGCTTCTTCGTATGTCGCAAATGCTGTGTGACCTTCTTGCCAAAGGAACTCACGAGTGCGAAGGAAAGGTTGGGGGTGTTTGAACTCCCAACGCTGCAGGGGGGAAATAAAAAAAATTGAACACCATGGTTAACACTGAAGTGTCAAATTATTGTTAAAAATAATATTTACAAATAAGTATTAGAAAATTCTTAATAAAAGATAAAAACTCAACTATTCACAGATTTCTAATTAAACAATATAATCAACAATATACATTGAAAAAGTATGTCTTATAAAAACAGTGACAAAAACAAATCACATAAACCACATTCATACTTTTGCCATGAAATACATGCCGTGATGAGTATCATCATGCCATATCCACATAGAATAATTGTCCTGCACTGCACTTACGATACAGTAGTTACTCAGAAATCGTGTACATACCACAACATTGCACCACTGATTAAGCTTGATAGGAAGATCCCTGTGTGACTGCACCCACTTTGCATAGGCAGGATACATGACTGTAAAAAGAGAGCAGCTTTGGGTGTCTGCACAATACAGCCAGTTTATGCCAAACCTTTCTTTTTGCTACATGTAAGCTTAACATTCTCTCCTGTGAGAACTATGCTTTTATGCTGAATTCTCTTTAAAACCCATTTTTTGTCTTATTAACATAGAATATTTTCACTGAAAGGAATACTTTCACTTTGTCCTGTGTCTCTGCAAAATACCTTGCTTGCTGCTGGTCAAAGTACAATCCAAAGCTTAATAACTAATGACACTATGTTTGAGTCACTGGCTTGGAGTATGTAAATACACCTAGGTTCACAAATAAAAATTCACTGACCTCGAGATTTCAGGATGCTATACCATACCTGACTCAATTAAAAATTCATCCAGCCTTAGTTCTTAAAATGTTTTTTTTTTAATTACTCAGCGGAAATTTTAGCAAAAGCTACTTTCACAGCTATAGTCAAAGTACATGCAAAACTGAAATGAATTATGAGATGAAGAAATTTTCCTATAAACAATATACAACAAACAACCAAACATGTTTTTCAGTCAAAGCAAGTCAGTCTTCAGGATATTAATGGAAAAATTCGTAGAGTGTACATTTCCTAGAAAAGCCCATTTAAGAGAACATACAGTGTTGTGCCATTTGCTAAAAGTAGCAGCAAATTTAGAAAATTTTGATAAGGAGTTATAGAAAACATTCTAAAAAATGGTTTTCCACTTTTGAAAAGTGATGCTTGTCTATCAGCTACACTATACCTGTAACTGTTTTCTTTACAGCCAAACTGCATGAAAAGAGGTCTACCTGTTTCACTTGTGGGACGTACAGCAATCGGTTCAGCCAGATCTGTTTTCCCGGATCTTGTGACCCAAGCAACCTAAAGGAAGAAAGAAAGAGGGGAAAAAAAAGGGAGGGGGACACAAAACAAAATTAAACAAAACATGTTTGAAAAAAACCCCTTACTTTCATACTCAGCTGCAAACTAAGTGGTTGGGTTTTCTTGTACTCAGATTAAAATAATGTTTTGAAGTGTACCTCAGGAGCAAAATCAGCAATATGAGTCTTCTCTTTCTCCAGGGCAGCCTGGGACACAAACATGGGGAAGTAACAGTTTTCTACTCCAAGTTTCTTGATCTCTGCATCGAAGAAGTTCTTGATAGCTTCCCAAATAGCATAAGCCCAAGGACGAAGAACGTAACAGCCACTCACATCATAGTACTCAATCATCTCTGATTTTGTGATCACCTTTCAAAAGATTATTCAGATACTGAAGTTTCAATTTCATACACAAAGAACATTCAGTAATTCACGCGTGTGGCATGCAATTCAAGAAAAGTCTCCTATTTAAAAGTCTTTGTGCTCAAAAAGTTAGGAAAGATATGCTTTGAGATTGCTTTTGTTACCTATAATCAGAGAAAGTTAAGCAGGAACATTAAATTTAATAATAGATCTGAATAATGTAAACACTTAACTAAAACTGAATTTCATGAATCCAAGTAAGAGACAGTAGCTAATTTCCAGGAGCCAACAAACTGAACTTTTATAAGGAATGTCTCTGGCTTCCATCAGAAAATATTTTTATTCCTTAGGATATATGCAAAAATTATACTAGTGAGAGGCAATGTACAACACTGATATCTATTTACAATCTTTCATAAGTAGGCTAATCTAAACTAATCATCTCTACTCTGGTTGTTTTGAACCTCATGAGCTAGCAAACTCATTCCGTATGAACAGGTACTAACTTTTGTTATACGTCATCTTGAGGTGAAATAAAACTCCCAAGCCTGCGAAATTCCTCTCACTTCACTGAAGTTTTGTACTCTCAATGAGAGAGGAATTCATACATTAATTAAGAAAATCATATATATATGGGGGGGAGGGTGAAATGGTATTTAAAAAACCAAAACAATAAAAAAAAAAAATACAAGATAAGATATAAAACCAAAACAGATTTTGATTTATAAGAGAATGAAATAATTCTTTAATTCAAACTGATGTGCACTTACCTGAGAGAACCAGTCTGCAAGATTTTCTTCTTTTTTAGCTTCTAGACCCAGCCTACGATATTAGAAAAGAACTAGATATGTGCTGTACAGCATTTAGCAGTGAAATTTATCCTAACCTTTTTTCTTTTTTTTCTTGGGGGGGGGGGGGGGGGGGGCTGTTAGCCTTACCTTGGCTAATAAGAGTATTTCATAAAAACAGCTCTGTTTCTTTTCTATGGTTTGAACCCTTCCAGTTCTCACCATGGTTGCAAAGAAACTCATAATGATGCATTAAAAAACCCAAGCATGTCCAATAAGAACCTAAGACTAGCCAGACCTGTGTGTAAGCTGTCTTACTCTTAATTTTAAAAATTTCTTACCTGGCCAGTGGCTACAATTTCAGGAAACATATGCAACTTGAATTCACCATTAATGTGAACGTCAGTCAAACTGTTCAGGACAGAAAACTGACCCTACCACCAAAATCAAGATAAACTACAAGATTCTAAAGAAGGCTAAACTCACCAGACTCAAATGACAGCAGACAAAAGTAAAGTTTTTATATCTCTACCAACAGAGAAGTTTTAAGGGCAAAAAATGCATTTTTCTGGCATAATTTCTATACAAAATAACCACATCTCTGTCTCTAACGTGATTTATGTATCTGAAATAGGGAATAAATAGTGCTGCATAATGCATGCTGTGGAAAGACTTCTAAACTTTCAGGGTGGGAGCAGGAGAGGGCATGCGCAGCAATCAACAGTGGAGAGGTTCCACCATCAACAACAGCAGTACCTTGCTCTGGGTTGGGCTACATACTTCTCATGGTACTTGCAGTAAATATTTTGGAAACCCTGGTACAATGAAATAAGCATAAGGGGTCTTTTTCCTCCAGGGTTTATACTGAGCAAGATACAGCAGTACCTTTGCAGAAGCAAATAACAAAGCATAGCAAGTTCTCAATGATAGTAACAGTACCCACAGTAACAGAGCATGCACAGTGCTTTATGCTTTCTAGAGGCTAGGTAGCATTTTCCTGAGAACAACTGACACTAAATAAACTTTGGTAACTTGCTTTTGGCTTGATCCTAAATATGAAAATGAACACAGTTATTTTGCAAATGTCCATGCTTTCGAGTGAAATGAGAAACCTGTAAAACTAAATCTGAACAGCGGTGAACAGTTGAGGTTTCTAGGAAAAGGTCGCATCTTTACCTGGTTTGTTTCTTAGGGCCTTGACCCTCTCCTGATCCATTTGAGGAGAGCTCATTACCACTCTGTCCTTGCAAAGGTTCTTTTTTTGGGCCATCATTTTGCTTCTGTTGCTTACTCTGCTTTTCAGACTTGTTCTCTTTCTCTTTCTTTTTCTTGTCTTTGTCATCAGCGCTACTAGCAGAAATTGGTTTATAGTCAACTCCTGCAACAGACTTATACTGGGCCTTCAGCTGAAGAAGTTCCTTAACAGCTGCATCTATCTTTTCCTTGAAAAACAAAAAATAAATTCATACAGAAATCACGGGAATAAAATGGCTCTATCAAAAAAAACCCCAAACAATCTATGTATAGCATTGTGGACATCCACACAGTGTTGAGGGGAAAAAAATCTGCAAAAGCCAATACTTAAATGCGTTAACATTTTAAGGACCATATCTGACAGGAATAATTTTAAAAGTACATTTCAGATTTCAGAATTCAAACGCTGCCTATTCTAAATGTACATTTCTAATTCCCATAATCACACTGAATTTAAAAAAGATTTTTGGATTTAAATACATATATTACATTTTTATATTACAGTATGTTTTTACCTTTTCTGCTTTTTCTGATTTCAATTTCCTAACTTCATCTCCTTGATGAGCTACTTTGCTAAACAGGGCTTTAGCTTCGGCTGTGTCTGGACCACTGGGTACTGCATTTGATGCTTGGGGCAAAGCACCTTGAGCTACTGGTGGATGCCCTGGCTTGTAGTCCTGCCCAGTCTTTTCCTTGTAGTCAGCTTTTAGAGAAAGAAGGAGTTTTACTGCTTCATCTATTTCATCCTATATGGAGGACAAATAGCAAGATGTACAGGTGAGAATTAAAGAAAGAACTGACGTGAAGCATTGATTTTCAGGCTAAGAAAATGAAATTTCCATCTAGCAATAAACAGTGCTTCATAATTAGGGGAGAACTCAAGTAATAGCTCTTGCCCAAGCAACAGGAGTATGTTTGAGAGCTGTCACATTATACCAGAATGTTCCCCTAGCCCACGTGGCCAGCTACAACCTGCTAATAATTGCAGCACAATAGACGCTGAAAAATATAATAAACAGTTTTAGAAAAGGGCTTTTCAAAAAAAAAAAAAAACCAACCAAAAACCCCCCAAAAAACCCAATCCAACACCAAAACCAATTCTCCAAGGTAGAAATACAGGCAGAAAAAACCCGCAGCTCCTGAAAACGTATATGTTTGTCTCGTGTTCTTTTCCACAACCATCACTGAATTTGTCAAGTTTTGAAAAGTCTTGCTATTTTTGCAGTACACTAGATACTTTTATCTTCACTTGTCGCAAACACAGCAAGAAAAAGCAAAACACGTTAAAAACCTCTGCAGGGTTGACACCTGCCATGCTTGTGCCTATTCATCTAGATGTGAGAGGTTAAGTTTGACTTCCTACACCAGTGGAATTTAGAATTTATAACTCAGAGTCAAGAAAGTATCCAGCATCAGAATAGTCTTGTGTGGCATTACCGGACCATGCAAGTTTGATGGCTAAGCTATGAACAGGACATAAGGGAGTTCAGTACACTGTTTGATCATTACTTGGTGAAAGATTTCCCCCCAGTGGCAAAACGTGGTAAGAATTACAATTGCTTACTCTCTATTTACTATTATACCTTGGAAGCTTTCTCTGCTTTGAGTCTGCGTACCACTTCCCCTTGTTCAGCTACATTATCATAAAGTGCTTTGCCATCCACTAAACTACAGGGTGCCAAGTTACTGCAGCATTCAGAAGATGGAAGTATAGTAGAAGGTATACAAGGAGGAGCTGAAGGTGGATTTCCAGGCTTGTACTCTTCACCTGTCTTTTGTTTATATTCTGCTTTTAGATTTAAAAGAATTTTCACAGCCTCATCTATTTGTTCCTGAAGCAAGAAAGGAAAAACAGCAGTTGCAGATAAAGACAGAAACAACAGAGATGCAACACAGTAACTAAGATAACATAACCTTTACTAGAATGGCACTAACATAGCTGTTGTAATAAAACTTCTAGAGCTAACTTGTTAGTGTAAGTTGTCATTACTGAGTTCTGTGGTAAAACTTTTTAGCCACAATACCTACGAGTTGCACATCAAAGGACCTAATCAGGCAGTACATCTAAGGGCTGATTTCTGTGCCATGAAAGCTTCCCATTTAGGCGGCTTAGTTCCCTGCAATTAACAGCAGTCCATGACTTTGTACACTGGAGAATGGGAGCAAATACTCAGATTCTGAATAAAGAATGATTCCCCAGCCACTATCAAATTACTACCAAATTTATTATTGCTATTCTAGCTTTCAAGTTACAACCCTTTTTTCAAGTTACTGCCTATGTTCTGCTTCACTTATCTTGTATCACTAAAAAAAGAACTTGTTTATTTTCCAGGTTTTCCATGCACTAGACTCATGAAGTCAGCCACATCAGCTTAAGAGAATTTGGGAAAGCACTTAATGGAATTTGAAAGTACTTGCTTATATTTTGTTCCTCAAGTTTCACAAAACCTGTAATTAGGTTTTAGTCTACACTGAAAATATTGTTCCACTCAGAAGTATTCACTGCTATTACACCTTTGAAGCTTTCTCCGATTTAAGTTTGCGGACCATTTCGCCTTGTTCAGCTACTTTGTTGTATAGAGATTTGCTGTCTACTGGACATGGGGATGGAAGAGTAGAAACAGGAGAAGACTGAGCAGGGACAAAGACCACAGGTGGGCTTCCGGGTTTGTACTCCTGGCCTGTCTGTTGTTTATATTCTGCCTTTAGGGATAGAAGCACTTCCACAGCAGCACCTATCTCATCCTGAAAGAGAAAGGAAGGGGCAGAAAGAGGGAGGAACAAAGACATAGAGACATAAGACTCTGAAGTGCACCTTAAATACTTCTACGAAAAGATCTGCAGTTTATGCGCAACTATTCCATTTAACTATTTAGGGGAGTTGTTCAGAGAAGTTCTCTACTATTTTCCTACTTTAACAAAGTAACTCCTGTTAAGGAATAAACAACCCAAATAGTCCTAAATAAAATTGTAACAATAAATTAGTTTAGATCTTCCCATTTATTCAGATTTTATGGTGCCACCAAGACACTGTTACGAACAGTACTTAAGCACCAGGCAAAGTGTGTTATTTTTAATCTTTTCTTGCTCTGCATTAAAAAGAAAAGAAAGAAAACAGCTACTAGTAGCTATGTTTTCTGTGCTCAACTCCAGATAGGAAGAGGTTTCAAAAATATCTGTAGCATTTGGATCTTTACTTTCTTTTTTCCTTTCTGTGTTTTGGTTTTGTTTTGGTTTTAAGGTCTACGTCTAAATAGCAACAAGTCAATCCTAAGAAGTCACATAATTTGACCATATTTAAATAAATAAATAAATACTGCAGAACATTTCAATCCCAAGGACCAGATTTGGATACTTAATCAACTCATGCTGTGGGGTGAATCCTGTCCACATTTCAGAACAGCAGTCTAAGAAATATAGGAATTTACTTGCAGCTTTATGAGTATTAACACAAACTTTGTCATACATATCTAGCTAAAAGATAAGTATTGGAAAACACAAGTCTTGACAGAACAGAGCCCAGTCCAAATGATGATCACTATGAAAACATGGAACCATAAGCACCCATTCACCTCCACAGACAGAGGAAAATGGGCTATGCAAACCCCCCCAAAAAAAATATTAGTTTAATCAGCCACCTTAGGTGCTTTCTCAGCTTTCAGTTTTCGGACTACTTCTCCTTGCTCTGCTACTTTATCATACAGAGCTTTGCTGTCCAGGGTACCAGAGGTCCCAAGCTTTGAAGACACACACGGTTCAGTTACAGTTACTGGTGGATTTCCAGGCTTGTATTCCTGGCCCGTCTTCTCTTTGTACTCTGCTTTCAAGGCCAGCAACTGTTTCACAGCTTTATCAATATCTTCCTTTGATGCCTTTTTAGCTTTCAAGTCACGAACTATATCACCCTGTGCAGACACCCTGTTGTAAATGACCAGGTGACCTTCAGATACAGTACAGGTTGGAGTAGAGGTATCAGCAACAAGTGGAGATTTTCCTTTTACAGCTGAATTAGCCTTAAAAAACAAAAAAAAAGCCAAGTATTCAGCATGATAATCTTGTACAGTAATACGTATACAGTAATACATTTTATGGCACTTTTCTAAAACACATGTTCACCTCTTTCTTTGCAGTTTCAGCTTTGGTCTTCTCTTTTGACCCAGATGTTGGCATTTCCTTAGTGTGTCCATCAGGGATGTAAATCAAAATGCACGGGGCATCTTTACAGCTGTAAGGACTATAGAAGGATTTACAGAAAACACAAGGATAAAGGAAATACAAGATACATATGAAACGTTTATTGAGACAACTGTTTTACTCTTTCTACAAGATGCTCTGGCACAACTGCATGTTTATCTCTGTACACAACTGTAGTTACCCAAATTTACATAACTGTGGATCTGCACTGATTCCTGTTACGTACAAGTTTTCTTTATGTTATAATATTATGCTGAAATGCAGTGTAATTTAGATGTTTGGTAGCTTGCTAAAGAACTGTTACAATTAAATATTATGTGCACACTCTAATTGGGCAAATGCCTGTTTTATTCCGTAACATTGTTCCTTAATTTATATACTTAGAATCACAAGAAAACCATGATCTCTTTACTAAGTCCAAGTTAGCTGGGGTGCACCAAAAGTGCCATGTGCTTGGCTTAGACAGTTTGAAGAGGTAGGAATGTACAAGCTAAAAGCCATGCCAGTCCACAGAAATATTCCACAGAAAGGTTATGGTAAAGGGGAAAATATTTGCAGGCAACATTACTCTTGCTAATGCATGTGTGAAAACATTAAAACACAGCAAGCTAAAGCAAATTCTGTGACATCTGCTTAGGCCATTCTTGGGTAGCTTACCTCACTGGCTCATAGGGCTGATCACAAATAAAGAATCCTCTCCTCTGAAGTTGTATGATGTCCCCTTTTTTTAACTCCCTAAGGCAAGGATCACCTAACATCAGTTCTTCTTGCTGCAAGTGTTAAAAGAAATCAGTCTAAATCTAACAGAGCACAAGAAATAGTAAGAAATACAGTAGAGCTGTAGAAGGATAGTGGTGATTTTCCGATTTTGGAAGCGTTGAAATGTTAGTTAATTGCAGGGATGGGAGAACAAGTACTAGCAAGAACATGCCATATCATAAGAATGTATCAAGACAAAAACTCAAACTATTGGTCCCAGATGTGTAAAAGCCAGGTAAAGCCTGAGAAAAAACATGAGTCAAATTTTAATTTTGAAATTATGAGAGGTTAAATGGAAACATGGAAACTAGATACACCAGCACATGATTTACTTGTTTGACAAATGAAATCTTTACGTTAAAAAAAGAGTAACTAGAAATAGTGATGGCAAAAAAAAAGCCTCCAAACGTTAAGCTTTGTGGAATAAAGGAGACGAAAAGATAACTCACCTTGCTGTTTCGGTTGATATATTGCTTGAAATCTTCATCTTTACCTAGAACTGGCTTAGTGATCAGATGCTCATAATTAACACAGACAGTTGGGATGAGTGGAGCGTGTGGCGTTTCTGCTAACCAAGTGATCTTAGTCGTTTTTTTGAAGTCCTTATTCTCTAAGTTCAACTTGGCGTCAATGGACACAATTCTTCCACTTGAATTTCTATGGGAAAACAGAAATGATAAGAGTAAAGCCTGAATTATTAGTTCTCATTTCATACTACAGACCAGCAACAGATTCATGAAAAACAAATGTTCAGAATTCATTTTTGAAGTGTAGGAGACATAGGAAGTGAAAGAGTGTATTCACTCCTGTTGAAGTTCTCCTTTAATTCTGATTTCTTAAATATCAAGAGAGAGTAAAGAACATGGGGAAAAAAATCTCTACATATTTACGTTCTCTATCCCAGCTCACCCCATTCTGCCACTGTCTCAACACAACCATTTCAAAGATACTATGATGACATTAATGGTCTCCTTCCCCACCTCAACAGTTCTGCAATTAAAACTGTGACAGGTTTACTTTTTTAGTATGCAAAAGCAGTATTTGTTGCAGGGTGAAAGTTACGAAAATTCCAGGTGTTGGGTTTTTTTTTTTGTCTGAAAAAAGCTGTTTCACAGTGGTAATATTTACCGTAGAAACGTGGAGAACGCTGGATGAGAGGGACATGCAGCATCAGGACTGAATGGTGATTTCAGACCTGAATCTATAGTAAAATACGCTCTATGCTAAAATGCAGTTTGTGGCGTATTTCAAAGTAGATATCTAAATACAGAATCACAGAATGGACATATAGGGACAACCATTAGTATTTTACTGTTACAAGCTACCTATTAAAAAAAAACAAAAACAATCAACAAAAAGCTGAAAAGCAGAAATTAATTTCAACTCCCAGTAAACAGGTTACCTGTTTAATTTGGTGATGATAATATTGCCCCAATTTATGAATGTAACCACCTCTCCCTCTGTCAGGGTCTCTGCATCTGCACCCTCAATCAGAACTCTGGAACCATACCACACAGGTTTCAACCCAACATCGGCGTTCTGTGAATAATGATTTTAATTTCAAAGGAGAGATTGTTATTATATAAGCTGACTAAAGTTAATGCAGTGCCAAAACACTGCTTTATTTATGACAGAAGACAGATGAAGATAGAAGATGGACAATAACAGTAACACAAAGCTATAGTATTCTTCCGCAACACTCTCAGGTTTCTCGTTCACGAGTGTTGTATGCGTTCCTCTGACAGCACATTCAAAAAATCCTATCTTCTATTAAATACTAGCTCCAACACAATTGATAGCATACCCTGTTTCCTTAAGGTCCATACATTTTTAAGATCTTACAGGTAAAAACTAAGTAAGTTTTTCTCAAGTTTCTATTTTGCTATGCAAATTCCCTTCAAAAATAATTTCATAACTCTCATTTTTGCTTTTTTATATAGTTAATATGGAAACAAATGTGGAGCTTCTCTCAGCTGCATAGATTTTTACGTCAGTTGTAACACTAAAAATACTCAGCTTTAAAGCATCTCAGCAATGGAGATAAGCTTTTTTTTTTTTTTCCTAAAAAGGCAGACAGCTGGGAGTTCAGACTTCTTCAGTCGACCCAGAGTTTCTAATTTGTTTCTTCTGGTCAGTACTTACTTCATTATATACTGGAGGCAGCATATTTAATATCAGTGTTTTAATATGCTGGCTTGCATCTGACTGAACTTCAGACTTCTTGACTTTTAAAGAGACACAATTCTCATATGCATCTGCTCAAAACCTCTTTCCTTGTTTATCTGCCACAGCGAAAAGGGCAAACTAGACATCCACCTCTCAGTTACAAGAAATGGCTACAGGAACACTCAGAGCAACAAAATAAACACAAATAAATGAAGCAAAACCTCAACAATATTCACTTGTTTCTCAGTATAAGTGTGACATCTAAAGGATGTTTTCAGTGAAGCTTAAGTACAATTTGAGATGCCATGCTCAAAGGAAAGCATCCTTCCTAATCGTAGTGCCAAAAAAGAATTGTATCAGTAACACAGTCCCCTTCTTAAGGGATATTATTCTGTTTACTGGATACTAAGAGTATCAAATTAGCAAGTTCTTAACTTCTGATATTAACTATTTGCTATCCGAATTTAAAAGTCATTAAAAAATCCAGAGATTGGTAGAATTAACAAGTTAATATATTACTTCTCTACATAAGTCTAATTTTATAAACTATTTTAAAAAAATCTCCTGCATTCCTCACTCTTATGGGTAAGCAGTATCTACTGTATTATACCCATAAAGCTTGAACAAAATTTTGTATTTAAACTTCTCTGTGACAGTCAGTACCAAACAATAATAAAAACAGTCTGAGCATCACTCCATACTTGTAACATCTCACCTCTTCTGAAAACTCCCAGAGAGGCCTTTCAATGCACTGTCTATATGCACTCTACATATCTACAACAGCAGTTTCCTACACCCTCTTAACAGAACAAACACGTTCAATAGTTGCCCACTTTTTGACTGTTCTGTGAAAAAAAGTACACCTTGGTTTTAACTCATGCTGTCTGAGCAAGTTAAAAGCAGGAATTGCCTTGCTGACTTCTCCAAGCCAAGGTACTTGCAACCTTACTGTTTTTCAATACAAGAATATTAAGAGAGTAAAGCGAGAACCTTTGGATGTTTAGCCACTTCTTTCATCTCCTCTTGAGCTTCAGCAATATTTACTGGAACCACTGCATCTTTCAGTAAAGCAGTGTACCGAGGTGCTACTGGGTCTATAACCTAGAGAGAACAAATGACGCAGATCATGAATATATGACATCGACAGAGAAATAAGATGTTGTGTAAAACAACAACCACTAAAAAGGAATATTAACTGGTATTCTTTATGTTACTGCATTTTTTTATGTTTGCTTTAATTACTTTAATTCAAAGCTATAGAAGAGACAAGTAAGAAAACAGTGGTAATACTTCACGATTTCCCATGTTTACTGAAATACTTTGAGTAAAAACTACGGATTGGGTACTACTGACACCAGAAGTAACCAAAATTATGAGCTAATGCATCATAGGGAAGACAGCAAAATGTACTTTGATATAGTTTTACTACGCACATAGGCTATTACATCTGGACCACCTTCTCTCCAGGTAGCTGAATTTAAAGCGATAATTTATCAGTGCAGTTCATTCTTTTTCCAGCAACACAAGACCTGATCTCATACTCATTTTCCAGGTCAGTATTCCAGCAGAATCAAGGACAGAGCTGGCTATAGAGGAAGCACCAATTAAGTCTGCAATTTTAATACAGACGCATTAGATACTATAATAAGGCAACATCATAACATTGACTTCATCAGGATTTCTACAACACGAGTTTGGCAAGAAAAAGATACCACTAAAATGTCTTCCTATATTTTTATTGCCCATTTTCAAACTCAACTGATGTAGATTTTCACAGCATTTTTCATACCTGAAATACTGGTTTGTCAAACTGTTCAGAGGCACTTAAAAACATAATTCAAGTACAACAGTTATCTAGGTCCAAAAGAAGTATCAGACCAGTTTAACTGGAAACTAACACAAAGGAAAACACCTGGTTTTATTAATAGAAAGTGACTTTTTTTCTCCTTAGTTTATTCCTGCTCAAGTGAAAAACTACACAGAAATTTGAGAAAAAAATATTTAGCATCTAATTACTTGACATTAGCAAGTAAGGTGACATGGTGATATACTTTTAAGAAGTCACACATTTGTAAGTTAATATTCACTGAAGTCAGACTCCTGAATGTTAGACACACACTTTAAAAAGGGCTTGTATAAGTATCTCAAAATATAGGTGTATTATGTGATTTAATATCATAATTTTGATAACTAAATTACTGAATTTTACAAATATATTACCAGGCTCTTTATTTTACTCATTAAAACTCACAATCCTTCCTCAGACGACAGGTGTTAAAAAGTCAGTAGCATAATTACAGGATAACATACGAAAGAAGAGCTCTCACACTGATGAAGTCTTTGAGCTCAGAACTACCTGCATGCAACAATTGTTTTGATCATATTGCAGATTGCAAACTATCTGCACAGATACATGTAAATAAAATTGGCTAATAAATATGGTGCTGTCCAAGGAGTTGAGTCAGTGGTCTAAGAAACTCAGTTTAAAAGCCAATTCAAAAAAAATGAGTCCTGACAGTCCATTGTGGATTCTTCCCCAAAATCCAATTCTTAGTCATAAATATATTTATGCAGCAACAGAAAGAACCAATTCATAAACCTTTGTGTATGTAGCAGACCAAATGCAAAATACATGAAGAAATACAAGACACATGCCAGACAAGCAAAAACTACTTATATGAACAGATCTGGGTACTATCTAAGCAAAACCAAGCAGGAATCCCAATGCAAAATAACAGGTGTTTCCACAATCACACAAAATATGCAATCAGCATTATAACAATTCGCCTTATTATAGTGTCCAAGCATCCGCTGCCAGAAAGCAACTAACCATGTCAAGATGCAATATTCCTTATTTGACATTCAGTCAGAAACATCAGCAGTGCTGGCTTTATCTACATAGGCAGTATACCCAGCGCATTAGTCCTTTTGCCACAGAAAGGAAAAGCAGCCAACATGAATCAAATTGAGTAAGATTTGTCTTTATGTTAACAAATAAGCCAAACCAGAAATGGGCAGCCTTTTAAAACTAGGAATAATGCATTTTCAGTGGGTTTGTAGAGCTCCTGTTATATAAGCAAATGTGACTGTGCTATGAAGCTGCAAAATGATAGCTTATGCTATGTACGCTTACAGCACTGTAAGCTATATGCTAAGGTAAAAAGCATTAAGTAATACCTTCTTACAGATAGCTCGCAGCTTGAAAGCAGAAAAATGAAATGCAGTTTTCACATCAGACTTACAGCAAATATCATTATATTTCCCCGCACTACTAAGTAAGGCAAGTAAGTATTGGTACAGGACAATCAATAGGATTAGTGCTAATTCAGGTTAGAAAGGGGGGGACATTCCATTTTCCTGAAAGTGTGCCAAATGATGCAACATATTGCAACTGCTACTTGTTGAGATAAGCACTCCAATGAACGCTGGATTCTCTACATATCCCAGAAAAAGGGTATCAGGACTAGCATAAAATTCAAGTAAGCACATACCTTTTTGTTAAAGGACCAAATTTTATCCCACTCCATATTTACAACAGATCGAGAGGAGCCCTGGGAAAAAACCCAACAACATTAGTAATAGTATTCTAGCTATTAGACCCATTTCAAACAAAGTCCTTTAAAGACTACAAACCCTCTACTGTTTGCATTCATCAAAACAGTTTAGAAAAATGTCTTGAGCTTGCAAAACCAACACTTTTTAAAGTAAGAAACCTGCTACCCCATTTTGCCAGGACCTGCTCACAGGTGTTAGTATTGTTGAAGCAGTACACATGAAAGCAGCAAATCTTCAAAAGAAGAAACCTCCCAGTGACAAGTACTTTAACTGAAACTTCAGAAAAACTTGTCCTTACCAAGTGACATTCAAAGAATCGGAAGAGAAGAAAACACCCACCTGAGCAGCAATAAACTGTTTTAGCCCTTCAACCGTCATGCCTCTTCTTAGGACACCACGCACAGTGGGAAATCTTGGGTCATCCCTAGTAGAAAAAGATGTTTCATCAGCATCACACGCTAAGTTCTACCTATTAGTCAGACTGATCAAAAACTTTACTAACAGTGCCACACATGAAAAGCCCAGCTCCAGTGTATTTTGCTTGTGTGATGAGCTAGTTAAGAAGACCTAACTGAAAAAACTAAGCTCTTATCCATATAAAATGGTGCAGATTTTCTTCTACTTCTCCCCAGGGAGGGAAGCCATCTCTTGGTGAAGTGGCTCTTCTCCTACATCTACTCAATCTTAAGTCCCTCAAAAACGGGCAAGGCAAAAGTTATGTCCCTATCACATTACTCCCTTTTCAGTGGCACCTGAATAATGGAACCTGAAACAACAGGCCTTCATTCTTTCTTGCTCAAGAGAAACCAGAAGAAGATGAGTGACAATGACAATGTCATCTCCCAATGATGTAAGTGATAGAATTCTACAATTTTATTCTCTTATGCAAGAAGTGAAAAGGCCTAATCTGAAACGTAAAATACATGACCATGGGAATATGAATCAAAGCTCACTGAGGACCTAACAGGCAGGCTTAGGGAAGGAGAGGTCATCGTATGATCAGCTACACCTCTAGGAAAAAAGAAAGGAAAAAATCAACAACGAAAAAAAAGAAAAAAAGGAAAAAGACAATTTTGGCTCTAGCAGAGTGGCTCCATACATAAGCTAGGAATCTAGGCTTCCAACACAATCGAAAAATAAAACTAACAAAAAAAAAAAGCACACTTGGTACACCTAAGCAAGACAAGCAGGCAGCCTAGGAACTTGTGTAAATGATGCTCCCATAGGCTGAGCACAGAGTCACCTAAAACCAGTCCAGGAAAAACACTACAAACAGTTTGACTTAGCATTATCCATGGATTTCTTCAGACTCCTGTACTATGAGGAGCGGACTTCAGATGGTATGCTCCCACAGCTAGCTTTGTGGGAACAAACAAAGAATAAGCCTCTCTAGGCTCTGAACTGCTTGCAGAATTGTAAATCCACAGCTCTTTCTAGGAAAATACCGAGGCTACTAGGCCACCAAGCACTGTCTGCAGAAATCCAGTTAGCATGAAAAAAAAGAACAGAAAGAAGGCAGAAAGGCAGAGGACAGGTGGGAGGAAAGTAGGATGGATTTGACTAGATGGATAGGACCAGAAGTTCTTCAATTCAGGCCCCCTTCTGGCATTACTCAGGAATGTATCCGATGACTCAGAGTGGAAAATGTGTAAGTAGCACGCGTAGCAAGAGCCAAAGTCCAAAAATAAGCTACCTCATGTTTATTACAGGATATGAATATGTATGTACACAGTTACTGTAGAGTAGTAAACAGACACATTGTACATGTAGAAGCCACTGTAAATAATCTATGCTCTTAAATAGTGTTTAAATATTCATTCATGCTGCTTTGATGTCTAAGCACTGTCCAAAACAAAGAATGTGTGCATCAGTCACGAGTATCTTAAGGAACAATGCAGAACTACAACCATGTAACATACCATCCATCCACAAGCCCTTCGTTGACAAACCACGTAAGCTTTCTCTTAGAGAGCACAGTGTTGTTGAGGTTTAGCCGGCTATACTCCCATATATATGGTTTCCTTATGCCCAGTGCCTCAATGATCCAGTAGAATTGTTCATCTCTGTCATGATACTCAGTTGTTCTCAATGCATGTGTGACACCTTCAATACTGTCAACAATGGGGCAGGCAAAGTCGTATGTGGGATAAACCCTAAGAATAAAGACCTTCAATTAGCAGGGCAGAAGAACAAAACACTTTCCTCACATGTAAACATTTAAACTAAGCATAATTTATGTTTATGTGTTGTAAATATTTATAATCTATGATCCTGAAAGCTTTCAGATCAAGACTAAAATAGCACATACACAACAAATTGCCCATAAAAAGATCCAGAGGGCAATACATTTTTAAAACAAAGAAAGCCATCAAAACATTGATAATAGCCTTAATATTCAAGGCTAAAAAAAAAAATCCTACACTGCTGCTGTTCTTTCCAGGCACATAAAATGCTGACTTATAGGGGGTTTTTTCCTTAGATATTGAAAAGAATCATTAGTCAACTGAATAATGTGCAAAGCTTTCATGTTTAAAAACAAACTCCTACCCATAGATATAGCTTTACTATTATAAACACATTAAATTAATGTTTCCAAAAAGGGAATTGTATAGCGGGAAACAGAGGTTTCAAATAAGCACTGAACCATAGCCTTGAACAATTGGGTAGGCTTACTTCAATGCACAACGCAGTAATTCTTCATTCTGCACAGACAGCAGTTGCTGTGAAAATGGAAGCAGCCACTCAGGTAAGTAGATGAAGGATGTTTTGCAGCAATATAAAAATGTAGCAATGTAAAATTGCCATGGTTCTATTTAAGCTCCAACAGCTAAAGCAAACAGCTTTGTTGTCCAAGATACAGCCATTAAGTCTTAATACATGTTTTGACTCAAAGCTCTTCACTGACATATAATGTATTTATGGACCAAAACTGAAATGATATTCACTGCTACCATGATGGCTAAGTCACAGGTTTTAAAATACATTTGCAGAAGTTTCAGAAAGTCAAGAGACTCATCACATATTCTGATTGAAAAATGCTAGCAGGTTCCAAGTATTGAAACAAGTTTCCTAAGGAATGGTAAATGCCCTGAAAAGAGCAAAAATCACAGGCCATACAAGGAGGAAGTGGACATACTTGTAGGTACTTCCAGTACGTGGGTGAGGCTGGTTTTTACAACGATAAAGAGTTGGATCCCTCATACATCCATTGTTACTACTCATATCTATTTTTGCTCGTAGACAACAAGTTTGTCCATATTCTGTTCCCTTTTTCATTTCTTCCCACATTTGTAGATTCTTATTAACACCTAAGAACAATAAAAATAAATCATTTTCTAAGGTATTATGAAGTTGAGACAGAACCATGTTTTATTACCGCAGTAACAAAAAGCAACATCACCCCCCCTCTTTAGACACTGGAATTCATTTTCATACATTTTATATTTTTAATTTTTTAAAAGTAGTAATGAATGGTGCTGAATTCATACATACACAAGTTTGCTGCACCTGTCTAAACATACACTCATTCCAGCCTTGCAGAGCAAACCACTGAACACTTCTAATTTCCTATAAGGACCTTAGAGATATGCAATTACTCATCTCATCCATCTTTGTTAATAAAAGTCAAGTTTTGATGCCAAATTAAAAAGAAAGCACGACGGAAGCTTAAAATATCTTACAGTTATTTCTGTGTTTAGATTCCATTCTTTGCTCACGCTCTGCTTTCATTTGTTCTGCAGGAGTATCATCCACATATGCCTTCCCTTCTTGAATAAGCTTCTCAGCATATTTCATTATTGTTTCAAAGTGATCTGAGGTATATGTAAACTGATCTGGTTTGATGTGCAGCATTGCAACATCTTCAAGAATAACCTGCAAAGTGTTAAAATGTATACTGTAATATTCAGGAAAGCTAGTTTTCTTAAACCTCTATCCTCTTCATGCCAGATGCGGTGCTTTTAACGCTGCATTGTCCAGGAAGGATAAGCCATAAGAATAATATAACATGCACGGAAGAAAAGAAAGGCAGGCACTTATCATTAATTCACAGGCTATAATTATATGAGATCAGACTTAGACAACTTCAAGAGGTAGGACAAGAAAAGGAGATGAAAGCTGAAACAAATTACTCATTATGGACTAAGTAGTATTTATACAATGAAAACAACAGTGTATTGCAAGAGTTGAATATCTACATATTGAAAAATAAGCATCGGAGAAAGGGAAGAAATAAGCTACCAGTAAAAGGGCTTTAAGCTTTTTAAGGTAAAGATGATGGAAATTTCTTCCAACCATAAGACTTAAGGGTAATACTGATACCATAAAAATCTAGTGCAAAAAAGCGTGCAAGAGCAGATCTTTGAATTAGCTATACAGTGAATGGATTTCCCTGTTCTCTTATCATACCTTTTCAAAGTCTTCTTTCTCTTTTTCTGGATTTGTGTCATCAAATCTCATAATAAGTTTTCCTTTAAAGTTAACTTGGTAGTGCTGATTTAGCAGGGCAGCTTTGGCATGACCGATATGCAGATAGCTAAAAGGGAAATAAAAAATAAATATATACACCAGCACCACTTCAGCTAGACTTTTTTTTTTGTGAGGGAAGAAGAAAGAATGGAAAGCAATACCTAAATCTAACAAAAAAAACCAGCCCAGGATATTTGTTGAAATACTGTACATTTAAGTAGATTATGTTTTTTCTACCATTAATTTGGTAGTTAACTGTTAAAAATACCTAAATCTGTAAATTAGAGTGTCACTATGGATATAAAGATAGGACTGCAATTATCTCCAGTTTTACAGACTAACTTAAACCAACTGTTGATGATAGTAGTAGCTACCAGATAATCTGAACCTACCACACTCGGAAGAGTAGAATTTTCTGAAATGGTGACTGCTGTGTATTTTTAACATAAGCTAAAAAGCTACTGTCAATTCCAATTAAATATAAAAACCCCAAATCCACAAAATGAAAATTGCTTCAAAAAAAAAATTAAAAATGTGTCCCTAAAGAACAGTGTTTTAAGTAAAACACCAGAATTAAGACACTAAAAGCTACTCAAGTAATGCGAGAACAACCTATATTATACACATACATGCACACAATACATAACTCATTATATGTGAGCAACAGTTTATACTGGACTAATAGAGTAAGAAACACTACTACAGAAGTCACATAATGCTGAAGAGACAGTTTAATGAAGAAATGCAATCATGGAAATTTTACAGTTCATCAGGCAATTCTAAAAAGAAACAGAAAATTAAAAGCTGGCTGAAAATTGTATTTGTGAAATTGTTTCATCACAGCTTCACTCTATGGTCTTTAAGGAGTTTGTGTTTTGGGACTACATATAGTCTGGACCCCTGGGCCAAAGGCCTCCATTACACGTCTGGTGTCAAGCTTCCCGAAGGGAGGCTATCCCATACATCTTTCCCTCTCAAATCTAAGCTTCCTTGGGAAGCATTATGAGTCCTTTCACCCAACTCATAAAGACTGTATTCACTCATCATAGCTCCTGTCAGTGCACACGCCTGCATTATCCATGCACATGCCATCCTTCTGCTTCTCCTCATCCCACTGCTGAGCAGCACCATGTCACCTGCTGGCAGCTAACCTCCCTATTCCAAGGTCAGGCAACACTGCAATGAGGTCTAGAGAAGTAAACGTACAGCTCTAACGCAGATGTGGACAAAGCTTTAAACACTCCTTTGGCTTAAAAGTCTTGTCTGATAAGCTAATTAACACCTTCACCAAAGCACACTTTTTTTTTTTTGAAAGAAAAAACACAAAGAGAACCTTCTCAGAGTATTTATGTTTCTTACCCACTTGCTTCAGGAGGAAATCTTACAATGACCTTTCCCATCTCTGCACCAGGAAGTTCAACAAACTTCCCAACATCCGCTTTCTTTTCTGTTGCCTTAAAAATTAACAAAGACATAATTACAAATCTCATTAGCTATATAGTCAGATATGAAACTCTAGGTAATAGCTTCTGCACCAAGGTCTCCTTTCAAACCAGATGACAAAAAGCTGCCATATTGGACCCCAAATTCATCTCTTCACAACTTTCACATTACTCGTAGTACACCAAAACAAGATTAATTCTGGAGTTTTAAGTTATTGTCTTCAAATTCGATCCAGGACTGAAAAGTCCCACCAAGTTGTTTGATTTATTCCATAGAAGAAAAGAGTTGCTAGCCAAGTTTTTGTATCTTAGTGTTCTTAACCTGAATGGGATCAACAAGTTCAGTCAACCCAAGACTGCAATCTTTCCAGGTCTATCAGGATCTCAAAATCCTCTTCAGAAAAACTAAACGATATATCTAAAGAGCAGCACTGATGAAGAGGTGCCATTTTTACATGATTCCATTTAAGCACTGGACTACACCACTCATGCCTTTCTAAATATGAAAGTGACAGCTTTATCTAAACAAGAGTTTACAAAAATTTAATTTACTGTACAACTGATTCCTTTTAACTTTTAACTCTCTAACTTAAAAATATACTGTATTCACACAAATAAAGCTACTCTCTCCAGAGGATCTGAGTAAATCTTACCATTTTAACCTTTGGTGTACCAGAAGCCCACTTGGCTCCTACTGACTGAAAAGCATGCTGTACCTCAAGAAAGCCATACCATCGCTTTGCATGAACAGGAGCTTTGTTCTGCTGTAATTGCTCTTGCCATATGTTATTATCTGTTAGAAAACAAATCATTTTTCAAGCTATTAAACTATAAAAATGGAATGATTACCAACAGCAATTTTTAAGACTAAAAAAAGATTATGATTTTAAAAAATCTACTTACGCTCTCTTCTGAAAAGACATTTAGCCATGGGGACACAAGTCATTCTAAAGCAAATTAAATAAACTCCCTCCAAACCCAAAACATACTGAATTTTTTCTTTGATTCATCAAAGCAGAAGGGGGGGGGGCGGGGGGGGGACGACTGGGGAACATACATTTTTTCCTTTGTATCACCCACCTCAAAATTAATAACTTTTTTTTAAGACAGAAATATAGGATATCCCTCTACTGTGTCTACATTTGATGTTTTCTAAGCTTTATCAGAAGTGAAACATGCATCAATACTACCCTTTATTTTTGGGGGGCTGTATTGCCACAATCTAATTTTTAAGGAACACAACTTCACTAGAAAGATTCTGATGAGGCAAGGAGAAAAAAAAAATTAAAGAAGTACACTCCCTTCAGATTTCTCTCAAGAGCAGCAGCTTTGAAAAAATACCAAAAAATGTTAGCTTTTAATCTTGAATATGCATTTTACTTTCAAGAGGAATTTGGTTATACTGAATGGTAGATTGACACCTATCAACTTTCAACATACATCTAAGAGAATATAAAAACCAAACCCATAAAAACAGATTATCAAAGCTTCCTTTAACCTCCAAAGGGTATTTCACAGGGTAACATACCTCTTTTAGTAATTCAAACTAAACACCAAAGAAATCTCCTATACTAAGATAATGTCATGGAAAGGTCTCTGTATATAATTTTACTCTGTATTACAAAATAATCTAAATATTTAATCCAATATTTTGGGCCACAGCAAATTTTCATATTTAGGCAACAGGTAATAAAAAGACACTCTTACAGTTAACATAAAAGAAGTTAAAAAAATTCCCATCTGTAATTACACCTTATAAATTTTCACATATAACAACCATTTAAAAAATTCTAGGGTTTCCTAAGCTATACTATTCCCATCACTAGCGATGCACAGGCCAAAGCAGTATGCACAATAGCATACCATCTGGCATACAGCTGAGAGTCGCTACTAGCATCCACAAAAAAGTAAATTTGAGGACTCCTGGCATACACTGATTGCAAATCAATGAAAGCAAAAAGACATACTGATACCTTTTAGTACAGCCCAGACGCACAAGTCTGCGAGACTCAGAGAATTTCCGACCAAGTACGTTCTCAGAGACAGACAGTGGTTGAGGTCTTGGACTGCTGAAAGAAACTGGCTGGCAGTAGATAACCTCGTAGCACTAAACTCCAGCCAATGGTCAATCTAGTTTTAAGGGACAAAAGACAGTCAAAGTTACTAAAGGAATGAGAAAGAAGCTTGTTAAAAAACTGAAGTAATATACAATCCGTTTAATAGATGAACAGAAAATATTAACTGGAATATTAGCACTAAATATATTGGACAATAAATCATAATATATGCTTAAAGAATGTTTAAAATAAAATATACTGAAACATTCACCCAGAACTATACTAAATGGTTAAATTTGATTTCTTCTTTCAGGATGTATTCAAATTGCCGAAAATACCAACTTTACTGAAGCCATTCCCATTGGTAAAAATAATCAGCAGTTCTTAGGTACTTATTCATCACACACAGTATATAATAATCGTCATTATCCTTCAACTACTTAGATACCACATTTGTGACCTGTTTGATCTTCCTGGTACTGCTATTGGACAAGTATATCATTCACCCCCCCCACACCCATCCCTATCTTCTCTGCCACATCTACTTTAAGATTTGAAGAAATCAAATCCCTCCCCTACCTCATTTCCCTCCCCCCTGTCCTGCAAAACAGTCTCCTCCTATAAAAGGAAATACATCTATCTTGGTACATAAATTAAAAATAGTACGAATCAGACCCTTGGTTAATAATGTAGCCCTGTCTATAAATTTAATCCCTCAATCCTGTAAGAGACTAAGCATCTCTTCTAGTGCTCTGTCGCTATTTCATGTACAAATGTTCTGTAAACTGCATCAGGAATCCTTCCAATATTCGAGCCAACGTGGCAGGCATGGATGTAATTACACCACCACAGAATTCAGTTCAGTCATTTGCAGTTACGCTCCAAAATATTTGCATCACAAATGCAGCTGTCACTGTACTCAAAGTACAACTTTATTTTTGAAAGATGCAGAAGTGAAAAGAAGTATTTCATCAGAAATACCAATCTTGAAAGCGTGTTTGCAGAGGTCTCAGGGCTTAACTTAAAAACAAGGGGTTTGGTCAGAAAGTTTAAAGAGCCACAAGATAACCTACAACTTTTTAAATGCCTTGCAAGCAATATACTAAGACAACAATTCCCTTGAGACCGGCTATAATGGCTGAAGAGTGATTACTACTAGCTTCAGGGAGTTGTAGAAAAGAGCTGAATCAAGTCCTTCAGTCCCTCCCCAAATTTCAGAGGAAATAAATTTCAGTTTATCTGTTAGTTTCAGCTACCAACTTCAAATTCAGCATATGATTATTCTGAGCTAGACTCAGGAAGAATTCCCTCTCATTTCATATCATATCCACAGTTCCTAACAACTTTTTGTAATCTGTGTAAGCAAGGGAAACCAAAAAAGCTCCCCCTCTGGCACAAAAATTCTGGTGCCCTCATGGCACTACTAGGGGAAGCATTACAGAATACAGGACTTTGCACAAGGGAACAGTCATCTACGTGGCAATGTCTCGTCACATTTCACTGAATGAAATCAGGGTCAGGGTTTTGTCCATCCTATACAGCAAAAACTAATTCAGTATTTCAATGTCATACAGTGTTCCTTGGTGTTATACTGAGGTGTTAGAAGGCAGCAACTGATGGCAACAGAGCTGAGGAAAGCGAAGAGGGAAAATGGCAGATATCACCCTCCAACCTGCATTATCTTGTATTACTGAACTGTCATGTTAGGAGTTGCTGTTGCAGGGGTGGGAAAGGGCAACCCTTTCAATGCTCAGATTTATGACTCTTCTTTATAAGAAGGAGCAAGCTTAAGAAAACAAAACCCTCGCAGCATCCCACATAGTTGGAACCTCAGTCTAACAATAAAATGCAGAACAATAGACACAAGTTCCTAAAAAAAACCCCCCAAAACAAAACAAACAAACAAAAAAACCCACAAAAAAACCCCAAACAGAACCCCAAACTTTGATCGCAGGACAAGAAAGGAGAAAAAGGAAAAGAAAAAAAAAAAGAGAAAGTCATGATTCCTTCTCACCTCAGTGTGTTCCAACAGATTTGAACCATACAACCCAGCAGAACCAGCAACTCTAGCCAGATAACGAGCTATTGAATTCACATCGGTAAATGAAACATGCCTAAAAAAGGAAGGAGGCAAAATAAAAGTATATTAAATTACTACCTCCAGTTCAACTTTAATTGTACACACATAGTTGAAACATGTGTAAAGCAAACACAAAATAATTTCTGGGTGAACCAACAGGTACCAGGTCACCATAATAATAAAAAAAAAATCTAGCAAAAGAATATACCAGTCCTTGCTTTCCTATCACCAGATGGAACAATAAGCTTCTAAACATGAAACAATTTTGTTTAGATAGACAGAAATAAAGAAAATAAAACTCTAATTACTCTTTCAAAGAGTAAAACACTCTCTCCACATCTGGCAGAATGTGTAAGTATAACCTGAGCTACATATTTTCCAGAATATAAAGACCTAAATCAATGTTTGTTTTCTTTTCTTTTCATACAAGAAGGATGACTTTGAAGAAGATTCCTAGAGAATCTACAGAAGAATCAAGAGGTCTCTGCTGTGGTTTTAAGAGCTAGCATCAGAGGGAAAAAAACGTTAATTTGTTACTCACTTTACTCAATTCACACTTCACAGAGACTATCCCCTGTTGAATAGGGGACAAACTTGGCTGCCTGTATTTCTGGTTTTTACCCTGTCCTCTTCAGATAAAAGACAAATTTGAATTTGTTTTTCCCATTCTGCTGTTGAAAATTCTCAAAAGATCTGAAGGCAAAGGGCTTTCCAACGAGCATACTTCTTTCTGTATTTTAATCTCCCTTTTCTGCCTTATATACAGCATTACAAAAAGCTGCATACTGTCAGAAATCCAGCTTCAAATTAATCTAAGATAAATGTGTCAGGATCTCCGCAACTAAAGAACTTTGGAAGAAAGATGCATCGCAATCATCAATTCTCCAGATAATACTCATCTCCACAGTCCCACATAGGTGTAGATTACAAAATTAGAGCTCCAATTGCTTCAAAACAAGCATGGACATCAACAAAAAGAGTTCCGGTAAGTGTTTTGTTCCACTCAATTTAATGGACTGAATGTTACACTTCAATTTGTCCAAACAAGGTTTCATTTCTGTTCTGCCATTGTTCTGTACTTCCTGTGACACCTACTATGTCCTTTAGAAAATTAAAAGAATTTTTGATAGCTCTCAAAAAGCCTTGCAAAAATCAATGAAAGTTCTGAAAAAGATACAGAAGACTTCTTGATGTATTAATAATTATAATGAGTCCCATTCTTAGTACAAATGGATCAGCCAGTCTTATTAGGTTAACTGCACTAAAACCTAAGGAACGTAGTTCATTTGTAGGTTTTTTGCTTCTAGCTTTTCAAGCTTCTAGGATCCAATATACAGAAGATCCATAAAATGTAACTAAAACCAAAAGCCACAGTGGGGGGCTTAACATACACAAAGTACGACCTCTTATAATTTCACACTGCTATCAGATTTTAATGAAGCTTTTTCAAACTGAGAAAAACAAAACATTTCTAATACATTTGCAACAACATAAAGTCTGTAAAAAGTCTTTTTATTGTTTTCACTAGTTCATACTAAAATAAATATCCATGATTATTCGAGCAAAACTGAATAAATATATGAAATGTGACAATATTACTCTGAGTAAAATCTTACTTGTGCTTAAAAAGTTGTTTATTCTCTTTGGGAAAAAAAAAGATCTACTTCCACCCAAACATAGTGCTAATTGGCCTCCTTTCTTTGAAAATGTTACAAAACATTAAGGCTGCTCTTTGCAGCTAGTGCCTGCTAACTCCTGGGGTAAGTAAGAAAGAATAACCAGGGACAATGTAATGTTACAGGCAAAGAGTAAGTCTCTCTCTCTCAAGTGACAGGAAATGCCAGGTAATTAAATATGAGGGCAAATATTCAAGAAGCAGAAGACAAGATGGAGAAGGAAAAAAAAAACAAACACTAAACAAAATACAGAGAATCTCCAACTGTAATAAATCATTATTTGAATTAATTTGTAAAAAGCATTGCAGAACGGTTCTGTGCAGAGGTTAGATACATCTGCCTAAGAGTAATACTACTCTGAAGCATGCATGTGCTCACAACACAAACCAGAAAAGCTGTACTGCAGTTTGTTATCTGGGAAGATGCTGGTATACTAAAACTCTCCATAATGCAATCAGCATTTAGCAGAGTGGTTTGTTTAGGAGCTACTACCACATGAAGTTTTGAAGCTAAGGCTTCAAAACAACCTTTAAAATAAAATTCATAATCTCAAATTAGTGATAAACTTTTTGGCTAACAAGCTGACAGCTAAGTTTCAGCTAGTTAGCTGGGAAGTTTGTCACCAGATTTTAACTTCAAAATATAACCTAGAAAAACAGCAAATAAAATGTTCTCTCTTGTTCAAGTCAAGTCATTAGAACTAATGGTTTCCTGAAAAAAAAAAAAAAATCAAAGTCAGAAATATCCCAAGTGAATTTCAAGTCATGCCAAAATAAGATAGCTTCAGCAGAACTGATGCCATGAAATCCATTTACCAAAACCATTAGTTGAGATATGAGTTCAGCTGATGCTTCTCAAGTTACAGACACGCTTTTAACAGACTCTAAAATAGAGAATCAATTTTTAAAATGATTGTACAACCCAGCAAGAGAAAATTAATGCAATATTGAGGTTTGGAATAACTTCTTAAACATAATCCAATGCCAGGGATGAGATGACACCAACACACACAAAAAAATTCCATCTGATGGAACCATGATTCTAGATATTATCCACGTATGGCCAAAGTGCAGAAGAAAAGCTTTGGCTTTACATTTCTGACAATTTCCATTACAGATAAAATGAGTGTTTTTGCAATGCACTGGGAAGAAGGCATGGTAATATAAAATTATTTAATAAAATAAAATATTATTTCAAAGCCGAGTATATAAATTTACATTATTCCAAGATCATCCCCATGTGTCACAGGACTGTAGATGTATATCTTTTGGTGTATACATACACACACATTGCCTAAACTGAGAAAGGAAAATGAAACCAAAATCTGACTAAGACTACTTAAGGGGAAAACTCTCTCATGTGACTAAAACATATCCAATTAACTCTCTGTTATGTATGCTGTATCCCACACATGCATAACACACACTGAAAATTACTAATGCTGTACCAATTAAGTCCCGATACAACCTGCCACATTTCTCTTGCTTCAATTCAAAAATCACAAATTCTATATCATCACTAGGCATAACAAAATACAACATGTAAAATCAGAGATTACAGTAAGGAAAGAACCCATATCTGAGTTCAAGTCTAACATTTTAAACAGAAAGCAATATTTGCAACCACTAAAGAAATCATTATAATTGAAGACTGAATCATCCTGTGCTTTGATTTACATACATAGTGACAAGCTCCTTCCTTAAGGCTAGAAGACAGTGGAAAAGCTCAGTGTTAATTTATGAGGATCAAGTCAGGATCTCCGCAACACAACATAAAAATACTATGTCGTTTTTATAACATTCTACATACATGCAGGAATACCAATTTATGATGCATTGGTGACTTTAACAGCATATTCTACTGAAATAGCTCACAAAATGCAAGTTTGTCAGCATGTCCATGAACAATAGATTTTTCCCTGTTCTTTCAAAAAACAATCAGTATTCAAAAAATACACTTATAATCACTAATTCCAAATTCATCATAGTGTTAATATACTTTAAGTTAGGACTACAATGTTTATGGGTCAAAATACACTCCTTATTGTAGATATTAGACATCAGAGATTTCCACTGATATGTCAGTGGTACTTAAGATATCAGAATATCTCCTCTTGATGTATCCAGGTATCTTACCTGATACGGAATCTAAGATGACAATGCAGCTTCCCAAAACAAACAGCATTAGTCCTGCATTTCTGATATTCATATGATCCTACTCAGATCATGAAAACCACCTTCATGCCCCAAAATTGAAAATGGCAGAGTATTTTTAGAAGGATAGACAATAGATTTCTACAAAAATTTCCAAGGCTTTTTCTATAGGATGCAGACGGATACACTGGATAGCATGGCATAGCTAATTAGCACTTTTCTGAGATAATATCATGCCTTCACTTATATGCAGCAGCGAGCCCAAAATAATGCCATATAAACCTTTAAAATTCATTCCACCACGTATGTACAAGTCCAAGGAATCTTGTATATGAATCTTGCCTAATGTAAAATGGCCTTGTTTTTGATAATCTGTGGTACTGCAAAAAGGCAAATACCTAAACAATAAAGTGACTGGTACAGCATAAAAAATTAGACATAAGGGCATGCAAATAAGCATACCAGAGCTCTTCCCATAAAGATCAAGTTTAGAATATATTGTAAACGTTTTGTCTGTGCTACAAAGAAACATCAGTAATGCAGTGATGAATAAAACTGTATTCTTCTCTTCCTCCTACCTGAAAAGGTTACTGTCAATGTTACAACCATGTGATTTTTAAAACTGCTGACCCAAAGCTAGAAGGAGAGATGCAAAGTCACTTACTCGGACACACGGAGGATGGTTTCTTTGCCTTCTTCCACTGAAATGTCAACATTATTCTTCACATGCTCCACCGTCAGCAGAGCTCCTTTAAAAAAAAGGAGAAAAAGATACTGAACTTCTTCCAGGAAATATATCTTTCATAGTAGCAACAAAACAGTTACATTTCTTATCAAATAGGACCAGGTGATGGAACTGGCTCCTTCAAGTAAGATTGCCCAGGGAAGAAATCAATGTTCAGACTTGTATGTAAGAGGCTTCTTATTCTTGGCAATCCTTACAGCTCCAAATTGATAATGTCCAGCATACAGTAACCTGCAGTGAGCTCAGCAACTGTCAGCAGCAATACATTTTGCTTCCTAAGGGTATCGTAAAAATTAGTCCTGTCCCCCAATATATGTAAAAAACATAATCAAATTGCTTTTAATTATTGAACAGTATAGTAACATACTCCATCCCAGCCCTGACACATGCATCAAAGGAGATCAATTACCGAATATACCAGTACTTTCTGGATGAGACTATTTTTAACCTGATTTAATGTTTATGAAAAGATTAGCCATTCAAAACCAAGAAACTCTGTCCATGTAGAAGTGCAGGAAGCTTATACAGGGTTTTCAGACTAAGTAGTTCACCTGTGACAGTAAAGGATGACCTCTAGAAATAAAAGAATTATTGAAGTTTTTAGGCTACATCATCAACTGGAAGACAGCTCTGCCCATATTCAAAGTGGCTTGATGCAAACCTGCTCTGATCTCGATGCTCTATAGCACGACACAGTACCTCAAACAAAGCATCGAGCTAGCTTGGGTGTATTTCTGGATTGGCTCTGGTCCAGATCCAGCCTGCTGAGCATAAGTAGAGGAGCTTGTGTTCTTTTGCTTTGCTCAGAAGCATGTACAAAGACAGCAAGCTTTAGCATAGGCAAATATTACTTACATGAAACTAGCCAAAGGACTATACTCTAGGTCTTGAAAGGCCTCTAAGCTGTTACAGTCCTCATAGTGTGCCATGCACTTTACCTTCCCTAGAAGAATGCACAGATTACCCAAGGCAGATGATGTTGTAAGCTATTAATACACTGGCCTAAATACAAAGCACTGGAGCTAGGAATTCCCTAGCTCTCACCTCTGCTCAGCTGCAAAGCCTTCTTGTGGCATTAAGCTTGTATCAAAACTAAGTCGAGGTTCTTCTTCTCATCCCTCAGTTATCCATCTGTGAAAGTCAGGATGACATCCCTTATGCAAGAAGTTTGTAAGACATTTAAGTATTTTAATAACGTGCACGGAAATGCTTTGAAAATGACAAGCATTATGCATACCAAGCTATGCAATTAATACTAATGACATTAAAAGCTACTACACTTTTCCCCAGTGCACAGCCATGATGAATAAATAGTATGAAGTAGGAACAAGTAGGATGACTGTGCTTGTCTTCTCAATACAAATGTTTACCATAATGTTTCATCTGTAAAATGTAATATTTCTGACATAATTATGCAATCTCCTGAATTAAATCTCTAGTGCCACTCACCAGCTATCAAAAGAAAAGAATCCTCCAAAGCCCTTAAACCCACGTTAATCATAGCTCGTAGTGCATCATATTTTTTCTAGCAAATCAGTATAAACAAGTATCAGAAGAAATGTTATTTAAAACTTATATATTATTATACCTTAAACCAGTACTCATGTAAGTTGTATTCAATTCTGAAATGCACTTGCGAATAACAGCATGAAAAAGAAATCAATAAACTAAGATGAAGAGTGGGAAGAAAATGTATTTTGAATAGTTGTAACAAAATGGAGAAATGGTATGGAATACGTCTAAAAGGCTGTTTCCATATGGCAGAAAGCGTAATGAAGGAGGTTCTCACATTTTTAAAGGCAAAAGAACATCGAAGGACAGTGAGCAACTGAAAAAGCACGATTTTGCAGTGCAACTTTGAGCCAGCTCCCCAGACAAGCCGAATTTTAGCAGCAGATTACAACTGACCACAAAAGATAGCAGCAATTAGGCAGAGCTCACAAACAAGCAACCTAAATTAGGGCTGCCTTGAAAGTTTAGCCTCAACGTGCTAAGTCACTCGAGGGGTCTGCCTATGACTCAGTTTCTTTAGTGCAAGTTACGTTCAGTGCCGGCTGCTGTCAGCACTGCCCAAAGAGCTACCCGAAAAGCAACCTGCTGGAGACCAGCCCTGCCCGATCCCTGCAGACCGGGGCCGGGCAGGCGCGGCGGAGCTGTCGCTGCGGAGCCCGACACGCGGCCGGGCTCCCGGGCCGACGCCTCCCCAGCACCTCAAGTGCCCGCGGGACCCTGCGGGGGCCAGTCCCTGGCGGCGACGAGCTCCCTCAGCGCCGGCCTGCCCGCCGGGGACCGGCCCCCTCAGCGAGGGGGGTTCGCCCCGCGCCCCGGGGACCCGCCGGCCGCCTCACGGGCCCACGCCAAGGCCGCAGCAGACACACGGCCCTGGCCTACAGCAGGGCCGGGCCGCAGAGAGAAGGACGGACGGACGGACGCGGGCCTCCCCTCACGCCTCGCCCGTCCCCGCAGGCGAGAACAACCGGCGCGCGGCGCCGCATGATGCAACGCGGCGGCCACCCGCCCCGCGCACGGCCCGGCGGGCAGTGAGGGGACAGCGTCCCGTTGGGCCCCCTGAGGGAGCGGGACCTGGGAGGAAAGCAAGGGCCGGCCCGCACTTACCGAGTGGGGGGCTCCCCGCGTTGACAGTGAGGCTCAGCGCCGCCATCCCCGCCGCCACCGCCGGCACCACGCCGGAACCAAAGGAGAGGGTGGGGCGGGGCGCGCGGCAGCGCCAGCTCGGCAAGGGCCAGCTCGGCAGGCTCCGCCCCTCACCCCGCCCGCCGCCGCGGGGCGGGGCCGCGCTGCGTCACTTCCGGCGGGAAGGAGGCAGTGCGTGAGGCGGTTGGGGGGGGTCTGTTGCCGCCGGTCGGTCTCTATAGGGGCTGCCGGGCCCGAAGTTCGTCGGGAGGAGGCGGTGCGGTTGGAGCCGGACAGGAGATGATTAGTGGGCGGTGCGCCTGCCCGCAGTAGGTGAAGCACCGGGGAAACCGTCCTGTGCGGGTGCTCGGTGGAGGCTGCCCTGCCTCTAAGCGTCCCCTTGGCCTCACTGGGGCCGGGTGCTCACCGGCGGGTGCAGCCCGACGGCGGGAGCGATGTCTGGTGCCGGCGCTTCTCCCCGCACAGCTGCTCCGGCGGTTAGGCAGAGCCTTCCCGAGAGCTTTGCAGGAGTTGGGTGTAAGAACTCTTGAGCTAGATGTCTGGCAGCAGCCATGAAGATAGCTTCAATCCCTTTTCCCTATCTAACGATACCAACAGTGCAGCACACACTGACACATTTGAGTGCAGTGGTTTAACCTGTCTGTTTTTGTAGGCTGTTCTTTACTACATTCCTCACAAATCTGCAGGTTTTGCAGTGGGTCAAACTAGTCTTGGAATGAATTACAAGAATACTGTGTCAGCAGTTCTTCCCAGGAGACGCTCAAGTTCACATTGTTACAAGGACAATGCAGTGTCACTGTGCTGCTTTTTTTTCTCCAGTCTATTTTATAGCTGGTACTATAGCACCTAACGTGCTAGCAGAGAAATTCTCAAATGCTTGGCTGGTGGACCGGTGCTGTTTTGTGTGGTGGGCATAGTGGTATAGCCAGAGCATGACTGTACCTTATGTGCTGGCTTTTATACTTGATTCTTGCTGCTGGATTTTATCTCAACTTTCCTTAGTATTTTCCTGTGTTAGCAGTTTTACAGTTCCTGTAAGCATGGAAAGTGGTTCCATACACATCAGGTAGAAGCTGGTGTTTGCCATGTGTCTTCTACTCCCAGTGAGGTAACTGTAAATGAGCAGAGAGATAAATTACGGCAGAATTAGAAAGGGGCTTATGCTGAGGACATTTTCAAATGTATAGCAAGTTTCAGATGAAAATAAGGATGTAGAGACATAGATGAAGATTACTAACAGTGGGTTCTGTACTTGACTTTGTATTTTAATGATTACATGGAAATACTTATTAAGGCAGGCTTTCTGTTGTCTAAGTTGTTCTACATTTTAGCTTAATGTGTTTTGCAAATTCACATGCAGGTTTTGATGTGAATAATAAAGCATGCATATCCAAGAATTCTGCAGAAGATAAAGGTGAGAATTATGTATAATGGAGGCAGTGAAATTAATCTTGTACTTGCTATGTGGTTCAGACTTTAGTCACAATCAATATGTGGAATGATTAAACTTATAATGGATCAAAATATGAAGGCGGCTCTAATTAAAGCAGGCTGAATCTGTCTTGCATGCTGTTACTAGTCAGGCGCTTGAGGAAGGAGAAGAAAGGTAGGCTATAGATGAAAGGATTAGAAGCATGCGTTGTTCCTATATATGCAGCTTTAATGCAGTGTCATGATAGCGTTACTGGCTGACAATGATAGAATGAGGTAAGTGATAATCTTGCTAATTTATCTGTAAATGTTGTGATAAGATGACCTGACTAAGGAAAGAGGTTCCTTAGATCCTTTTCCGTGTGTGCACATGCAGAGACTGGGAACATTTTAGCAACAGTTGCCTTGTTCATATCTTTTGGTGTCAAGATGTTCCTGCTTGCTGCAAATAGAGCCAGCTTTAAGCCAATAAAGTCATACTGGTGTTACCCTACTGTGAGGAGAGGATCTAATCTAAGGTTTAGACTGGATATTAGGAAAAAATTCTTTACTGAGAGAGTGGTGAGACACTGGAATAAGATGCCCAGGGAAGTGGTGGAGTCAGCGTCACTGGAGGTGTTCAAGGAACGTGTGGATGAGGCATTGTGGGACAGGGTTTAGTGGGCATGGTGGTGTTAGTTGATGGTTGGACTTGATGATCTTACAGGTCTTTTCCAACCGTAGTGATTCTGTGATTCTGAGTAAATAAGAGACGTTAAATACCTTGTGTGATGAAAGGAGAAAGAAATAACTTGAACACACTGTTGAAAACTGAATTTTGAAATTTTCTTCTGTATAGAAAACATAGCTTTTTGCATCTTGAAGTTCAATGATAGCTGATGGTTTGAGTGGACCAAGAATGTAGTTATTAGGAGGACTTAATCTTGTGGACAGGGAGGAAGTGAGAATGGATGCAGTGCAACTTGCAGGCTACTTTGCCATTCACAGTGTCAGCAGAGGTTAAGGCAAAAAAAAAAAGAAAAAATCATGCTGCGAGAGCTTAGGCATTCAGTCTTTAAGCAAGCAGCCAAGTTCAGGCAGCCTCCCTGACACCACAAGCCTGAGAACTTGACATATGCCACTCTTCTACCCACACAGAGAATAGGAAGAAAAGCACAACCATGTGTTGTCCATTGAAACTGGCATCTCTTCATGGCATGCCTTGGTATGTGTCACATTGTTAGGAAAAGGGAGGCCCTAAGATTCCTGAATTTGAGAGCAAGGGACTTGAGTCACAAAATCTGGAGAAAACAAAGTACATAGGGACCCCACTGGTTCAAGATACTCCAGAACCCTAAATTCAGCTTGACGAGACTTCATCTGTTTTGGCTAAGGTTGCCAATTTTAGCTAGTCATATGTAATTTACTTCTTGTTCTCCTTTGTGTTCAAGTGGACTGAACAGTTGAATCCTGCTTTCCTAACCCCCACACCTATGGGAAAGCTGACTGAAACAGGGTCATTTAAGTTCATTAAGTTCATTTTAGGTGATCTTGTCCTCTGTTCTCTTGCTAATATGCCTGTGTGCCACAGGAGGGGGAAGTGGTAGTGTCAGGTTCTTCAACTCTTGGGCCTGTTGGAAAGGGACCTGGACTTTGTTTCTCTTAAAATTTGGACATGAAAAATTTCAAGTTCTGGCATTTCTGTTGTCCCCATGTATAACAAAGTGATCTAGGATGCCCAAAGCTCTCCAAGACTGAGGTGGCACAGACCCTGACAGAGGCATTTCAGATCACCAGAGAGGTGCTGGGAACTCTTCCCCATGTTGCGGTTTCCTTGCGTTCCCCTCAACTGAGGGGTCCTGAACCCTGCTGTATTAAGGCTTCACTGATCCTCAATGGATCCAATGATCCAGGAACCCCTGTTTGAGACATCAGAGGCCCAGCTGGACTGTGTCCTCGCTTCTGCAAAACTTAGACAACCCAACTCACCACAAATAGCAATCTTGGCCATCCCAAAACTGAGTGCAGATCGAAAAATTTAAAGATTCACTTCTAAGAATCAAAACTGTCAACTTTATAATAAATGGGCTAATCCATCCAGGCAAATATTCTGTTTGTATTTAACCCAATAAACCCTTATTGACTACATACAACACAAAACATTGAGCAAGATCAGGTAAATGACTTAACATGATTTTGTGCCCTGAATATTAAGATGATTTTTGGACTGTAGTGTTATCATTAGCAGTATATTAAGCAGAGTCATGAAGAATGAATACTCCCAAAGAATATCGAAAACAACTATTGAAGAAATGTGACTGTTTTGATGTTGACTGCTAAACACAGCAAAACAATCTGATCCAACATATTCTGTATGTAATTTTGAAATTATTGAACACCTTAGTGGAAGAATTTGGTTCAGATTCTATAAAACAAAATTTCAAGCTCAGTTATCTTCTTTCTTTCTTATTCTCCAAGCTCACTTTCTCAGCCTTCCAGGCCATGTGAAGATGCTTTACTGCTTTAAGGCACAAGAGATTGTTTAACGGTGTTAGGAATATGACTGGCATAATAGTCATAATTTCTCAAAGTGGCAAGGACGCCAGCTGAATTCATGTGTTTCACTTCCTTGTTATACTGAAATGAATTTCCATGGATATCAGTTATCTTGCCTGCAAAAAAAAAAAAAAAAAATTCCAGCAAACAGGAGTTGGTGAGAGATAATCTATTTTATTAGTACAAGTGATACAACTAAAAAAAACAGACGGTCTTTGTACGTATGCCTGTCTTCAGGTGTGAAATATCTTTGCTCCCAGTTTAAGTGCAACAGTTTTTCATTGACTGAAATCAAGTAACTAATGGTTTTATTTTCTTTCAGCAATACTTAAATTCCTTGTGTTTCAGGAAGAGGAAAATAACATCACTCTCTTACGGATTAATTAAAATGCTTCCTGAGTAGTTTTTACATTGGCCATTGACAAGAAGGAAAGAAAAATCATCAGTTCAAGTAAAAGCCAGGGTAAGTCTATACAACAAACTCTAACGTAATATAGAAATACACCAGCTGGTTTTAAATTATTTTCTAGAAATCATTTAGCAAAAGCAACACAGATCTTTATGCAAGCTAACTTAACCACGAGATACCTACATAACAAGGAGGCTAAATACAGCACTGTGCTGCCCCAGATTGGTTGGTTTTTTGTGCTTGAGCTAACCTGTTTAAAGCTATCCCAGTTATCAACACTAGAGACTGCAGAGGAGTTAAATAATGTCATTATGAAGCCTGTTATCCTTGTTTGACAGAATTTAGGAGATCAAACCCCATAATTTTAGCACATGTGGTAAAAGGTCTATCAACATGAACAGCAGAGAAAATATAATAATAATACTTATATGCAAATTCTTGTCAGTGAGACTTCATAACTTCCCTAACCCCTTACCCCCTAGAAAGGTGAAGTGACTTATGTTGGCTGGAGACCACTAATTTTACTGAATTACATGAATGACTCAATTT
The DNA here is from genome assembly GCF_030936135.1 of Gavia stellata. NCBI lineage: Eukaryota > Metazoa > Chordata > Aves > Gaviiformes > Gaviidae > Gavia > Gavia stellata. The sequence continues at coordinate 116,805 of NC_082595.1, forward strand.
TGGAGTTTGTACATCCGAGGAACAACTGCATGATATGGCCTGTTTTTGTTGTTTTAAAGAATTCAATGTCTACATATTACATAATATGTTACTAATAATAAACTACTATATCCAGTTAGTAGGTCAGCGTGATTTTACTGTGAAATAGTAGCTAACAGAAAAAAAATCCATTTGTTTTGAAAATGTTAGCTTTTTTCATTATTTGACAGTTATTGACTGTATTAGTCCAGGGCAAAACAGATCATATCAGGCCTTCCAGTGTATAATTTGCTGTTCCTTTGGAGTTACTGTTGATTTCAAAGGGCTCAAAGCTCCTAGTGAATCATGACTATTTAAAAATACATACATACTGTCATTCTTCTTTCCGATGACATGTTTGGAAATTCTTTTTTTCTATGAAAAGTATAAATAACTTTAAATTGATGCAGTTTCACTTACCTTGGAATTTTGAATGCTATTAACTTACCTCCCACAGCATGCAGAATAGCTTCAGGTGCACATGTATCCCATTTCTTGCACCCAGGACTGGCAAATACATAAGCAGATGCCTTGCCTTCTATAAGTTGAATGATCTGTTATGAGTAGAGTGGCAATCGTTACAAAGAATCTAGGCATTTAGAAACGGGTAAAAACACCAGGAAACAGGGATTAGATCAGTTTATACTATGTACTTACGGTAGAAAAGGAACACCAGACATTTCCTTTCTGATATTACAAGAAAGTATATTAAGATTTAGAAAGCTATACTGTATTACCATTCTGAATGATCTATTTTTGATTGTTACAAATACAGTCTATAGGATGAAAATCTGCTTTTAGCTTCAGAAACAAGAATTCCCATCTTGTGCAAGTACTGAAAAAATAAAGTGGAAACTTATCTCTATGTTATCTCGGTGCCATTTTGGGCCTTATATACATTGGAGAAGAGATTGGAGGGTCTGGTTTTGACAGCCATGACAAAACTAAGTTTTAAAAACTGTAGCAAATTAGTATTCCCTGTGTGTAGAGAAGTTTTTCAAAGGAAATATCACTGTGTGCTTCTATTTTTATCCTTTCATATATGCTGGTAGGTAGTTGGAACAAAAACTGTATTAACATGAACAGGAGGAAATGTCTAATAATGATGATTAAACTGAATTCACATTTAGTCACTCCGGTCTTATAACTTTTTATTTTCTCCCCTAGAAACAGAATACCGGGGAAGATGGACCTCAGCCATGAGCAGCATGGCCACTGTTACAACTATCCATGTACCAAATTCTCTCTACCTCACAGCAGACTGGATGCTAGGAAGAGAAGTTGTACTGGGGCAGGAGGAGGCAGTCTACTGTACATTCATGCAAGTAAGCAGATTATTTCTTTAAAAATTCTTTTTCTTTTTCCAAAGATAAACCAAATAGATTTGGAGTTTTCATACCTTGTTTCCTGCTCCTCCAACTCTGATGACACTGTCTGGGTTCAAGGCACTGATGCAGTCATTTACCAGGGTACTGCTGTGAGAACGGGTGGTAACAATGATGTGTTTCCCAGCAGGTGCTTCTGTGAGCTGAAATCCAAAGGCACCTATGCCCAGGACTCCCCAGATTGTCCTGCCCAACACAGCATCAGCTCCTGCCTATGAAAAAGGTACACAGGTCCAGGTGATGGTTAATCATAGTGATCAGCATTTAAAGCACAAATGGAAAGGAGTACCTAGGGACATCTTTGCATATCAGGAAGTATAATATTAATACTGGGTTATACATTTAACCAATGACCCTTAAAAAGAACTGCTCTAAAGCCCAGAGTAAGAAATTGGCTGTCTTTCCCTCTAAGGCAATGACATTGTTTACTGTTTACTGTAATATTGTGGTGGTGCATTACATCCTGCCTCCAATGACTGACAAATTAATATTTGTATATTTCTGTACTTCAGGCACAATCTGTAACTGAAAATACCTTGTTTTAAATGTTTATCATACATATCACATAGAACATATAGAATCAGGTGATTATATGCATCACATCAGCTCAAGACTTTTTTCTTTAAATTCTAGTGAAGTTTAATCAGGCTGCATCGTGAGCTTTTCCCCCCCCCTCACAGATAATACTGAAATAATCTCCAAACATGTGTAAATGCCTGTAGGTTAGCCATTCTGGACTTACACCTGAAACCTGGTCTGATACACTCTAACCCAGCTGTCAGTGGCAGGTACGCTTGGTTTATTTAGGGCTGCAGATTTATGGCAGTTACCACACATCACAAATGCACCTATTGTATGGATTTACTAAAGAATTTCTAGCAAAGACTGCAAAAATACCAATCTGTACTTGTTTTACAATAAGTACTTTATATGTACTGTAGTAATATGTACAGTACATACATAATATACACTGTATTAGTGTATTATACAAGTCTCAGGATTCAATATGACTGTTAGTAGGTCCCTGAGATTCAGTTCCTGGAAACCAACATTCAAAATTGAATATATTTAATAAAAACACCACCACCTTATATTACAACATTAACTCCACTACACGCTGCTTTTCAGTTGAAAGTGTGCTATCTAGAAACGGCTTAGAAGTAACAGTTAGAGATCACCTAGTGCTTTTAAACAAATCAATGCATTTAATACCTTATAGTTGTAATATGGCTGATTAATAACTCCTGCTATTGCTTTGCCTCCATAAGCAATTCCAATAAGAACCGTTACGTGGTCAAGGAGACCTGTACAGAAATAATATGAATGTAGTTATGCTTGAAAAAGTATATACGTAAAAAAAATAAACCTTCAATAAAAATCCACAAATTGATATGCAGGGTGGTATCTCAAAAATGAAAATACTAATCAGGATTTTCAGGTGTAATACGTTGGTGTAGTTTTTTTTAGTCATTTAGCCTTGAGGTCTGCAAAAAAAATCCCCCAGATAGAATTCTCTTAATAGAACTATGTTACAATGAGAAAGAAGTTTAAAGATACAACTAAATAGCAGTATATGATGACATTCTTCTATAACTGTGGTGTGAATTCTTTAATAGTATTCAAAACTAGCAATTTGTTGACAGTGTTGACAGTTGTACATCCCTTTCCCTGAAAAGGGGAAAAAAAAATCTACCTAAAGGATTTTACATTAGCCTCCTGCTGCATCTTTTAGTTGATAAAAGTGAGGTTTTGGCATATCGTTTTTGGAGTTTTGGGGATTTTTTCCTTCATTTTATGGACACAAATTAGGCTTTGCTGAAAACAGTTTCTGCCCGTAACTGAAGAATTATGATTTAGGGGAAGATGTTTTATTTTAAAAGGGCTACAAATACAGCTGTGGTATTTGGGTTGTTTGGAAAGAAATATGTAGAGCATATTCCTGTGTGAATGGGAGATTTAGCCCCTCAATTCAAAGTATACGTGAAATCGTAAGTTTGACTAAAAACTTAAGACAACTTGCCAGCAATCAAAGGCAGCTTGCAATGATAAAAGCTAGAGGGCACTCAGTAGCTCATCAGGAATATTCAATACTGGTTAGAACTGAATGGAATGATTAAAAAATTCCCTAGAACTTAAAAAGTACAGAAACAACATCAGCCTTATGAAACAATATTGTATGTAATTTCTATCATAAAACTAACTACATGTACATGCTACTTTATTACATTGCTATAATTTTTTTGAATCAGTAGAATTAAGAGAAGCCAACCTTCAGTGTACTCCTTGGTTCCATCCAAGGGATCAACCCATATTACAAGCTGTAAAAATAAAAAAATAAGGAAAAGTAACAAGTACAAATCATATAAATTACCATGCAAAGTATATATTTTACTTTAGTGCTTTTATTTCCTTACAGCAGTAAGGAAATAAAGAGATTCAAATTTTTAACATTATGATATGACTGAAGCCTACAATAGTATTTTACACAAAAAAGCTTAAAAACTGACTGGAACTTCTCAGCAAATCTCTTACTAGAGGTATGAAGGCTGAACATGGAGTAAGAAACTGAACATGGAAATGATATTACTTATGTCGAAAGTAGATTCCTTACAAATAAATCTGAATCACAAGCTTTAAGAAACAAATTTCTATTTCCCATTATTGCACAGTGGAACATGAAGCATTTCCAGCTCTGGAGGTGTGATTCTCATGACTACATTTCAGTTTTCAAATAAAAAATAAAAATTGGCAACATTGAAACAGCCTTTTTTCTTAAGATATTCTTAGCTAAAATCAATAAGTAATATAGATAGAGTGTAAAAGATGAACACATATGTATAGCATTACCACATTACCTCTTCCTCTTTAATTCCTGCGTACTGAGCAGGACAAGTTTTCTTCAGTATTTCTTCACAGTGACCATCTTCAATTAATTCCTCAGTTACTTCTTCAGTGGGCAGTTCCTAATGAAAGGATTCTCAAAATTATTAGAAAAAGGTGTTGGACTCACCTTGATATGCCTTAAAACTGTGGATTTGCTTGCAGCTTACTTGACAAAGCTAATGCAATGGAAAGATGAAATGGGATGGAAATAATTCTTGTTTGGTTGGTTTTTTTTTTTACAAAAAAGAAATTATTTCCGAAAACCTGCCAAAGCAAATTCCACTGCAAGTTACATCAAGTTAAATTGTTAGTATGAAATAAATTGGGTGCTTACTTCTTCTCCTATGATTGTCACCTTGGGAAACTTCCGTGCCAGGGAAGCACAAATGCTCATTTGTACCAGTCGGTCAGCCTTGGTCTGCAAGTCATTGGCTCCGGTCTGTCAAAGGATTGATAGGAAATTGTGTATTTCAAAACAGCAACAACAAAAAACCACAGTACAATGACCCATATGTCACTTTGAATATCTACCTTGTAATGAAAAAGAAGTCTAATTTGATAAATCATCCACCTAGTAAGCGATCTTGAGAGAGGCCGGCTAAAAACTGAAAGAAGCAGAGTTTCCCTGTACACCCCAGAGCTAAGATAGACTGGTATGATATTAGAACAATATTTACATGCTGTGTTCTTCTCATGCACTGGTGCAATTGCACTGAATATGTATTTGTGCAAATACTACACTATGTACAGAATAAATTAATACAAGTATGAACCCAGATATAACAAAAGAGGGAAAAGCAAAAAGAATTAGGATGTTAACAAGAAAAAATAAATATGTTAAGGCTCACTGGAGAGACATGGCAAATTAGGAAAGAGGAGAAATATAGGGAAGGTGTTGGTAAAAGGTGATTTAAAGGTCCAATTAATCTAACTTGTTTAAAAAAAAAATTAAAACAATTATGGTGTATAAACTTCTAAATAGTGAGCGGTTCCTTAGTCTACCAGAGAAGGACCAAGGAGGGTCAGAAGCTAGCCAGCAAAATTGAACTGGACAGTAACACCCATACATTTTTTCCAGCAAAAAAATCTAGAGAGGAAACAGTGGATTTGGTGTCTCAAGGTGACATGAAACCATGACTGAAAGCCTTCCCAAAATATGCAGTGTAGCCAAACGTATATTGCTAGATGGGTTACAGTAATTTCTTCTTAAACATCAATAAACTGCTATATAGTGGAAGTGGGTAATTTATTAATAATTTCTTGCCTTAATCTTCTTGTATCTATGAATGGAGGAGCCCTTTAGCTCTGGAGACAGAATCTCAGTAAGAAATACTTCTGTTAGCACAGGAATTAAGAAAGCCAATTCATCCAATCAAACAAAAATTTTATCTGCTTGTATCTTATTTGGTGACAACATGAAAGTTGTTTTATCCAGCTACAGAAATTAGGTATAGGAATAGAATATTCCATTTAGAATCATGTTATGGGTTAATTTTTGCATGCTCAAAACCTAGTCTGTCCCTTATCCAATTGCCTATTTTTATGAAACTTGATATTTTTCTTTGCAATTTCCCTCTTATCCCTTAATAAATTTGGTTGAATTTGGCACTGAGTTTAGACTCGGGAAGACCAAGTTATTGCTAAGAATGTCCTTTACTCCAGGACACTGACCTAATAAAATAGCGTAAAGTAGTTCTTCAAAACAGTCATCAATAATGTAAGAATGGCTGGACAAAATGTCTACCTAACAATTTGAAAAAAAAAAAAAAGGCAAAAATGGTACAAGGAGAAGCAATATAAATGGAGAACTTAGAGTTGTCTGGGGGAAAGAAAACGCTGAACATCAGGAGAGGAAGTAGCTAAAAATTCAACTGTCCTTGAACTATTTTCCTCATCGAGAAAAATGGATGGGAGGTCAATGTGTTGAGGGAAAAGGTGGAACATTGTCTTCCTAGCTTTTCTAAAGCTTTCAATAAGGCCAGTTGGAATTGGTCTTGATGTTTGCTGACTGCAGAAAGAGGATGAATGATGAAAAGGAGCACTTTCTGTTCTTGTGCATCTCTTCCCTCCAGACTGTAAAGTAGAGGCACACACAGCTTCTCTCTTGCATTCTTCCTCTTTTCTTCACCAGCCACCTTTGACAAGAAGCTTGCAGGAATTCTGAGATCGCTAGTCCCTCAAACAGGAACCTCTTCTGTTGGTCATTGTTTTCAATCTAATTTTGTGTGTTCGTAGTATTCATTTTAAAAAAAAAAAGGTATGTATAACCAGTCTTATTTAGAACCACTATCACCTGTTACTTTTGATCATTTTTGTTACACTGTATTTACAATTATTTACTTAATTGGTTATGGAGCTTAAAATGTGTTCATTTGCTGGTCTTATATTAGAAAATGATAAAGCAATGCATTTTTTATTTACTAACACGTGCATTTTTTTCAAGTGAAACTGAATTAAATGGATAAAAACCAGCATTTAGTTTTAGTTAAAATTACCTTAACCTTGCTGGACTCTTAAAAAATAAGCTTAGTGAAAATTGTTTATGCATTTAAATTAACTGGTTAAACAAAGTACAGACAGTGCTTCCTTTTTACCTCTGCATGAAAGTATTTTAAGGCTTTCTTGTAGTGAAGCTGCATTAGTTTTTCCAAGAACCTAAAAGCAGGTTATGTGGGAGTGTATAGTCTACTTAAATGTGTCTAAGAATCCTGCTATGCATCTAAGCACTTTTGAAAACACAGATCATTAGTTTCCAGGTTTTTTTTTAATTCTCTCCCCCATACACCTGATTTTAATTGCTTAGAAAAAAGGGAATAAGAAAAACTTGCAAATGTTTTCGTAGTGGTGAATATAAGTGACCAAATGGGGAAAAAATCTTTTTGCATCTACTGTCTGAACTGACAATAAGTCACAAAGGATCAAGCTTTTCTTCGTAACTGTCTGAAAGTACTTACTATCAGAAAAATGTAAATTATTTCAATGTAAAGACCGAAAATAATATAGATACTTAATGCAGTCCATTATATTGTGTTATACCGGTAAAGCTAGAATTAACTTCAGAAGTTAATTCCACCTATTCTAGTACTGTAGTCAGAACAAAGATCCTTGCTCATCAGTGCAGCTTACGAATTTACAGCAAATTAAGAACTTCATGTGGATGATTGTAATTTCATTTGTTTTCTATTTAGAATTAAATTTGATTAAATTTATTTTGAAAACTGTGACTTACAGTAAAATCTAAGGTTCTTTTTTGTTTTAAGAAACTAAACACTGATTTCTCCTAATCCAAAATTCATGAAGGGCACAGTACTTTAAACTGTACTACAGATATTAGAACATAGGTATGGAAATTAATGGGAAAGATGCATTATTATGAATTCTGACATGCTATCCAAAGGTTGTGTTTTGTGAAGGGAATCAGGACAAAATTATGGTGTGTTTCTTCTAAGTGTCTGAACATTCTTTAGAAATACTGGTCAAAAGACATTTTTCCAGTGCTTTTTTAATCCTTTCATAAGGAATATTTCTTGTATCAGAGAGGTGAGGACTGTATTTCCTTCCCCAGTTGCTGATCTTCAAAAATACCACTTTGACCTGTATCTAACTCAGCATTAATAAGAGAAATTAAACTGGAACAAAGTAAAAGTAATACCTTCTCCACTATCTCCAGATCTCCTGCAGCCATTACATTTCTAACAATTGTTGCAGCTTTTTCTGCAACAGAATATGCAGAGGCAACCACACGCATGAGTAGAGCTGGAGAAGCCATACTGAATGCTGAAAAGAAACAAAAAGCAAACTTGTACATATCTCTCTTCAAGAGAAGACAAGAAGGAAAATAATTTACATAATGTTCCAAACAGAGTTGAAGCTGAGTAGGAGGGGAAAGTGGGTCACTGCCAGTGAGTAGTAATGAAGTGAGCTTTGACTTTTTTAAAAATACAATTAACAAACACAGGGATATAAAGCTATTTCAGACAAGGTTTTTCAAATATCCATGCTCTGTCTGACAGTGAAATAAAATCTGGCATTAAACAAGAGCAACAGCAGCAGCCGAAACTCTTTACCATAAATGTAGAAAAAGTGTAGTCTACTTACAGTACTCATTTTTTGTACCTTTTGAACATAAGTTCATTTTTTCAGAACTGAACCTACAGAGTTGGTTTGTGCCCAGACTCAAGTACAAGGCTATTAGACAGGATGACAAGAGCAACTTTACTTACTATTTTTATTTGTTTAAATATAAAATAGGCCTTTGCAGATGGCCTAATTGTGGACACAAAATAGGCCAATGATATGCAGATACTGCAAACACTGCACTTGTACGCGAAAGTCTGGTCATCTAAATTTTACCATCCTTTCTGTATTTCTTCAACTTCTCTTGTTTGCTTTAAGGAAATAATTACATCTTCCTTCCTCCCCTCAACACCGCATGTCCTGTCATTCCTCCTATTGTATTGTCTTCTGTGTCAGTTCCCCAGCACACATCACTATGCCTTCAGTTCCCAAGTAGAAGAATACCTATCACTCTTGCAAAAGGCTAGCAATCATCCATTCCTCCCAGCTTTTCTCTACCTCAGGTGAAAGAAGTATTGATAACCACACTGTATTCTTTAAAATGCTGAGCTAATTGCTTTTTATGCTTTCCTGTCATTTTTTTGTATCTGTGTAGATTACATGCTTTTTGGGTTGGGCTCACGTGTGTGATATACTTCCAACTAAACACTTGAGGACAGAGCTAGAAAAAAGTACAGAGGAACTCATTAATCACCACATAGAATATGATATATTAGGCTTCCCTTACAATCAATATTTGCAGCAATTGCACCAAGTATTGCCTAAGTGGCAATAAGTTGTTATACAATACCTTTCTTTTCTTGCTTGAGAAATCTACTTGTCAGAGTATAATATAATGAGGCGATAAGGCTAGCTACTGTAGATGATATTGATGTGACCTCAAGTTCACGTCTGTTTACAGCAAAGGAAAACAACAATGTTAGAGGTATAAAAATCCCAAATTAAGCTGGTTTAAGAACTGTTTCAACATTTTAGAAACACTGTATGGGTATCTCTAAAGTCACAAGATCTCTGAAGCTAAAAGAGTAGAGTGATCGTGTAAGTACATTCAAAAAGCACAGTTGCTACTGTTAATTATTATTTACTGCTCATGGATGGGAGCAAAGTGCTCTTGGAGTCCTGTAAAATAGCCAAGGTCCATACCCAAAGCACACGTGCGGGCTGTCTTGGACTGGTAACAATGGTTACAGAGGAAATTTTGGAAATGCTACCTGTTGCAAAAAGCATCTCTCGAACAATTGAAAGTCGTAGAGCAAATATGTGTCATAACACACAGGAAGACAGATACTACACTATAAGTATATACCATCGTGTGAAGCAAGTTAACAGGAAGGAAAATTGAATGTAGTTCATTCCATACTGAAAATATCCAGAATATGAGTACTTCTGAGCGAGAGTAAAAAAATTAGCATATTAGATGGGAAGTTTGGGTTAAAGAATTGAGCTCAGAAGAAGATAATTAAGATCTTATGCTCAGCTTCTCATTCTTCATTTGACCTTTTACTGCACATTTCATCCTGCTTTGTAAATTTAGGTTAAAACTTACTTAATTGTTTCAAAGGCTTCGTTTATTTAATGTTTGCATGAAGTCTCAAAAGCCTGAGAAAACAATACAGAAATACTATCTTACATTCTTGAGGCTTGACCCAAGGTGTTTCTTGGGCACATTTTTCTTGGGACATTCTTAAGGCAAACAAGTCTGCTTTCTTTCTGTAGTGAACCTATACCTGAAATCTCTAAGCAAACTTAAAAATTAAAATATTCATGTGAAAAACAAGATTTATTAAGAGAAACTGAAATGGGAGGTTCCACACCCCCTCCTCCCCAATACAGAGTAATTAATGAAGTCCGAAGTATGTTATTACTGCAAAAGGTGCCTTAAATTTTTACAGGGCTGCATCTCCTGTGTGGCACACTTTCTGGTGTATTACACCTTTTTGTTTAGATAAGTGTGTGTGCTAGTTGGCCATAAGTTTTTCATCTCTGTAACTTTTTGATTTCAAATTAACTAGGTTGTTTATAAGTTTATGGCACATTCCTTCTGATGAGGGCAATGTCTAATGTATACTTTCACTATACGTTCAATATGATGCTTGCTTTGGCGAAACAAGTTTGACTCTTACAAAACTGTACAGTTTACAAAGATTGCACAGCAACTATACCTCAATTTAAATCTACATATTATTTTCAAAGTATACCTTGTCCTCCAAAGACCATCCATGCTTTCTCCTAGCCTAGCAACCAAATTGCTGACAAATCAGCCTGCTTTGATACCTACGAAAATAAGTGAGTCCTCCAGTTCTTGTTACACATTTTAACTTTGAAATATTTAAATATTACAGGATGGCTACAATTAAGTTATCAAAACAAGTAAGAAGAATTTGTGGATGTTGCTATCTCGGTGTCTTTTCTGCAAATATCCATTTTCCAACTTTATCGTTTCACCTGACGGAAGGAGAAAACGGACATCACAGACAGCATGCTAAACTGTGATTTCTTCCTCTGAACTCTTCAAAGCCCAGGTGACTACAGCTCCCTATTTCTTTGCAATAAACTTGGGCTCACATTTAGTAAAAGAGAAAACCTTTCATTCTGGGTAACGTAAGGAAACGGTCTGTACCCAGCAGAAGTGGGCTAGGACTTGGAGTGGGAATGCCTGGGTCCCGCTGAGGTTCACCTACAGACTTGCAGCGGGAAAGGGCTGCCCTACCTCATTTCACCAAATTGCTTTGAGGCCTTTTGAGTCTGTATTTAAAAAAAAAGCCCGTTCTTGATTCTCTTGTCATTAGGATTCCCGGCGGTGAACTGCCCGCGGTGCAGTCCAGACCGGCCAGTGTTTCCGAGCACGGAGCAGTGCTCTCTTAATGCACTCGGCTGAGCGCTGCACAGGTCGCAGATGGCAGCAGCTCTCTCTGCTGCTGCGATAGCTAACTCACCCTCTCCAGCTTTGCTCTTCCCTTGATCTCGGCAGCGTCCCCTGCACTCCTCCGCCGACCGAGGTTCTCCCTCTCCCCCTCCGCCCGTCACCCTTCACCCGCAGCGGGCGGGGCGCCCCGAGCTCGCCAGAAGCCCTTCCCCTTGCCGAACGATGAAGTGACCCAGGCCAAGCCCCGCCGGTGAGCTCCCTGCCTGCACCGCCCCGCTGCCGGCCGGGGAACCCGTCTCTGCGCCGGCTTCTTCAAGAAGAACTCGGCCCGACCGCGCCGGGGGAGGGACGCCGCCTTTACAGAATCCGCTCGAAAGGCCGCGGATCCTTCCGGCTCCGGGGAGGGCTGAAGGGGGCCCCGCCCCGCCCCGCCCCGCCCGTCGGGAGGCCTCCGCGGGGGGCGGGGGGGGGGAAGAACGCGTTGCTGCGTGATCTGTCCCTTCCTGCGGCCCGTCGCCGCGCCGATTTCCGTAGCGCAGGCGGAAGTGCTTCCCCAGCGCGCGTCGCAGGGAGTCCGTGAGGATGTTTCGGGCCTGGCGGGCGCCGCCGCTGGCCCGGGCCGGGGCGCGGGTTGGGCTGCGCGCCCGGGCGGCGGTCTCCTGGGGCTGGGCGCGCTCCGCCGCCTCGGAGGCCGACAGCCGGCAGCCCGTGGCGGAGAGCCGGCAGGACTCCCAGTACCGGGACACGGTACTGCTGCCGCGCAGCCGCTTCCCCGCGCAGCTACCGGGGCGGCTGCAGCCCGAGACCGAGCTGGAGACGCAGCAGGTAGCGGCCGGGGCCGGGGCCGGCTCGCCCGGGGGGTGCGTGCCGCGCGAGGGCCGCGGCACTCCGCCGCCGGGCCAAGCCTCGCCGCGCCCCCACGGGAGCGCCGCCGCCGCCGCGGGGGTGGCGGGCGGAGGTTTGTTTACGGGCCCGCCGCTGCTGCGGTTCGCTTCTTGTGGGTCTGGGCTTTCGCGGGTGCCCGGCCAGGCCGCCTGAGTTACCTGCTGGAGAAGGGTGAAGAGCTCCGGATCCTCAGAGAGTGGTTTACAGTCTGGACACTCTCCAGCTTGTGACGGCTTCGGTTGCAGGAAGAGTAGCGACGCTCCTGACCGCGGAGAGCCGGCATAGTAACGTTAGGCTTAGTACTATGCCTGTCTCCGGCTTTTTAGTAGCTTCAAACTACTAACATCTGAACAGAGTTAGGAACGTTAACTCCCCGTGTTTGTTTGTTTTCAATATACGTTTTACCATGAAGCTAAAACGCAGACTTTTTGGAAGTGCAAAGAGCTGTGATGAGTTAGTTGTTCCCTTGTTGTCTCTACAGAAATGTGGGTTTTTGGAACTGTATTCATGGCAAAGGCAAAGGAAAACAAAGCAGGAATTTTGTCTTCATGATGGACCACCTTATGCCAATGGAGACCCTCATGTTGGCCATGCGTTAAATAAAGTAAATACTTAACTCATTCATACTGTACTGTTTTGAAGTGGTAAATACTTCCCATAATGTGCTGTGTGTTCTCCGTTCCCATTTAAATCAATAACACTTTAAAGCGTTCAGTATTTTGGTAGATGGGGCTTTTAAAAAGCAAATGACGCAGTTACGTAGATACCATATGATGCCATGGTGACATAAATACCATACCATGACATAAATACCACGTTCCAGTGTACGGTGCCTATATGCTGAGTGCTCATTTATGAAGCTGAATGGTTCAGTGAAAGGAGAACATTTTTTTAAAGAACGCCCAGCCTTCATTCCTAAGCAATATTAAATGCACAGTTTGTGTATTGAATGTATCACACCTACACATGTGGCTGTGTCTATTTCTATATGTGTATATGTAATAACATTACTGTAATGCATGGTTGAGCTGTGCCTTGCTATTCTTTTTTCCTTCGGGTACTTTGTAATTTATTTTATTTTATCTGGGTATCTTCAATGGAACCACAATGACTAAATGTTGATGGTTTTTAAAATGTAAGTTTCAGCTTCACAATAATACTCCCAAATATGTTTGGATACGTTTAGATTCAGTCCTGAGAATGACGGCATTATATATGCTACAAAGTGGGAAAGACTAAAATGTGACCCACAGCTTCTTAAGGTGCTAGTGCTAAAGCTTGGACTTCTAAAAATGGCAAGTTTTGGTAGGTGATCACTTATATGGAAAAGCAATAATGTGCACTAGGCCAACACTGTAGATCTAGCTCGGTGTTTTAAAAATGAGAGCAAGTAGAATTTGTCTGCTTCAAGTCTTGCAAGTTTATAAACTGCATCTTTCAGTTGTACAGAACGTGAATTCCTTTGATTAGAGGTCCTTTGAGGTTCTGCCAAAATACAAAATGATGGGCAAGAAAAAATCATTAATGGATGGTCTTAAATGTAAATGTATCACGCAGCCTTTTATATTTGTTTTTTTAGTAGGAGGATCTTAATTAATAATGTAGCTATTCCACATGGGGGAGCTGAGTGATAACTGACCCCTGTGTCTTTTCAGATTTTGAAAGACATCACTAATCGTTTCTACATGATGAGAGGTTATAAAGTACATTATGTGCCAGGATGGGATTGTCATGGATTGCCAATTGAGTTGAAGGCATTGTCAGAAACCAAAGGAGCTGAAAATCTTTCACCAATGGAAATTAGACAGAGAGGTAAACTACTGTTTGCAATATCATTATAGAAAAAGTTGGCTTAAGTATTTGTACATTGTACACAGCATATTTTGAATTTTATCCTTTATAAATAGCTTTTATACTTAATTGAGTGCTTTTATTTAGTTGTTGGTAACATTTTCTAGGATCACTGTATGTATTTGCCAAGCAGATTGAGTACAGTGTAATCTTATGAAGTGGGATAATTGAACATGCATAGCACTGACCACGGGTTTAAAAAAAACAAAAGGACCGAGGATTTGGATTTCTGCTTTGCATAACTGTGTAGCATGAAACCGATATTTATCAGATCAGCATGTTTTGGGGTTTTGAAGACTGAATTTGCTGAGGAGCTAAAAAGAAGCTCCTCATAAACTGTGAGTCCCGGCTTGAGAGGGGGTTGGACCAGATGACCTCCAGACGTCCCCTCCGACCTCAACCATTCTGTGGTTCTGTGATAAAAATTGGGCTTCATCAGGGCAGCTTTGCTCAATATCATAATTAGGGATGTATTTATTGACTCTGTTTTTAACAATACTACAAAACTGTAGGGGTGATCCTTTCAGAGAAAGTTAGTCTGCATTATATGGAAACTTTTGAAAAAATAATTTCAGATACCATATGTATTGGAAGACAACAACATTCAGCTGCAGAACTATGTGTGATGAGCAATTTAAACTGCTTCAGCTTGAAATTGCAGCAGTGAAATGGGCTAACTTATTTTCAGATGCATGTTGCCTTGAAAAGTTTGGATCAGCATCAATGGAAGTGGTTAATTTTCACTCTTACTTATTTTACGTTATTTGAGAATGCGTTTTTGAGAAATTATTCTTAATGACGAAATACACTTACTTTTTTCCCCTCTTCCTTAAAAAGAAAGTTTATGTTCTAGAGACACTTGTGCTTTATGTCCCCATGTTAGTCAAAAAGTGCCACTCGTGGATCTTTTTACTCTTCGCAGTCATTTTATGTAACTACTTCTCTGGAATGTATATTTTTGAGCCACAATAATCTATTTAATACACGTTAGTAATTAGTGCACAGTTTCAATATGTTCAGCTCAGGCTTTTCTAAAAAATGTCAGTATCATATTTTAAATGGTATTATATTGATCTTAGTGGCCTAAGCCATGTGCTTAATGGAACTATTCCCTTCAGCCAGAGAATTTGCAGAAAGAGCAATTGAGAAACAGAAATCCGCCTTCATTCGTTGGGGTGTAATGGCAGATTGGGCTAACTGCTACTGTACATTTGATCCAAAGTATGAAGCGAACCAGCTGAGAGTCTTCTACAAAATGTACGATAAGGTATGTTGAACTTTTATTTAATAAGAGTGTAGGGTTTTTTGTCGTGAGTTTTGATTCTCCTAACTTTCTTTTTTCCTTCCCTTTCCTCTTTAGGGTTTTGTTTATCAGGACTATAAACCTGTCTTCTGGTCTCCTTCAGCAAAGTAAGAATCAGCTTAACTGCTTTGTCTTCAAAATTTTAGCAAGGATATCACAGCTTTTCATGTCCAAGTGTGTTAACTTATGTTTGACATCTACCCAGAACAGCCTTGGCTGAAGCAGAGCTTGAATACAATGAGCAGCATGTCAGTCGTTCCGTGTATATGAAATTTCCCCTGTTAAAGTCACCACCTAAGCTGACTTCTGTGATAGGTATGACTTCCATATAGATTTTTAAGACTGATAGCTCTTATTTTTGTTACAACTCTAAGTAAAGTACTTCTAATTTACATCCATAGATGGATCATTCCCTGCTAGTGTGCTAGTCTGGACGACACAACCTTGGACTGTGCCAGCCAATCAAGCAGTTTGTTACATGCCAGATTCAGCGTATGTGTCTTTAACTTGGTTCAATGATCTGCGTCAGTCCTTATCAGTACTTATCAGCAAAATAAAAATGTTCTGGATTACCATTAGATTTTATTTAAGGCATTTTTTGGGGGTTTTTTTAAGTGACAAAATCGTAAGCTTTGTTCTATCTCTCTTAATATATTAATTTCTGCTTTCATTTTTATTTTTTTTAAAGTTATTTCTTCTTCCTGATGTTACATTATCTTGAAATTCTCTTGAGATTTAGGAGTGAATTGGACATGTAGATCTTAAAACATATTTAGCTGTCTTTTAGAGATGGAGCATTCAAACAATTCATAGCTTTGCGGTGTTTGTAATTATTTGGTATCACAAATATATATTTGCATTGTAGATACTCAGTTGTGAAATGTACAACTACTGGTCAACACTTCATTCTGGCTGCAGATAGAGTTGAATCTACAGCTGCTGTTTTGGACACGCAGTTTGAGGTTATGTCAACATGTAAAGGTAGGTTTTAATATTGTTAGTCTTAAGCTGCTTAGAAATCTGCTTGTAGGTGTCTGAAAACTGCTTCAGTTTTGATGTGTTACTAAGTTTGTTTATATTTTGAGAACATGTTTCACTAACATAATACAAGGAGGAGTAGTAGTCTGTCAGATTTAGTATTGGTGTACTGTAGCTCAAATTTTCATCCATAGATTTCAAAGTACTTTTTAAAAAGATCTGAATTCACACTTGGAAAACTTAAAACATGGAGTGGAAGTCTGTTCAGTATCAAAGTCTTAATTACACTGAATGCCATTTGTCTGTCTTTCTCATCCATTGCTGATGAGAACAAGGGGCTAATTACAAGTACGCTTGCTGACTGCCTGATTGCTAAATTCTACAAAAACCATTGAAATTACCTAGTGTAGCAGAATCGGTAGCACTATCAGCCGTTGTTGTCGTGTTATGTTACTTTTCAAGTTTTTCATTGTTAAGAGGTGTCTTAAGCGTTCACCATAATCATGAAGAATATTGAGGTATCGTAGGTGACTCTTGTCTGTATGGACAAACGAAAGCAGTGAAGTTTTCATCCTAACACACTGCATAGTGATATTTCTTAATAGACAGACTTCTAATTTGGTGTCATGAGTTGAATTTAATGTGTTATTTGTGAACTTTATTCGTTTGCCTTTATCAGCGATTCAGTGCTGGAAATATGCATATCTAAAGGAGGTGAGAATGGTGGTTTCTATGACTTTTCAGGTTGTTTTGGTGTCTTTCCATGCCTTCTCTTTCAGAGGCAAAAGAATTATCTGTTTCTCTGCTTAATAATCTTGGTTTTACCTAATGATAAAATTATGTGGAGGTGTTCTTTGCACAGGTTCCACCTTCTTGAATCACATGATTTGCAGATAACATAGAACAGTAGAGTTGGACCTTCTTGAAAAGAAGTTTAATATTAGAACCTTTTCATTTTATCTTCCCACGTATTCAGTAATTAGTTATATTTGTTATGTTTGTGTACCTAACTGTCTGACAGCAATTCCTAAACATGGTCCTTCTAGGAAGAAAGTGTTCAATGAAGGCCATTTTGTCATATGAAAGATTCCTCAAGCTCTGTGATTCTTGACTTTCACAAGGCTTTACTACCAAGATTTCTTCAGTGTTTTTCTTAACCTTAAATTGTCACTAGCTTCATTCGTGCTGTACTTTCTTTATTTGTAGGTAGTTTAGAGAATTCAAATAAATTGTTCATGATAATATTAGTACTTAGTGGCAGAACTAGGAATAGATCCCAAATTCAAGGGTTTTAGCCTACTAAATCATTATTGAGATCTGTTTCAGTACACTGAGATAGTGGACCCCAAGGAATGGGAATGTGAGGCGTGTCTCTAGGTGGAATGTCACTACTAACAGAATACCGTTGTCTAAGGTAGAAAAAGAGGTTTTACGTCAAAGGAAAAAAACTATGTGCAAGATTAACAATGCGGAGAACGTGAAAGCATTTGGATGGGGACCCACAAACAAGATAAAGAAGTAGTACATCTGAGTAGTATCCCATGCATACACTTGCTGATCAATTGTTCTAATTCTGCTCTTGGATAAAAGAAGCTGAATGCATTAATTGTTTCTCTGTTTTCTCTTCTGTTTTTTTTTTTCACCCCCAGGTGTAGATTTGGCAGACGGTTCTTGTGCTCACCCCACAATTCCTGGCAGAGTCTCTCCTCTGTTACCTGCAAATCATGTGACAATGGCAAAAGGAACAGGATTTGTTCATACAGCCCCAGCTCATGGTATGGAAGACTACAGCGTAGCTTCCCACCATCAGCTACCCACGGTACTTTTTTCAGCTGTTGCCTTTGATTTCCTGCAACTGTTTGATCACGTGCCACTAAAGTGAGTGTTGTAATTGGTGCATAAAACTTGAAAATGTTTTGAAGCATTCAGATAAGTGTGAGTATTGCTAATGGCCTGCAGAAATGCAGGACTAACCTTAAAAAAGTGTGTCTCAAAATAAAAGGATGAAGCTTTTCATCCATTTGCTAATTAAAGCTTACAGGGAAGTGGTAGAATGGAATCAGATTTCTCTTCCCTCTCTGTGTTTTTGTTTTTTAAAGGATAACACAGACAACAATTCTCAGATATTGGCTCTCAGTACTCAGAATTGGCTTTCAAAGCTGTATCTTGCAGACCAGTAAATCACCAGTTATGTAGGTCGTTATTACTATTCTTTTTTAGCAAAGCTTGTTTTAAACACATACATAAATACAGTTCAGTTATGCATGATCAGTTTGTGTTTGATGGAAATGAAGATGCAGGGTATTCTTTTTCTTTTTCACCTTTTAAAAGAGGTGGCTCTTGAGACGTACCAAAACCTGATTATACTAATATTTCTGGTTGGTTTTTTTGAGGGTAGGGTTTTTCTTGGGGCTTTGTTTGTTTGTTTTTGTTTTTCACTGTTCATTTGGAAAGTCTAATCAGTGAGTTGATGTAAGACAGTTGTGGTATATCTGCAATTGTAACGGTGCTCGTTTCTTCTGACATGTAAAATTCACTTGCCTGGTAGATTACTAAATTGCAGTTCACTAAATGTGAAGTGTACTTAAGTACAACATACTTCGCTGTTCATCAGAAAAGTAGTTACTTAACTCACTTTTGAATACCAAAAAGGTAATTAATTGCCGCATGGTATTTTATTGACATGATTAACATATTTATTTTAAGGATTGCCTTGTGGATGAAGGTGGTTTTTTTACCGAAGCTGCAGGTCCTGAACTTCAAAACAAGAATGTCCTTGAAGAGGGGAATGAAGCTGGTGAGTATTTGATGTTTAACCATTTGTTACTTCATCAGTTACATTTCTGCAAGTATATTTTGAGGGTTTGTATAAACTGAACACATTTTGAACATGGATGAAGTACAGGCACTTCTTATTATGTGTTGATCATTGAAAGAAGTTAATTGAGGTGAAAAGTAGCAGTATGTTCAGATCAGATTTTAATCTTGCCTCATTTTTTCCTCTCAGTCATTCAGATGCTTCAGGCAGCTGGGAGTTTGTTAAAAGAGGAGAAATATGTGCACAGTTACCCATATGACTGGAGGACTAAAAAACCAATGATTATTCGTGCCAGCAAACAGTGGTTTGTAAACACAGCAAGTGTGAAGGCTACAGCACAGGTATAGAATTTTGCTTTCTTATGGGACATTTAAAGACAGCCGACGCCATTTGGAATCAGCAAAACAATCTTGCTATAGCTCACTCCAGAATATGTTCTTCTCTAAGGTTTACAAACACTAGTTGAAAAGTGTTAGTTATTTGTAGAAGTGATGAATGTTGTTGGTTTTTTGTCACTATTGATATAATCCAGGATAAATACATGGACTGACATATTTGTTCATTGTATTTACAGGAGATGTATAAGTTTCTTAGAGCTACTGCATTTTTTTCCCAAAAAATATTTTTAAAAATACAATGTTTCAAGGAATTAAATCATAAGAGACAATTTTATCAGTATTAAAATTGCCTTTGTTGTTACGGTAGTCTTGCATGGCCAAACATCTTTGTTTGCTCCCCTATTAATTTTGCCACAGTCCTATTTTAAATAACTTTAAAACTTTTTTTTTTTTTAAATGTAGTGCTCTTTGAAATTATGTACATCCACACAGAAAGCTCAGACCAGCAGCTTAGGCTGCTTTGGGTAACAGTGATTTCATGGCATGAGGTATTTATTCCATATTCATCTTTATCTAGAATGAAGGAAAATAAGGTTACTCAGTGGGGTTGGGAGTGAGTGGTAGCCCGCACTCTCTAATACAGGTAGTATGTATGAAGATGTGATTTCAAAGTAGACAACAGCATAAGACACAATGAGCTATTAAACTTCAGATGGAGATACTGATGCCATTTCTAACTTTAGGGTGTGTCTGCTAGAGAATCAGAGCTGGCAAAAAAGCGTTGGTTGCTCTGTGGGGACATGTACAGTATATATGGCATTCTAAGTAGAGCAACATGCTGTGAAGTAAATGAAGTAAATATGACAGTTGCCCAAGAAGATGTTATTCAATACTGGGAGTGGGAGTGTAGACCTGTACCTTTTTTTACTGATAGTATAAACAGTGTTGGTCTGAATGCTGAAGCATGTTCAACAATTCACTGTCTACTTTGTAGGAAGTGCTGAAAAAAGTGAAAGTTATTCCTACATCTGCAGTGAACAGAATGCTCGAAATGCTGGACAGAAGGACATTTTGGTGTATATCACGGCAAAGATGTTGGGGTGTTCCGATTCCTGTTTTTTATCAGAAGAACACAGGAGAATGCTTGATAAACAGGTATTTGTCTAGCTTTATATACTGAAAAATTGAAGAATGAGCATTGTCTGTTTTGCTGCAGTTACACAATGTTATAAAACTTCTAACTATTTAAGTATAAATACATACTTTTACTTGTAATTGTTTATACACAGAACTAATTCAGCTATAAATTAAAACAATCAAAAACTCATTGCTGAAGGTGACTTGTATGTAAGTAATAGGAATCAATTTACTTAGATACTTAAGTTACCTGAAAAGTCCCCTTGATAGTAATTGCTGCTTTCATCCCTCATCTTCAAGTTAAGTGAGCTAGCAGTAATCACTGGCCTTTACATTTAAGCAAGGAGTAAAATGCAAGTTGTAGTTAGAATAGATTGCAACTGTAATTGTAGCACTGTAAATTGCACAATACAGGTATTTTGTTAAAATAGCTTTTTGCAGTTGAATAAGTGACAGTGAGATATCTGAAGTGGAATAACGAAATCAGCTGCAGAATAAATAACTAGACTTTGTTTCAAAATAAAATCAGAGTGTTTTCGAAGAGCCAGCCTCAATAAATGTAAGTAAGTGACCTTTAGCTTTATGATTTGGTATGTCTAAAGCTTCAGATGCTAGCCTTATTCTGCTATCTTTTGATTAATAGTATCCAGATATTGCAAACACTGCATTTCAGGAATTCCAGACAATGTAATGTGGAGGAAATCCAAGCTATGCTTTAAAATGAGAAAACTCAAACAAATATGATCCTTTTCTGTCTTTTAAGGAGTAATAGAGTTCTGCTTTTACCCCTTTAGGGAACAGAGGTTTTCAATTGTGAATATCCTCTAAGAGACGATTTCATAAAAATAGTATTGTGGAGTTCCACATTCATTGTTTATTTCCATAATTGTTTTCTGTCTTGAGATATGCTAATGTAACTCCATCTTAACCTTACAACCGTTTGTGCAAATTCATTATGGATAATAAGATTGCATAGCTGGGGATGAACTTAAAGTTCTGCAACACTACTTATTCTGGTGTTGAATGAATATACTGCAAGAGTCCGTCGTGTTTTCCAGAGGCTGAACGGAGAACATAAATATAGTAGTAGGTGAGGCTTAGGGTGTGGAGAGCAGGGAACGGACTTTAAGCCATTAGCCCTTAGTGTGGCTGGGTGTGTAGGTGCACAGATGTGTACTTTGACTCTCTCACAGTAGGCAATAACTGTGAGAAAAGACCACAATAACCGTAGTCGTTTATAGTACCTGAATAATGCTGACTCACATCAGGAAATATATGGATGGAGGCTCTGTGGGGTGAAGTCACTTTACCTGCAAAAATTGTTACTGTATTATAAAGTAAGTGTGTGTTCACATAAAAAAAATCACAGTTTCTGAGGAATACTTGTTGTGGTCTGTCTGCAGAGTAGGCTTGAGTGAGCTACTTGTGCTTGCTTAAGATTGTTAAATATGTAGTTTAACAACAAAATAAGAGTGTAATGAAAAAGTTTAGCAGTTAACAATCAAATGTGAAGGGCACCATGAAGCAATAGCTCCTTCAGAACATAGAGGAGCTGATCCAGCTGGTGCAGAAAGCATTTGAAAGGAGGGATGCATGGGAATTCCTTTAGGTTGTGGTAAAATTACCTTGAAAGCCAGTGACCTGTATTAAAAAGCATGTCTTTTGTAAGTGCTTGAGCTGTGTGAGAATATTGGTGGAGTTGTACGATATGTGGCAATGGGGGCATTTTGACGTGATAAACATTGCAGTAGTTTAACAACTCGACCTTTGTGTGTAGGTATTGTCCTAGCAGTCACGCATGTAGGTGAATGAACAAAGGGACAGTATGGCATGTTTGGTTAGAATTGATCTGGGGGAAAAGAGAGACATTTAGGAAAAAAAGAGACATACCCAGTGTGCTTGGTAAGTAGATTTATTTCATTTGACTGACAGCTTCTGATGCTTGTTTATAGCCAGTACTCTTTCCTTCTAACATATTTTACAGTAAAGGTGAAATTTTCAAAGAAAAGTGTAAAATGCTCATTAAATATTTAAAGTTGGCCGTAGCAGACTTCTGTAACCAGAGTAGGAAAAGTGCGCAGAATATTGGCCTATAGAAATGACAGGCAAATTTAGAAAGCAGTCTGTCAATTCATAGGTCATTTTCCTGGACACCAGTTCTTATTGAAATAAACCGCGAAGCCTAAATATTTTGTTGCGTTTGCATTATCATTTTGAAAATCATATCACAGTAGGTTGCTGACGTATTTCTAACACTTGAAGTTTCATAGTCAGATTGTGTGAATAATTAATATCATTAAAACAACAGTAAATAGCTTTTATTTTGAAATGTAAATTGTTTTCTTACCTTGAATGCTGGGTTAACGTGCTTCTGCAGCCGCTCTGGAGTTTTTGAGTGGCTATCAAAAGTAACAGCATCTCCACTGGAAGTCAGTGTAGTCCACATGGAGTTGCTGTTACATATGAGAGCACCAATGGTCGATCTTGAGTGATCCTGTTTATGTATCACCTGTAAAAAGACTTTTTTTTTTTTTTTTAAAAAAAGTCCCTACAATAAACCACTGTCTTTCCCTCTGTAAGTGAGAGTTTCACCTGAATTTGTCATGTGAAAGGCTGCAGAAAGCTTCTCTTTCCAGATGCAGCTGCTCGTCTCTAACAGAGTATCTTTTTCCCACACCAACAATCCTGTCTTTCTAACTTGAAAGCCAAGAGCTAGATTGTAATCTTGTGCGCAACAAGTTTGATGCAAGATCTCCATGAGTCTTCCTGTTTGCTGCTGTGGCCTCCCCATAGCCCCTAAAAGGCATTTGATTGTATGACACTGTTATCTATGGTTATAAATTTAATACGCTACTGATTATTAGATTCTTTATGTAGAATATATCACATCATATTGTAGGAATTAAAAAATTATTATAAAATTACAAAACCCTATATGAGAGAGAGAAAAGAGAGAACACTTTTTCATTATTGTAATTTTCAGTGAGATTCTTTCTGATTTTTCTGCACAAGTGGAGAAAAAAGACTTTAAATATAATACATGCACAAATAAATGCTCATACTGATTGTCAACTTTGAAAATTTAATAGATTTTGAGAGGAAACATTGTGATTCTAGGAAATTCTGTAACTCGTGTAAGAAAAGAGAGAAAGAACTCCAAAAGTAAAATGAGAGATTTGTATTTCCAGTGGTAGCTCAGACCAGGTAATAAATGAGAGATACATACATTAATCTGACTTCATGTGATAACTTCTTTACAAATTCACTGTTCAGGTGTTGGTAACAGTAAGCACTATTGCAAAAATTATTCTAATGCCTGAGAACTTTTGTCCCTTTCTCTGTGACTTTGATTAACAAGTAACTTAAATTTCTGACAAAGAAAACCCCAACCTGTTTTTGAAGTAGATCTACCCTGCGATCTAATTTGCTTCTTAAAATATTAAGACATTTCAGTGACTTGTAAGCAATAGCAACTTACCGTAACCTAAATACTTACTGCTGCAGTATCAACGTTCACGTAAAAAAAGATAACTTGCCCTCTTTGCTGTTGTTTGAAAAGAGGTCGGGAGAACATCAGGCACTGCATTCTCCTCCTTCTGACTATATCTTAATGCTGCCTAATTTCTGTTAACACATTAAATAAGCGTTCAGCATAATCAATATCAGACTTCAGAGTGATTGGCTGGTGTCGTGGTAGCGTGAATTGCCGTAGGGGTTTCAGTGTTAAAACGTAGCGAGTGACACGTAATGCAGGTCCTTCTAGATAGTGTATGAATACAGGGCAAAGTTTTACAATGGTGTTTATTGCTACCTCGGTGAATTATCATGCTCACATTGAAGCCCATAGATTATAAAGTGATGAGTAGTTACTTGAGAAAGGTGGTTTTCACTTGCACCTTACATAAAAGTACTTCGCAAAAATCTTCTTCCTTACAACACAGATACCTTAAATATAGTAATTTCTCTCTCTTTCTGGTAATAGTTAATCATAAGGATCCTGGAAAAAGATTAGAGGAACGGGGCTGGGGGGGTTGGTTGGTTTGTCTTGGATTTTTCAGACTGTAGGAGGAAAAAGTATTTGGTGAAATGGTATCTTGGAAATCTTTGGTCTTAACTATCTCCTCTTATAAAATACTTGACTGTTAATGTTCAGTTTCATTCCGTAGGGAAATGGAATATAATGAAAAAAAACTTGCACTGCTAAAATGTTTTGAATGATGTGAAACTATGACAGGATTTTGAGAATATTGGTCAATAATAAGTTGACTTCACAGTCATTGACTCTTTATTTCTTGTAAGTGATTCATAACACAAATCTGACCTTCTTTTAGTTGTCTGAAAACTTGATCTGTAGCATAATCATACCTGTTAGTTCACGTGTCACGAAAATGTGTCTTTAAAATAATTCTGCCCTTCATATATTAACAATATAAGCCTTTATGTTGCATAGCAATACACTTCGTAAAAGGTTAGTCTATAGTATGTTTTGTAGTAATGGTGTATCTATAATGGTAGACAACTGTTGTATGGCATTGGCAATACTTAGTTACTGTAAATGAGGGCAGTCATTTTATGATGGTTTCCCAAGGGAGATTGATAGCAAGGTTTTATTTCCTCTTTGTCCTTCCCCCTGCCTCCGATGGAAAGGAGAACGGTTCATCCTCACCACAGGTAATACAGTTTGCACTGACACAGTATTTCAGGTCCCCCCCTTGTTAATTTCTCCAAATATTTGTGCGATAGGCCTGACCTTAATCATTATCTCTTCCATTGAGGGGAAATGTCATTGCAATTAACAGTTGCAATGTCAGAAAACTGGTGGCACTTAAGGCTGTATCTCCTTTACTTAAAGCTTAGAACATCTGACAAGCTGAGATTTCTGCTGTCATCAAACTGAATCCAGACAGTTGCTGGAAAACGTTGTTTGTTAAGAGTATATTCCTACATGTTGTCCAAGGTAGCTGTTAGTTTTGCTCTGTAGCTGGATTTATCACCTTTTTAAAAATCCCTACAAGCACTGATGTCATCAAATACCTGTTGGATGCTTTACAAATGTATAGGTTGAAAATTAATTCATCTCTAGGGTTTATGTCCTTCCACTGAAGTGTATTTGCAATATGGAAAAGTTATGCAGAAGACAAGTAGAAAATTTAAACAGGAACTAAGCTTGCTTTATAGGGCATGCTGGTAGCTTTTCTATGCTAGTAATGTGTATGATTCTTGATTAGAAAAAATTTCTGGGTCTAATTTGATGCCAGAGCCATTAGTTGAGCATTGAATTACTTCTTCCATGAATCACTCAACATGCACTAGCATTTTATGTGGTAGTAAGCACATTTTAGGCTAAATCATCCTCTTTTTAATTTAGCTACTCTGTCTTCTGGTGACTTCCATGGGTAAGACTTGGCCAGTAACAGGAAGGCATCGAGACTGTGGAGAGTGCTCTTGAAATACTCACCTGAAGACAGCTAGTTATCCATAATTGCCTTTAAAAATACACCAATAGTGTATTTGAGAAGAATCAAAGATGGAGCCTTCTGCTGGCAAGGAGTGGAAAATAATGTTGTGTATTGCTTTTTCTAAAATGTTCCCAGGTGCTATGGTCTGTGTCATCACTGAAGGTCTGGGTGTAAAGCCAACCTCTTCAGTGGAAGGTACTGACCCTGCAGGAGAGAGACAAATTCAGTGGAATAGTTTAGTCTGGGCTGAGACAAACAAACTTCTCCTTGGCTTATTTGACTTTTTTTCCTGAGCACTTTCTGAATGTCAAGATTTAGCCTGACGGAGGCAAGACGTAAGGGATACTTAACAGCTATCTGCCAGGAATCTACCAGGACTGGAGTTGTTGTTTGCTTTTGTCTTGGAGAAGTAACACTTCACAACTGGAAGTATAGGCAAATAGGCCTCTGTACAAATATTTCTGAAAGGAAAAGACATCATTCAGAACCAGAGCTCCTAAATGTTGTTTTACCAGGAAAAATGTTAGCAGATATATTACAAAGCCATAAATTGTGTCCTATCGTCATTAAACTGGAAGGTGAATGATATTCATTCTAGCCTGAAAGGGTAAGAATGGCGATGGTATGCTAGCTGGCTATTGCCTTGAGTGTTACTGGTTAGTGGGTTTTCTCTCCAGAAGACCTGCTGGGATGTTCTACAGGAATTTACCTTGAAAAGTAAATTGATTAACTGATGATTGATTGATTAATACAAAACAGTTGGTCTATCATTGCAATTTTATTCCCACAATCAAGAGCAAAACTGCATTTTCTTCTTACTGTTGTACCTCATGTCATGTAATTAATAATTTGTTCTACATCTTCTTGGAGAACGTGGGGTTTCATGCTTAAACTCCATGTGTAAGAGTCCACTAAATGTAGTGATGTAGCTCAGCTTATTAGCAGTGCAGAAAAAATACTGTGCTGAAATCCAAATACAAAACTGAGTGATGACACTAAAGAAGTTAGATCATCTGCTTTTTGTGTTTTCAAGATAATTATGCCAGATCATTATTTTACTTTTTCCCCTTTCATAATACTGTGTCAAGAAGATAATTAACTGATTAAATCTTCATTTCTCAAGTTAAAAACTAATCTCTGGTGGATTGGGTAACACAGCGGTTGTAGTTTGAAGTTGGCAGGTCATGATCATCTGCTGTACTCCTTAAATACAGCAGATGTTTTAAAAATCACCTCTTTGGTAAGTGGTGTGTGAGTCAGCAAGACAAAGTATGTGGGGTTTGTTTTATTTTTTTAAGCTATCTTAATTTATGTATAGACTTGGCATTAAATGATACTAAAAATCAATTCCGCATAGCCTTACCTACTGGGGACATCGATTGAATGTGTCATAAATAGGGTACAGAACTGCATGCCTTGTGGTTACGTTACTTGTTCACATCAGAAAAAATGCTTTGTTGATTTTCTTATTTCTGTAGTATCTCTTTATTTCAGGACCTTTGTCCTGGCTGGTGCTATACCGTATGAACTCATATATTGCCTTCAGAGTGTATGCTGAATGATTGTTTAGATCACTCCTCTACTGACTACAGAAGTTTCAGTTTCCCACATTATTGGGATTTTTTTATATATATATATGTTTCTTACCATTTAAAAATATATTGCTTAAAAGGAGGAATCCAGGCAAATGGAGGTCTAATATGTATGTTATTCGAAATGCTGCCTTTTCCTAAATCTCCATTTCCATGTGAGTTCTCAAGGTCTCTTTATTCCGTGGAGAAAAGAAGCCTGTTGTCAAGAAGAGCAAATACTTTTTTGGGAAATAGTTGTTTAGTTCCTGTAAATCTAAGGTCAAGAAATAGCAAGTGAAATGTATTTTGGAAGTTTTCAAGCCGCTGGCATCTTTTTTGAGTGCTCAGTTATTGAGTATTTTCAGAAAAAGCTGTTTGGAATACATGGGGGTTTCTGTATGTCCAGGTTTTACATAACCCTACCCATCTTGGTGGACAAAAGTAGGAAATCTTTTTAATACAGGGAGAAAGCTTTGTGGAGTCTTGTCTGGATTAGAAGATGGAAAATCACAGGTTTGAATAGCTTGATCACTTTATCAGTATATCTCACCGCATTGGTTCTGGGATACTTGTAGAAAGGTATGATTAGCTCGTCAATTCATGAACGCCTTTTTTCCTTCTAACCCAGTGAAACTATCACAGATGTCATCAAAATAGTGGAGCAGCAAGGAACAGATGCATGGTGGACCCTTCCTATTGAACAACTACTATCCAAAGAGGCTGTAGCGAAGGTATTTTTTTTACTTCAAATATAGAAGGTGCTTGAGACAGTTCAGTGATGGGAAGTAACATAAAACCTTCATATATTCCCATGATCCTTTTCAATCTTGTACCTTCATGAGAAGGTATCCTATGAAAGGAATATTCCGGAAGTGAGATCTGTGTACAGCAAAATACATAGTCAGATTTGTGCCATTAATTCAGGGCAGAGATCTCCATCCTCCTCATTTTAGTTCAGGAAGACAGTGACATCCTAATTAACCAAATCATGAACCCAAATATTTATTAAGTCTTTGTCATTAAAATAGATTAAAATTTTAATTTAGTTCTTCCTAACTTTCTATTGTTCCTTTAATAGTTGTGTTCTTAAGCTAGCACACAAACAAACTGTAGTGTTACTCTGCTATCTCAGGTTTTTTGGTAATTTTTCCTTGTTCTGAGTTTTCATCAGTATCTGAAAACTATTGTGAAAAATTACCTAAATTTTGTGTTCACTCACAAAGTTAGTAGCAGACCCTGTACAAAACTGGTCCAGAAACCAAATCTACTTTATTTCTAGCTTTGGAAAGCATTGATGATACAGAGTATTCTATTTGCATTATTTAATAATTGTTTTTCCATTAGGCTGGTGGTCATGATGTTTTGGATTATGTCAAGGGACAGGATGTCCTAGACATCTGGTTTGACAGTGGAACTTCCTGGGCTCATGTTTTGGAAGGTACAGAATTAATATGTTGATCTTTCCTTTAAAATACTTGGAGAACAAAATACAACTGTTTTGTGCGATGGTGTTGATACCAGCAAAACTGAGTTAGATTATTCCAGCAGCAAGCTGGTTGCAACCTCTTGTAAAGCTCCTTTTGCTTGTAAAGGTAAGGTAATGTTGGCAAACTCATTTTTGGCATAGTTGAAGTTGAGATTTTTCTAATACTGTATTCTGACTGATTCTGCTATGTGGCATATCTTCTATTCAGAATGTATTTGTTTTGAGTATAGAAGTTTCATGACACAAATGGCCAAGGTACTTCACTGCTAGTTGGTAACTCTTAAATTATTTTCAGTTAACAAATTTTACTTTGTGCTTGTGTATACTCTTTGAAGCAGAACAAAATGGAGAGCAGCTGCTGAAATCTAAGTTTTATAATTTTAGCAGCGTAGGTGTATTTTCTCACTTCTGATTACTTTCAGTAACTAAAGCAGTATATCGTGGCTTAAAATATTTATACTTGCTGTATGTTATTTATAGCTCCTACTGCCAGTAGTTGCTACTCAGCAGGTAGCGGATATATAAAAATATATAAAATATACACTGTTTGCCTGGAGGATAGGCCAAAGTCAGGAGTCCTTTCTAAAGGAGGAGTCTGGTCCCATACATCAAGTCTGTTGGACTTTAAACCCTCAGTACACAATTGTGTGATAACAATCTCGTTGAATTATAAAGCTCGTTAGTACCAGAGGTTTTATTTCTTAGCAACGTGGTCAGGTAACAGTACCATCAGCAAACATTCATTTTCTAGAAGACCTTTACATATATTAAAGTTCATAGTCTTTAAAAATGTTTCTGGTTTGGTTTTGAAAGGTCTAACAAAGTAATGGTATTTTCTGTGCACAGTTACACATACTTACATTCTTTAAGGGCTTAACACCTCAGTGTGCAAAAACTACCTCTAATCCTGTGTAGAGGAAAGAGATCGTGTTTAATAAGGAATAGCAGAATCAAGACTCTTGCTTCACTGTTAATTTGTGTAAGGCTCCTGTATGGATTCTGTAATGTCTAATAAATGTTGGGTCTTTCACAGTACAGACTTCTTTCATGGAACCATTAAAAGTTCCTCTTCTCTATCTAGTCACCAATTTTCATGCAACTTGGTGTGTGTAAGGCATCTTCTTTTGCTGTCTGACATGACTGGAGTGGCCCTACTGGTTCAAAAGTTGGGGCAAGGACTAACAAGCAGTGTGATCCTGTAAGCCTCTTTATCTTCAGAAATGACACAAAAGTTGCATTAACCTTTTTCCTATGTAACTGAGGCTCCCAGCCACTGCCAGAAGTGGAAGTACAGTCTCAGTGTTTCATATGAAATTACTGTTTTAATTTACCCTTTATGAAAAATGCACTTTGCAAGAGAAGTTGTTGAATTAATAGTTTTGTCTTGTATTTCTGAATATGCTCCAGCTTTTAAAACTTTATGCAGAATTTCTTCCTATGTCAATAAAAATAATTGGCAAGGCTTACAAATACGATACCTGATGGGATTCTTTTCCAAAGTACTCTTGGGGAAAAATGGATGAAACCCACAGAGAAATCCAAAATTGCTTGGAGAATGTCACAACAGAAAGAAGATCTTCCCATGGCTTAAACGCACAAAAGCAGAGAGCCATGTGGGAGCTGGCGTGCTACCTGTAAAGTGCTACCTGTTAATTTTGTAGTAGGAGATCAGTGATAACAGCAGTTACTGCTTGCCTTTTGATGACAGTGTCATGCATGGCAGTGGTTCTTTCGCAGCACATGAGTTAATTTCAGGGCAACTGGAGGATATAATAGATGTCTAAAACTGTGAGACTAATGTTTATAATTGTTTCACTCTACCATGAACTCAAGTTACTGAAAATTATAAATCAATGATCTGTCTGTTAGTAACCAGCAGGAGTAAACAGCGTTACAGATTTCCCTGCCAGTTCCAGTCTCACAAAAATAAGTCGTTCTCTTCGATGTCCGTGCAACTTGGGGAACTTAGGCCTGAGTTTTCACTGGATTTGAACTGGCTGTGTCCGAGCTTATTAAATGAGATGCAGCACTTATAAAATTCATCCCTTTGAACGATGGCAGAGAAGAACAACTGGATATCTGAATGATATGGCAGATTGGGAAGGGGGTGGGGACGAAGAAGAGGAGAGAGATTCTGCGATACGAGGTTTTGGAACAGGTTAAAGGAATTGCTCACTGACAGCTAATTCAATGGCGTAAATCATAGGTTGCATGGATACAGTCGTATTTCTAACGCTTGCCGTACTGCATTTCCTGCCAGAGGCAGGGCGTAGTTCTGACAGAAGTGACTTAAAGTTGCTTTTTTTTCATTGAGTTACGGTTGGCTTCCTTTTTCCAGCCGAGGTGTGTCAAAGGCACCACTTCTAGCTAAATGGCAAATAAACCAAACCCTTCTAGATCAGCAGCGTGGCAGGTAGGAAGGTGCAACTTACACACCAAGATCCAAAGATTCAGCTGCCATAGTCACAAAACCAAAAACGTACAGTTACAACTAGATTGTGTGTAAAATAAATACTAATTCCTTGCACCATTGAGAGCAGGTCCACAAGTGCAACGTGCCCTCAAAAACCCACTGCTGCTGAAGTTTTCTGGGGATACTGTTTGCTTCGTTAATGCTCTGTTTGCCTAACGCTGTTTTCACTGGACAGTTTATTGTTGTGCTATCTAATCCTGGTTCTTTCTTGCTACACATGCCTTAAATATTTTTTGAAAGAACTCTTTCCATATTCTTTTATGCAATGTTAAAATTTAAGTCTGAATGCTTCATACATGAATAATTTTATTTTCACAGTACTGCTGTGAGGTAGAAGAGCGTTAATATACTGCCTTCGAAAAGGAGTGGTAAAAGCAAAATTTAGTTCAAAAGCATTTGCTAATTTTGAATAGTCAATGCTCTGGTGCCTAGGACTTTTTGCTTATTTTGCTTTGAAGTTCAGTTTGTGTTCAGCCATTTGATAGTGGTTATTTCAGTAGCTGTCTTTGGAGTATCCGTTTTAGAGAGTTCTTTTCTGTTTTAAAATTCTCGTAGTCTTGACATTTTCCTTATGGGCAGAGTGCCATCTGCATTACACCTTGAGATTATTGTTTTTTGAAATATTTCATAAAAAAATGCACACCGGACTCTATTGCGATGTGATATGCCATTGGTAAAAGTCACGCAGCTTTTTACCCATAGTTTTGTATCGCAGTGATGGTAGTTTTCAACATCGTAACTTTTTTCCCTATCTTATTGGCTAATATTTAACTGAATGAATGTGATTATTTTACAACTTGCCTATCTAAGTGTTTAAACTTTTGTGCTGACTGAGAGACTTGAATTTATCTTAGCTGGTTCATTCCTGGCATTAAAATACAATACGTTTAATCTAAAAGTCAAAGTCTGTGAGATCAAAGATATGGAATCTTGAAATCTAAACCAGAGGGATCATAAATTGTAATTCTCTTTAATGACCTATGTACTATACCTCAGTGTAAAATAAACAACTGAAAAGTCTCTTCTGGGTTGTCGGACATACTCTTCCGTTTACAAAAATACGTGCGCACTGTTCTAATTAATTTATATATAACTATTGCAACTTTAATGAAACTGAGGCAGGGGAGCTACCCCTGCACTTAAAAGGCAGGCTTTGTATGTGCCAACCCCCTGTTTGTATTTTACAGAGACAAAATGTTCAGGCCTCCATTAACGTTGTAAGCTACATTAGCCAGCCTGCCAGATGTACTAGTTCCTGTCAAACAGCAAATGCGGTGGTCTTTTCTGCAATCAGTTGTTTGTTTAAATCCTTTTCTAGGTTGTAACTACTGGCATTTCCAGGAAAAGTTCACTTCTCTAAAACCAGTGGCTAGTAAACTAGTTGTAAATAACAAATGTGGTGTTACAGATTTTCCACTGTTGTTTTCTTCCTTACCACAAATATTCTCTCTTTTTTTATCCTGTTCTCACAAGTGTTTTTGCAGTCTGTTAATACAAAGGTTGATCCCTACTTATTCTACTTTTAAAACCCAAACTCTTTGTAGATATTCTTGAAGGAATAAACAAATGTGTTAAAAACCATAACATCCACCCACACATTTTTCCTGTGCTAGCTGGAACTGTATGGCCTTGACCTTTGTAATGTTAAACTTCCTTTTATTGCAGGATGGATCTAAATATCGAAACTTCCATTAAGTTAAACAAATAAATCACGTGTGTCCGCAGCAGAAAGAAGCATTGTCTCAGGGGTCCTAGGAAGAGGATAAAAGGAGCTAGTAGATAAAAACTGAGTAGAGAAACTTTTGTCTGAATATCTGGAAAATTACACCACCACCTTTTAGAATAAAAACTAAATTCCTGCCAAATATGTGTATAAATTTGCACATTTGTAGGCTTTGACTTGCATGTTCTGCTGTGCTCCACCTTATCCTGTTCTCACTCTGGTGACCTGTCTGGGATTGTTCCTTGAGTCAACAAGTCTTCTACCTTTCTGTACAGCGACTGAATTCCACCAGTAAAGCCATTAAAACTTTGCTGCCCTCTTCCAACCCTGTGGGAAAGCGGGATTTGCTCTTCTGCTTTGAATGTGCAGTCGGCTAACACCCAGTCTATGTGCCTTGTAGCCCCTTTTTTCTTTGATGCCAGCAGGACTCCGGTTGTTCTTCTCTAGCATTCCTCTTTTTTTGTATTTATAGGAAATAATATTTCCACTCAGCCTTCACCTGGATAAGCTACACAAGCCAGGCTCCTCCAGACCCCTCTGTCCCGCAACAGGCTTTCTCTTTCCCATGTTATCCTAACCCTTTCCCGAAATTTTTAAGCTTCCTGGAACAGCAGTGACCAGAAATGTAAATTCTGTCACAGGTGAGCTGCAGTCACTGCCAAAGCTTCCTGGTCTCCTCTGAAAATACCTGATGCCTTACACAGGCTAGTCAGGCACATTACATCTGTGATTTGTATCCTGAGTAATTCCCAACTGCTGAAGTTTCGGGTTGTAGCATTTTTTTTTTTATTAATTCCAAAGTATGTGATCTTTTTCTTGGGTCCTTCAGTTTGTTTAGGAAAGTGCTCTGAGTGTGATAGCTTCTGTTTTCATAATTTATTATTCTGTTTGGGGCAAAGCAAGCTTATGTGTTAAATTTCAGAGTTCAGTGAGTCTTGGATTTAAAAAAAAATTGTGATACTAACGAATCATTTGTATCATGTTCATACACCATTTATAAAAGTAACTTATCTAATGGGCTTAAAGAGCAGAATAAGTTTTACTAATCAGTTTCAGAGGTTTTCTGTTAAGTGTGTTTATGGTTTGAAGATACAGGCTGATATTTTAAACAAAATCTTCTGGTTTTTAAGGTGCAGAGCAAAGAGCAGATACATACCTTGAAGGAAAAGACCAGCTGGGAGGTTGGTTTCAATCCTCTCTATTAACCAGTGCGGCAGCAAGGAAAAAAGCACCATATAAGTAAGTGTGTGAATTGCAGACACGTTGCTAGTTCATTTATTAAATACCAGGCTTTTGCTAGTGTGGACAGTAGTGTATAACTAAGAGAAATCAAGCCATTACTAAGTATCTGATTTATGTTCTTACATTTTCAGTATAAAGTTTTTCTCAGATTAGATTGTAATGGATTTATTGTTTAAATTTTTTCCATCATAATTTTAATAGATGTTTTCTTTCTCAGTCATTTAGGTATATCCTATTACATTTTCAGATACAGGTCTGTTCTTTCGCCATCTTTCCCACTCCCATAACCAAAGGGATTATTATGGGAGGTGTAGTATGAAAATCCCTAAGATTATTGACTTGTGAATTGAGCATTAGGCTGTAAGGAATTCAGAAGCACTGTGTGCATGTCTTATACTGGAGCTGTGACATACTGTTTGTCCCCTCAAAGGTGAAAAGCACAAGGAAGGGTAGTGCGGGTCAGTTGCAAGTAGGCTGTGCAATTTTGGGAAATGTATTGGCTTAAAGAGTAAATAATACTTTAGTCTTTAATTCATCTGAAATACGTGTCCCATGGATATCTGCAAACAATCTGTTGCTCACATGGCAAAATGAAATAAGGAAAATAAAGATGTGTGTACTCTCAAATGGTAGTACAACATATTCATGGTTGATTGAACTGTACAGATGAAGCCTCGGGCTGACCAAAAGAGAGGATTTCTGTATGTTTTCACTTAGGAATATCCTCATTAGAAATCTATGCTTAACATAGATTTTTTTTTTTTCCCTGGGATTTTATTTTCGCTGAGTTTTCTTCTTCAGGACTCTGGTAGTTCATGGATTTACTCTTGGTGAGAAAGGGGAGAAGATGTCTAAATCTATTGGCAATGTGGTGGACCCTGATGTAGTAATCAATGGAGGCGAAGTAAGTCAAACCCTTGAGTTTCTTAGAATTGCTAGTTACGATTTTTCACTACCAGATTCTGCAGCTGTCTTGTGGCATGTTTTTCTCTCAACAGCTGTCTTGTGGAACTCTGTAAAGCTTTTCTAAAGACTTTGGCTACATTGCAATTCTACTTGGCTGGAGTAAAAACCTTGAGTTGTGCTTCGGCCGTAGTGCCTAAAAAGAAAAAAAATTGTTCTGTGTTAAGAGGAAAGAAAATACATTGTATAGTTTGTGTGGAATGGTTCCTTTTTACTTGGGAACACTGTTGATGGAATGACCGGGGTGGGGGAGTGGGGATTAAAAATAAATTGATTCAAATTGATTGAAACGTGCAAGCTGGGCCTAGCACTCAGAGCAGCGGTTGCAGCCCAGCAGTCTGACTGCTCTCAGCCTGGGCTGTTTATTGACTCTGGGAACTTGCTTCATTCCATGGGCAGGGAGGTTGCACTGCAGGTGGTGCTCTGAATTTTTATCCCTCCCCAGTCCTGCTGTTGCTCTTTCTGAGTCTCCTAGGCAGATTTTGCAACTCTCTAGACAAAAGAATCAATCCTTACAAAGACTTGCTTATCTGATCAATAAAACACACAACAGTTTCTATTCTTTCAAAAAGGAGAGATGCCATTTTCAGGGTGGAAAACAATCTGAAGGGAAAAAGTATGTAGTTTTTAGATACTAAGATTGCTATTTTAATGTTAAGGGGGCTCAAGGCTGTGAGATGAGTTCATTATCTCAACTTACCTGAGTTCTAGCATTGCCTGTACACAGACTGCTGCGAGTCTATATTGTAGCCCTGGCTTAACAGTAAATCTTGCTAAAAGAGGGTGAAGGCCTCCAACTACAGCGGCCTTCTGGGCGCATTTACAGGTATGTTCACAGCACTGACAACACGTAATTGCACTGCTCACTGTGCTGCAGGACCCCCAGCAGTTTTACTGGTGTGCCTTTCTGCCTCTACTTAGGATCACACCAAGGACCCTCCATACGGTGCCGATGTTCTTCGCTGGTGGGTGGCAGAATCGAATGTTTTTACTGAGGTGCTGATTGGGCCTGTTGTACTCAATGCTGCAAGAGATGATATCAACAAGGTACGAGCAAAATCTGCTAACACTCTTCATTCTAATGACAGGTCCTCTTTATATTTAGTTGATCGAGTAGAATTCGTTGCAAAGCTTTTCAATCTTTAGACTGAAGAAAGCTTTTCCAAACTCATTTAGGTAGGTACTGCTGCTTTTTGCATCTGTGGATCAAATAGTAAAGCGTACTAAGGAAAAGATTAGTTTTTGCAGCATGCTTCGGTAATAGCCAGTCTTTACTTTTCTATAGGTCGTTTTGGCATATGTGCTTCATGATGCTTTTGTAACTATTCAAACAATTATTTTGAAAAACAGCCAACTTCAGTTAATTCATCAGATGAAACACAAAATGATAATATTCTATAAAGTGCAGACCATTAATGTTTAATTTTTCTGGTTTGTTCCTAGCTTCGGAACACACTACGCTTCATGCTGGGCAACATGGCTGGCTTCAATCCAAAAACCGATTCCATCCCTGCTTCAGAGATGTACATAGTAGATCAATACATGCTGCATTTATTGCAAGATTATGGCAGCAAGGTAGGGGTAAATAGTATTTAGATGAATGCATGTATAATGTTTTTCATTGGTTATACCCTCCAGGGAAAAGTCTTTAAGTGTATGAGTAAAGAGTATGTGTCAAGTAGGCAAATGATGACTGCAAAGGTTTCTTTGATTCAATGATGTGCACTCCCATAAGCCCGTTTCAACTTTTGAGAGGAAGGCTTTGTTTTTATCATTCTTAACTCGGTTTTGACATCGACCATTTTTTCCCACTCACCCCCTGCCCAAGGCCTGAAATTAGAAGTCTTTAGAAATAGTTAGAATAGGATATTCTGTCCAGAGAGATATTCTATCTAGACCCAAAAACTTCTAGAGCTTTGGAAATCTGATGCAGTCCAAAATGTAGTAATTTCTGTCACTCAGAACCATTCTGCTGAAGGAGAAAGTATGGGCATATTTTCTGGGGTTCCCCCTGTCCTCTCCCCTCAAATTTGAATTGAAATTATTTCTTTGTCCTAATTAATTGTTAACTGAATTAACTTTTTTTTTTTCCCCTCTCCAACCACCTTTTAAATAAAAGATTCTCCCAGACTTTGTGTCACTCATTAACAGTTTCTGTAAGTTCAGGTCCATCGGGGTTGTCATTGTATGCCATGTGATGAAAATTGACACACTGTTCTTATTTCTCTCTGCTCCCTCTCCCAGGTTACAGAAGCATACAAAGAATACGATTATAGCAAAGTTGTTCGATTACTGCAAGCATTCTGTTCCAGAAACTTGTCTAACTTTTATTTCAGCATAATCAAAGACAGGTAAAGTTCATTACTGCTGCCTTATAAAAGGGAAAAACCAAGTTAATCAGCTTGGTTTTTTACAACTAATCAGTAGTAACATTCCAGGCGAATCCTGGGTGAATACAGATATCTCTGAGAACATTTCACGGTTATGTCTTATGCTTTAGTGCACTAAAGCACACAGGTGAAAGCTCAGCTGCTTTCAGCTGAGTATTATTTTTGTCATCAGTGTGCTTCTATATTCTGTCCACTGGGGTACTGAATCATTTTGAAAGGTAGGCAACCATATGCATTTAAAACTGAATAAAGTTTTAAAGAAAGATAAGATTCTTGGATCTGTATTTGTACCTAGAAGTGTGTGCATCTGGATTTGGGAAGGCAGGGGGAAGGGCTTCTAGCACTTATCATCTGGGCAACCTAATGTCTTTTACTGATCTAAAAAACAGTTAAAGAATCCTAAGGATGTGACTGATACCTTTGTTTCATGGGGGAAGGAGGTAGGGGGTTACACTGATCGGGGGTTTTACTGATCTTTAGTTTCCAGAATGTAAGTAAAGGGGGGAAAAAAGAAAAAAGCCCTAATGCTAAATTTTATAGATGAACCAGAACAAAGGGCCAACAGAGCTGCAGCCTCACTTCCCCAAGGAAAGATGCTCTTCTGCACAAATGAAGCAAACTAAGATGCCATGTACAAAATCTCCTTTCCTATGAGAAAATGTGGCTGCATACGCAAATGGTCTTGTATCTACACCACTGTGCTTGCCTGGGAAGGGCAATTAAGAAAAGCTTTCCTTAGAAAGGCAAGCTACCTCAGACTTCTGTGCTTTCAGTGGCAGTCCTGAAAGTATGGCTCTTGAGCAGTAACAGTAACGTGAATGTACGGATACTTCCCAGCTTTCACCTCTGTCTTGCAGGCTCTATTGTGAAGAAGAAAAAGATCCTAAGCGTCGTTCGTGTCAAACTGTGCTAGCAGAGGCTTTAGACATAGTAGTCCGATCCTTTGCACCAATTCTTCCTCACTTGGCAGAGGAGGTTTTCCAGCACCTTCCTTGTAAGAAAGGTAAAGCATGTATAATTTCTAAGGAATTCTTTTAGTGCACTGTTTAATCGCACAGTTAAAAGGAATGCAAATACGGAGATGTGCCATTCTTCTTTATTCATTTGATAAACACTTGACTAGAAAGACACTAAATTTTAAAATCCTTTGTTTGCTTTGTTTTCAAGACTCAGAGGGTGTGTTTCGTACTGGCTGGATTAATGCAAGCTCAGCATGGAAAAAGCCTGGCATTGAGGAAGCAATAGAAGGTGCATGTGCAATGAGAGACTCCTTCCTTGGGTCCATCTCTGGCAGGAATGCTTTGGAATATGAAGTCATCATTGTAATTGAGCCTGGATTACTGTTTGAATTAATGGAGGTAAAAGATGCAACTAAGAATAGTGTTGTCTGTGCAAAAAATACTAATTTCTGTAAAAACTTTCTTCTGCTTTGTACTTGCCAGAAAAATCACAGAGTAGTTGAGGTTGGAAGGGACTGCTGGAGATTGTACAGTGCAAGCCCCTTCCTCAGGCAGGGTCAGCTAGAGCAGGTTGCCCAGGATTGTGTCCCGTTGGGTTCTGAATTCTTCTGAGGATGGAGACTCCAACCTCTCTGGTGTTTAACCACCCTCACAGTAAAAAAGTGCTTTTGTGTTTTCTTGGAATTCCCTCTTTCAAATTGTCTGTTGCCTCTTGTCCTGTCACTGGGCACCACTGAAAGCACCTGGCTCCATCTTCTTTACACCCTCCCATCAGGTATTTATATACATTAATAAGATGCCCCTGAGCCTTCTCTTCTCTGGGCTGAGCAGTTTACTGTCAGCCTCTCTTCATAAAAGAGATGCTCCAGTCCATCATCTTTGTGGCCCTTTGCTGGACTTGCACTGTAAGTAAGTTCACATCTCTCCCACTGGGGAGCTCAGAACTGGACCTAGCACTGCAGATGTGTCTCACCACTGCTGAGTAGCAACGAAGGATCGCTTCCTTCAGCCTGGTGGCAGCACTCTTCCTAATGCAGCATCCTTTTAAACACAATTTTATATATATATATATATGTATATATTTAGACACACACAGGCACACATCTGTGTGTAAACAAACCTGTGCTCTCTTCAGGACAAGGCTATGACTGCTGTTGCCATCACATACATGGTAATTCTACTTTTGCTTTAGCATTTTCTAGGAGGAGGATGCTGAGGAACAAAAAACAGGTTGCAAGTCTGAAAATTAACTCTCTTCCCTAGGCACTGCAGGCTGAAGAAACTTCTAGTGACTCACAGCTGAATGAAATAATGATGGCTTCTCAGACAACGCTGCTGAGTGAGCTACCTAAAGAAACACCTACAGATGCAAACATCATCAAAGGGACCTTTCTGATTAACTTGGAAGGTAAGAGAACTAGTCCAGCCATGCTACTGTGTGAGCAACTGCTTCTTTTCTGCACTGCAGCATACTTTGTTGTTGTTTCATATGTAGAACTGAACTACACCTACACCATCTCAGTAATAATGCTTTCTTTAACAGGTGGTGATATCTGTGAAGAATCTTCATATAAAGTTATAGCCCTACCAATTGCCAAAGCAAAATGCCCTCGCTGCAGGAGATACACTTCCGATTCCTCAAGCACTCCTTGCCCACGGTGCCTGAAAGTCATTGCTGGAAAAGGGCGCACGTGAGGATGAAATGCCTCTGTACAAGCTGCTCCAAAGTCAGTAGTGAGGTATACAAAAGCAGTGGCTAACCAGGTCTGGGTACTGAAGCTTGCAGAAGCAGATGTTTAAGCCCCAGCCTGAGCAGAATTATCATGTGTCTTGGGGGCAACCTTATGTGTATGTATATACCTACTTGTGTATATCACTTTTCAGCTTAATAAAAAGGGTGGTTCAAAATAACTGACTGATTTACTTGTTTTTAGCAACCTCTGCTCTTTCAAAGTTCACTTTCGTTTAAGTGAGACTCCACCATAAAACAGCTACTGTTTAATTTTTACACTGTCAGCAGGTAGTTCCACAGAAACCCAGAGAACCAGTCCTCTCTCTGGCAGGGTGTCTCTTGTAAAACAGAACAGAAGAAAAGGTGGTGACCACCATTCCCTGAAAAGGAAAAGACACAGTGAAATCTCAAATTTTATTTAATCAATTTACACAAATCCACAGCAAATTAGACACAAAATAGCACTATATACAGAGTATTTACTTACAATACATTACAGATTTGATTGGTGTAGTGTGTCAGCTCTGACGTGATACTCAGTTACAGTAAAATTCTTTACACAGCTGTACCAGGATACAGGAATGTAATGCAACTAAGAGACATGTTTGGTTGTCCTTGGGTTCCATGATGACCAAATCTCTAGCATACCCATTTCTGCAGAAGTTTGAAGTGCTGTCAGGTGAGGTGGTAAAGTCAAATCACCTGTACAATCTTGCCACCTTCCATTTTTCCCCTACAGCTGTTTTAACCTCAGTTATGGAAGTCAGTATAGAAGTACCTAAAACATAGACCAGGGCTGGC
This sequence comes from Gavia stellata, assembly GCF_030936135.1. Taxonomy (NCBI): domain Eukaryota; kingdom Metazoa; phylum Chordata; class Aves; order Gaviiformes; family Gaviidae; genus Gavia; species Gavia stellata. The sequence continues at coordinate 158,143 of NC_082595.1, forward strand.
CCCTTATTCTTACTATTCTTTACTCTGTCTGATCTCATACCACTGTAGGAAGCCAAACATTTAGTATCAAAACTTTTCAAGACGACTTCATCCGCTCCACTGAAGTGCAGTAATTAGGAACTGGGGCTGTTGAACAGGTGAAGGAGGCTGTGTAGAACAAGCCACCTACATAACCTTTTTTTTTTAAGGGGAGTCTAACCCTTAGATGACAGCAGCACATACTTCAGAACAAAAGACCAAATTCTGTCTCCAGCAAGGCAGAATACTATGAACAGGCTACAGGATGGAGCTAGTACTTTCAGCTGACTTCAAGACAAAAAAACAGTTTACACAAATTTAATTTTTCTCTCCTGGCTCCCTTTAGGTAGAAAGTAAGCAGTACTAACTGATGCAAGATAATCATGTTTAATACCACTCCAATAGTGAAGATACTCACTATATGATTCCCTGTAGGTACCATAAATAATAGTGGGGTTTTTAAGGCTAAAGTACTCAGTACTATAGATCTTCAGTGAAGTTGGGTCAACTATTGAAGCAGTTTCTGACTACAAGTTAACATATGCAGAGATTTATAGCATACTACATCTTCTACAGTGGTAAGATGGGGGAACAATCTTACTGTAAGACATTCCTTGACCTACTTAAACTCAGCAGAGCTTAATAATAAACGAGAGGGATGTAAATCCAGTTTTAGCTGAAGCCCAGCACCCTAGAGACAATACTGGGAGATCATGACTAAACGATGAGTCCATATTTGTGTCTGGAGAACTGGATTCTCCTTCCCAAGCTGCTTCTAATGTGGGCTGTTCACCCTTTGCATAAGGCCCCAGCACGTTTCATCATGTCTAGTGCAGTCATCATTGTCATGTATAATGCAATTACAAGGCGCAACCCCAATGCCAGCTCTAGCTTCTAGAAAAGCAGTATTGGCTTTACATGGTAACTTCAGAGACTGAAGTTTTTCTCGGGTGTAATTCTAGAGCTTGTTTTGAAAAACAAATCATACATGGAACATTGAAACCGCAGCAGTTACTGCCAGCATGAAATACAGAATTTCACAAGATGTGATTTTGTAAATAGACTAAAACCGCTGCCAAATATACCCGATTTAGACTACCGCAAAAAGCACTCAAGTCAGAAATAAATAACAAAGCATTTCAGATACAGACAAGTGTACTAGAAACTAAACATCTTTGTACTAGTGCAGAATTTAAGATATACTCCAATTTTAAATTGCCTTCCGAAATTCTGGGATGGGGAGCATTGTTCTTTTCGTTGTTAAACAAAGAGCCACACAGAAGTTTCTTTCTGTAAAGTTCAGCCTCATTGTGTGAAATCATGCATTATACCACCATATAGCAGAACTGCGCTAATCAAGAACGTCATGATGAGATGGCTTCTACAGCCTCTATCAGGTTCAAGGCAAGGCTATACTGCCCATGATTCTCCGGTAAGTGCTCTATGACTTTGTTAACTAGTTTAGCTGTTGTTGCAATTGGCACGTCTACATTTTGAAGTTCCTGGGGGTCCTACATAAAAGAATAAACACAGCATTAGAGTAGTTTTACAGATAATCATCTGCATATAAGCCCTCCTGAACTTGTATAAAACAGATTACTAAGGATTATTAACTCAGTTAAGCTGATGCTTTGACCCATGAAGCTGCTTTACCCTTCATGAAACAGAACTAGCACCAGAAAAAATGAGAACAAATTCTTGTTTCCATTAGTAAGAAAGGACCATTCAGATGTAATCTCTGTCTTGGTGAACAGAAGCTTCTAAAAATCAACCTGTTCCCTAAATCGAGCTTAACTTACCATAGCTTTGAGCCAAGTACATAGGGTTGGAGGAAGCCTAGCGAGGAGTTCCATACCCTCCTTTGTCTGCACGTGAAGTAAAGCAAAGGCCAGTCTCTGTCCAGCCAGTATGAGCAGCTGTGATGCAAGCACTTCTCTGTCAGTCACCTGAAGAAAGGCCTGAAAATAGAAAAATATAAGGAACTAGAAACCATTTCAGCGTAACACAGCTCACTTATCTGGAGGCTTGAAAAGCTGTATCAAAAAGAAGCTTCTCAATACTACAAGGACAAATAGTTTTGAGACTGTTTCTTGTGTTATCTGTTACTGTAATAAAGCACGTTATTAAAAGCTTCAGAACAGCAGAAGAGTGAACAAAGGCAGAGAACTACTCTGTGCTTTACACAGTGATGAGCATGAGCACGAGATCTGTTTTACAGTTCAACATATTTCTAACCTCCATATTATCTCCTTTGCTTTTCCCCTCAAGAAAGTAAAGGATTTCTTGTCCAAGGACTGGTAAACTTTTCCTAAAAGAAGAGATTACAGGCAAAAAAGCAGATGCCTGAAACTATCAAATATACTAAAATAAAAACAGCTGTACTAGTTTAGACCAGTAGTATAACTCCCTATCACGTTTCCACTAGTTGCTCTACACAGATTCTTGTTGGGAAGAAGGAAAAATTAGGGTAATTACTGGTCTTGAAAAAGTACTTTTCCAGCCTCTGACTTTTTCAGCCTGGGGATTTTTTGAGCCTGATAATACTTGCCTAACCCTTCCAGGCATCTTAAGTAAGTGAAAAAGTAGTTTTAGCAGAGTATCTGATATAATGCTGTATTGATTTAAAATCGTTAAAAGCTGTTATTACCTCTTCACCAAGATGATCCAGCCCATAACTATACAGTTCACAGACATAATGCCTTTTGACCACATCCTCAGAGATTTGAAGATACTGAGCCAGGTCCACAGCCAAAGATGGCCAATTCTTCCCCTTTTCAAAAGGAAACAATTCTTCTTCCGAGACTTCTTTGGCCTTTTGTGATGAACATAGTGTTTGAACCGCTGCACTCACAACTTTGACCAAGAACTTGGAAACAAAAATTGCAGGTTACTTCAGTATTATTTGAAATATTAGAAGTTTAAGAACTTTCAGTACAAAACTTATACCTACCTGTTGTCGTATGGATAACACATTTGAATCCATATCCCCACTAGGTAGCAGCTGAATTGAAGTAAGGTCTTTGAAAAATGCATTTTTGCCCTGAAACAGAGAACCAAAGAGAGGCCTCAGAGATACAGGGGAATACAAGTAATCCATTTTGATCCAATACTAAGGCGCCTACTTATTTTTTACATTTAATTTGTGCTGCATCTTCTATTTGTCTTTGAGGACAAAAATTAATATGCTAAGTTAAAGCCACAGAACAAACCAAACTTTTGTTCATGCAATCATAACATGTCAAGGATTTGCTTTCAAACTTTAAACTACCTGCCTACTAAGCTAGGTAGCTGATATACTACCAGCTGGAGCTGAAGTTTGGATATATTCCCTGGTGCCTGGCTCTAAACCAACACACCAAGCATAATATGTAGGAAGAAATGCAAACTAGTGATACAAAATACACTTTTTCTATTACCTATTGATACAGTTGACACCGCTTAATTTCAAGGTCTGTTGAACTACAGATTAATCAAATTTCAGGTAAACCCCTGAACGATGGCACATGGTAGCCCTTGATTCAGCCCACCATGCTCCAGCAGTGACATACTCAATGCCCCACATCTCTGGCAGTCCTGCTCCGTACTAACACAGGGAGTAGGGAAACTGGTACAAAAAAATGCCTGTTAAAAGACAGTGATGAATGTGTACATCTAGATAGTAACTTCTCTTGTCAGAAATAAGGTAATATATGGTCTTTGAAACTTTTAAGCACTTTTTCAGTCATCAGCCAAGATTCTCTAAACACCTGTTAGAAATTCTCTCATAAAGCTCACAGAACAAATGGAAATCTTGAGTGAACGAAGGCAAAAAGGCAGCAGCTGAGAATAATAGTTGTATGTAAAAGAAAGGAGGCACAGGAACAGGATCTGATTTTACTCGAGATGTAATATGCATTCTTAAATGACAAAAGGTAATATAATGCTTTCTGCTAACAGATAAGCAAAAAGAAAAAAGGCATAAGACCAATGGAATTTGATCTATGGTAAAATGCTAAAACCAGACCCAACTGCTTTATCAGAGCTTGCACACCGACAAGAACCTGTGGCAAATGGAGAGTAATATTCTGCATTTATAAAATTCCAGTAAATCATTAAGAAAAAATCTGCACAGTATTACAGGACTAAATAATTTTCTCCACAGCAGGAATTAAATGACTGTCTACACCAGTACTTTGTGTTTAAATTTTTCTAGAATTGCAGTGCAGTAAAGCTAGGAGGAGGAAAGCTCAATTTGTGGTACCTGTTTTGTATCAGGGTTAAGCTCTGATTGGAGATATACTGCATTTAAAAAAAAGAAGTCACTGCATTTAAGTGGTTTATATGTGTTAAATGACAAGCTGTTTATTCTCTTCGAGATGCTCAGAATTCTGGTATAATCACCAGCAATAATGGATACAGCACTGACACTAACATAAAATTTCTGACCTTAAATATTTATGTTTTTCTCTAATCTGGCGCTTCTCAAATCATCTAGAAAAACCTGTCATCCAGTGTGCTTACCATGCAGTATTTTTAGGCCAGCTAATTTTTAAGGAGCTGGTTTTCATGCATCTGAGGTCACTACAAATCTCTTATTCATAAGGAGAAGCATCAAGTTTGGGTCTCAGCCTCAATTATGGTGACAGCTTCATTAATGCACCACAGTGAACTAAATATCTTTAATAAAATTACACATGAACTGTTTAAAGAGTGAAAGCCAGCATATATTATAGAGACCAAGAGGAAGGATAGCAATATTAAGATGCATGCACACACGCTTTCAAAAGACATACCTTGCTATCAAACAGAGAAAGAGGCTTCACGCTCTTCAGAGAAAACCTCATGATGGCGTACAAGATAGTACATAACACAAACTGGTGTTCAACAAGTGGGTAGTGAATGCGTTTCTGCTCAAGGGCTAGTTCTACTATCGATACTGGTCCTTCTACTGACACCCAAGCATCTTCAGTATCTAAGACAGGAGCCTGCATTTCATCGCTACTAACGTCAGCCTGTCAGAGCAACACAGAAAAGTAGTCACACACAAAATGTCTTCTATATTGGCCTTCTATGCAAGAGACACAGCTTTAATCACAAGTTCTCTGCAGTGAAATTGAAAAGAAAATTTCATATTGTCTAGAAGTTCATTAATATTTGTCTGAACGGTACAGAAAATAGTATAGCCTTATTCTTTAAAATTAAATTTAAATCAATTAGTTCCTTACTTTCTACGGGAAGAATAAAAATTTACCTCTAACAACGTTTGCAGAAGATCTGAACAGCAGCCAAGAAAAGCGGTCATTGCTGTGTCACTCATACCTACGTCCTGTTAACAAACAGTATGATTTAAATTGTTTCAGTTGGAATTGAAACAGGCTTTTATTAGCTCCGTATGTTTGAGAAGACAGTTGTTGACATAAAACACATTGTTAAGCTCAGTTTATTAACCTATTAAATGTACACAAATATTCACTGAAGTACAACAAAGAATTAGAAATAACAGGGGAAAAATAGGAATAAAGCTAAATGTAGCCATTTACAATACTGTTTCTCTAAAGAAGACTGGATTCCTCAGGTAATCACATCTAGTAAATTTCATTTTCTGAGCATATCAGTTGTCTTCCAAAAAAGTTTTAACTAAAGAAATTACTCATGAAAAATAATAGTAATTTGTCATGTTATGGTCTCAAGTCTACCTTCTATAATATTCAAAGTTATACTACTGTTCTAATTTGCTTTGTCAGATAAATATTAATTTCCATTTCTTAAAGTTCATAAAAATTTCTCTAGGGCTGCATTTTGAATTTTTCTGAAACTTTCAAAAAAAATCACAAACTAGTATTAAAATTAAGGCATTTTTATTTATTTCTTCTCATTTAGATGAAAGTAGTATTACTTGCCCGTCTGCATAATCTGTCCTTTGGAGCTTTTCCAACCTGTTTTAAAAAAAATATTTCAGCACAATTAAAAAGTTTTCATCACAGGATATCACAGTTTAACCTTTTATTACTATTGTAATATAAAACTAAAAAACAGTTCATTACAGCTACATAATGCAACACATTGCATAGCTTGCTGTCAACAAAAGATTTGCTACAGATCATACAACTCCAATGAACATCACTGATGCCCATATTTAGTTCATCCTTCTTATAGTCTAGGATTAGAAATAAGGCCCTACGGTCCTCCTTCAAATCTCAAAGGCAGCTAAAAAAATTTCTAGACTACAGAACTAGAGCTGCAATACCAAGTGTGGTCTTAGAAAGAAACACTAGGGAACAAGGGAAGAAGAAAGGAAAAGTGAATGCTCCAGCATATTCATTGAGATGGAGAAGGTCTGATAAAAAAGTTATTACATGGTTTCCATGCTTTGCCTATCTGAATTCTTCAGAAGAGACATCTCAATCATATCCTGTTTAGGAATGTTACTATGAGGTCCCGTTTCTACAAATTGAATCACATGCTGCACATGATGAAGCACACACACGTAAGTGGAAGTTCTCTCTTCCACAGCACAAAAAATAAAAGTAATGATTACAACATCATGGCAGAATCTAAACAACAGCTGACGTGAGATTCCAGGGTCCTGAATTACTGGATTATTTAAACTCAAAGTCAAGTGATCCATCATGCTGTTTCAAAGCCTGAATTCAAGACATCTTTCAGCTGTCAATTTTGGGACTGATTAAGCGCCAACAGATTTGGAAACTGTATTTTTCTGGAAGTTGGTGAGAGATCAGTTGTGCTACTGCTTCTATAATAAAAAACCTAAGGACTAATTCCCAGCTTTCAAACATACATAAATTACTATTAAAAGTTAGCAACATTTGTTATTACATGATATTTGTTTGAGGTAACAGATCTGTGAAAACCAATTAGTTAATAAAAAACATTTATCTCTTCTCCTGCGGGTGTTAATCTAGGCAGAAGTAATCATAGTGGATTTACATAAAGGCATGCAGAAAAACTGGAAAAGAGTTTTTGCAGAAGAAACACCTACTACAACTGTATACAACTGAACCTATTTGCTGAAAGGAAGACGATATTCTCCAATTTTTACAGAGCTAAACAAAAAGCTAAAGCGGAAAATGAGAGGAGCAAAGGAAAAGGAAAAAAGACAATACAGCAAATTCTTGTGGGGTTTGTGTTGTTTTTTTTTTTTTTTTTTTTAAATCACCATCAACACTTCTCTCTCTGCATCTGGACTTTTATGCTGAAAAACACTTAGCTGTTACTCTACATCCAGTAAATGAACAGGCAGATTCCCCTTACACAATTTAAACAGATCTATCACTTACTAGCAGTACTCTTCCTAAACTGTCTTGCAGTCCTAAACAGAATTGTCTTCCAGTAAATAGATCCACTGCATGTTTATAAGCATGAAAAAATTTGACATTTAGCAGGGACAAAAGACTGCTAAACTCACAGCAAACAAGCTGCACACTAGAACAGAAGCTAATTTACAATGGTAGCAATAGTTAAAAACACTCAACAACATCCGCAAAATGGTCTGCGTTTTGCAGAATAAGAGCTCATACGTGCAAAACTTGGACCACGACATTAGGAAAAGCTGCTGCTTGTGGGAACCTGAAAGTTCCATGGCAATAACTTAACAGGAAACAGGCACAGAGAAAACACTAAGTTATTTATTGTTTTCTAACGTAAAATTTTATATATGCAAACATATATAGTTTCAAACACTTTTTATTTAGCAACTACAAGCTAACACTGCTCATAAATCTTCAGTACACATCAGTCAGTGCTGATCAGCTATTAAAGCTGATCACTCCACAGATATGATATTTTAAAATATGCATTCCTTCATCAATTCCAAAAGTTAGCTAAATAATAAACCAAATAAGCAGGGGTTTTTTGATGCTTAAAGATATTCCAAACTTATTTAAAAAACCCAAAACAATGGTTTAAAAATACTAGTTTCACTTTTCAGTTAATAATAAAAATTCAGCCTCAAAAATACTGTCACAATACACACTCACCTTGTCCATTAGATATGTAGCAGAAGAAAGCCTTTTTACTATGAATGTATTCCACATCATCAGAGCAATACCTAGAACAATCGCAAACTTGTCAACTCCAAGTGAATAGAAAAGAGATCTTAGAAGTAGGGAGTGAAAAGCCATTCCTTTAATGGGGGTGGGGGAATTAAAAAAACATGGTGAATGAAACAAGAAGGAATTATGAGTTATCCTCACAGCTTTATACTTGGACTTTAGATTTCGGATTTCTCAGGAGGAGACTACCTTGGTGATCCACTACAGTCAGAAGTGCAATGAATCATTCATTAAAATTATTATATTATGCAGACTGGCTTAAACATTGTAGGTACACAGAAACTTTGGTGGTAAGCATGAAGATGTTTAAGACTAATACTCTAGGCATAGAGTGCACCTTATTTGCATACATAAATAGTCTACAAAAAAGACAACTGTCATCACATTCACTAAGAGAGAGTATCAAGAAATGCATGAAATACCTGAAAAGTAATTGACTGCCAAGAAGCATGTGCTACTATTTAAATACAAATAAAAAATAGTTTCAGAGCAATTTTATTTTAGAATGTTTTTCATTAAACACATTAACTTCATCTAACCAGCTTATTTTCATGGTTCTGATAGAAACTCAGTTTCAACACGAAAAACAAAAGCTTGAATGTCTGCAGAAAGTTTTGGGCTTGTGTTTTGAGGGGGGTTTTGTTGTGGGTTTTTTTTTTTTCTTAGACAAAATGGCCATCACCGCTATGAACTGCATATATTTATACTAGTCAACAGAGTCATTTATTCTGTTGTTTTACAATTTCGAAGATCATTTTTAATAATAGCTTCATACTTACCATGCTGAACATGAGCATTAATGATGTATCTTAGATGATCTATAGACCTAGTAAGAAAACATGCTTCCTTATGTAAAACAAAAAAGTAAAAGAACAAGTTATTACAATATTCATAACATGTTTTAAATGTAAACTATTGATTCTAAAAGGGCCCAGGTAGATTACTTTAAAGCTACTAATTTTGACAGTTATACAACTTCTAAGTTATTCTGATATTGCAATCTTCTCTGCTACTATCTGACAAACATACATGCATGTGGCAAAGTATTTATCAGTAATCATGAAACACACTGTGATTTCAGTAATATTTCCAGGGCTTTGTTTTAGTATATGTACTGCTAACATACCTTTTCCTGAAAGGTACCTCCACTGACTACAGTCATTTTTCAAATGCAAAATCCATTAGCCCTAGAAAGATTAATTTCTACTCCATTTCATTATGATGGAGTTAGTTTTTAAACAATTTCAAAAGAAGCTTCTGTTCTATAGCAAGATATTGCACAGATCTACAGAGCGCAAACTTCAACATTACTATCACAGAATCACTAAGGTTGGAAAAGACCTGTAAGATCATCAAGTCCAACCATCAACCCAACCCCAACATGCCCGCTAAACCTTGTCCCACAATGCCTCGTCCACACAGTCCTTGAGCGCCTCCAGGGACGGTGACTCCACTGCTTGCCTGGGTAGCCTGTTCCAGTGCTTCACCATTCTCTCAGTAAAGAAATTTTTCCCAATATCCAGCCTAAACCTCCCCTGGCGCAACTTGAGGCCATTTCGTCTCGTCCTGTCACTCATCACTTGGGAGAAGAGGCCAACACCCACCTCACCACAACCCCCTTTCAGGTAATTGTAGAGAGCGATGAGGTCTCCCCTCAGCCTCCTCTTCTCCAGACTGAACAACCCCAGCTCCCTCAGCCGCTCCTCATCAGACTTGTGCTCCAGACCCCTCACCAGCTTCGTCGCCCTTCTCTGGACACGCTCCAGCACCTCAATGTCCTTCTGGTAGTGAGGGGCCCAAAACTGAACACAGCATTCGAAGTGCGGCCTCACCCACGCTGAGTACAGGGGCACGATCCCCTCCCTACTCCTGCTGCCCACACTGTTTCTGATACAGGCCAGGATGCCGTTGGCCTTCTTGGCCACCTGGGCACACTGCTGTCTCATCTTCAGCCGGCTGTCGATCAACACCCCCAGGTCCTTTTTTGCCAGGCAGCTTTCCAGAACTTAGGACAACATTTTTCAGTATTAGAGAAGCTATAGGAGACCAGTAGAAAAAAGGAAATATTTTTTTCTTTCTCCTATGACAATTCCCAGCAGTGGCCCGAGAATCTAAGAATATTCATGAAATCTCTCTTTCGTCTTTAAATGGAATGGATTCTAGTCTAACAAATTTAGTACTCTGATCTGTTTTAGCATATCTAGAACAGAGGAAAGGTTCATCACTATTTTGCAGTACTTAAACTGTTTTGTACTTGCACAAAATACAGTCAAAACCCTTCTTCATGGTGCTTATTTGAATCCAGTTTCCATACCTCCAGTTTTGCGAATCTGATAGCTTAGAAACACACAGTCCTGTCTTTGTGAGATGCCATCCAGCCTCAGGACCTACATTGATTTTCTCAATTCAATTTGTTCTTGCCATTTGTCACAGAAAAATTGTTACTAGCATGATTTCAAAGTCAGTCGTCTTAATGAAAGTTTTTATGAACTATTAGAAAATTGTGAAACTGCTTCTATTGAGTTCATCTTAACCATTACTCCCCACAAATGAAATTCTTTTACCTCTGGGTCCTTATTCCACTGCACTACATATTCCCAACAGCAGTGTGCATGGAGTACATCCACTTCAAGACTACATGGAAATTGCTGATATGCTAGTTGCAGCAGCTCTAGAAAAAGAAAATTTGAAGTTACAAGACAGACCTCTTCCCACTATAATTTCTGCTACTTCACAACAGTAGCAACTAAAACATCTCTGCAGGCATTTAGAATTCAAAAAATTCATGTTATTTTCTTACCTAGGATTGTTTCCAAGCCCGCATCTGCTTCTATTTCCTCAAGAAAGATGTTAGTATGCATTTCTACAGATTCTTCAGTACTATCTGTATTGGTTTTGTGTTGGGCCAAATTCAGTACAAGAGGACTGAAGCCTTGCTTAAAAACCCACTTTGCTACAGTGTCAGCAATACCGCCTAGGACATAAAAAATTATGAGGTATAGTCAATGTATCCCAGAAGATTTATGGTTCAGAATCAAAGGACAACAGAGAGGAGTTTTAACTAACACCGTTAATTACATAAGAATAACTTTGCCAATTCAAAAACGTCCTAATCAACTGATTAGAGGTTTACAATGCAGTCTTTACAGTAATACTCTTTTACAATTTTAAAACGCTATTCTACGAGGTTTGCATTGTTTTTTAAATTAAGTAACCAGCAGAACAATCTCCAGTGCAGTGTATATCATAAATTAAGGTAAGGATGGCTTGGAACTCTATTAGAAAGACAACCATCTTTCCAAGAGAAAAAATGTACCTTTTCCAGCTTCAAGCAATTTCTTTACAGAAAGCCTGCCCAAAGGCTCAGTCTGGAGTGATGAAACTCTTTTTGTCCTTTTGTTCACTTTGCTATGCAGTAGTGTTTGAAGTATCAGACAATCCTCTAGCTGTTTCAGCAGAAGTTTCCAATATTCAGTATCAAGGGAAAGGGCTTCCCAGGATTCCGTGTCCGAACCTACAATTATTTGGGAAAACTAACAGAACATATGAACTGGTTTAGGTCTGTTCACTTAAGGTAGCACAGTTTTGTTTAAAAAAAAGTATAGTATTAAAATGGAAAGCTATATCCTAAGAGCTACTGCATTTTAAAGAATAATTTAGTTCAAGATATGTACATTAACTATTATGCAAACATAACATCCCACACTGCTCACAAGATGCACAGATTCTTAAACAAAAAACATAAGGAAATAAAAGGACCTGAAAGGTCATCTTACAGTCCCATTTTAAAGTTCATATTTACTTGAAAAGTGGGTTAGAATTAGATCTTTTTGAAGGGATTCTAAGTCCTCCACTATATACACATTCCCTACATATGATTAATCCTCCTACATTTCAATTCACTACCATATTTAAAAACATGTATCATGCACCCCCAAACACTGGATCACACCACATCACAGTTCTGTGCATTATTTCGCTAATTCTCATGTTTATCATCAAATGCTCTGCCAGGAAGCCCAGGAATCTTTCCAGTAGGGTGCAGATCTGATTTTTAGCTTCATGCACCAAGACAGCAAACTCTAGAGTTCTCAGAAGCCTGGCCATTAACAGTTTTAGATTTAAGCCGAAGGATGGTAGGGGGGGAAAAAAAAGGGGGGGGGGGGCGGGAAGACACAAATGGTTTTATGGAAGGGAAGTTTTGAGGGAAATAAAGCTGTTGCTTTATTCTTTTAAGAGCAGAACAGAAGGTGACAAAGGAGAGAGCATATGGGTAAAGCATAATATGCTGCAACATACCAGCATTCCTATTTGGGCAACGCTAACAATTTTAATACACAGAATTGCAATTGTTAAGGTGATTGTGCAAAAATACTAAAACGCTTCCCAGTAATCTAGCTATAATTTATAAAGCAGTCTATTTACAAGACTGAACATCACCTAAACCCCACCTAATCTGTTAAGGCAAGTAGTAAAATACAAATATTCCTAGTGCTATTTAGGAATGTAATAACTTTTTCTATTTTGAATGGCATTGCTGTGTGGAGTTTCACAGTGTTAGTAACAACTTTGTGAAAAGATACTTATTGCCAAAAAAAAACCAGCCACCCATCACCTTAAGAAGTAAACCATAGTAACGTAAAGGCTAAGAAAATTCACCAGTATATTAAAAACATAAATGAAAACTGCATTAAAACAGGTTTACCATCCAAAGTTCAGTGAACTTCTCAAATTTATGTGGAAACTGCATAGGCTTTAAGTTTGTCAACACCATTTGCTATTAAGAGAAAAGATCACTGTAGAGTTCCCATCACATACTTAAATATGTTCAGCACACAATTCTGATATATCATTCATTCACCTCAGTATAATAGTCTTCAAATTCAAATACAAATTTTCAGGCTTGCAGGATGGCATGCTTATGCCCATGTTAGAACAACGACAAATTTATGCTGAGGGTGTTATTTCATTACAAAGACAGCAACTTGCATGGAACTGATGCAGAAAATAAAAGGGGGGGGGGGTCCAAGATGACTTACCTTTTTCTCTGTCACACTGTCAATTATCTGTGCAGTTACAGAATGTCCAACGTAAGCAGATAACAAGGCAGCTGCATTATTTTCAGACTGAACACAAGCTGTCCGCATTTGCTGCCACCAGGGGGAAACTGACTGAGTGTCCCAGGACTCATCTATAGCAACTGTAGAGAAAGGGAGAGTAGGAAATGCAACTTGGGTCATGGGGGGGTTAAAACTAGCAAAGCAGCAACCAACCCTGGAAGCGTCACTTATTAATACAGCTTCTATTAGAAGCAATTTCCTATTACTCTACATTATCTTTTTCTAGATCTGTAGCATACAATTTCTAGATTGTAACTCAAATTTAAAACAAAGAGTGGAACATGAATTACTCTTCTCCAAGTTTCATTTGTAGGGAACAGACAATAGATCTAAATCCCTAGGTAGTAAAACCTGCTGCACGCTTAATAGATCTAAGGAATATTAAAAAACGACGCTTCACAATGCAGACAGCTTCTTTTGTTATTTCAAGATGCCACACATATTCAGTGCACTCAAGCTGGCTCTCTTCAGGCTACCTTGTGTTCAGCAGAATTAATTTGTTCAGACAGCAGCAGTAGCTTATTCATGCTTCCAGTTTCAAGCTGATAATGGTGCCCTATGGTGAACTAGACATAAGGGAACCTGACTCAGACATATCCATAGCAGCTCTGTGTGAGGCGGAAGAATCAGTATTTATTCGTTACACTTACCCCATATAATGGCAAGCTGACTTTACAGAGTACCCCTCAAGTTACAGAGATGTTCAATATACAAATGCTGCTAGAATAACGGTGTCTCAATGAGTTAAAGCAACTCGAAGGACTTCTGGGAGCCAGTCAGCTCAAGCGAGAGGGGCGGGACTATACCCCCAAAAAAGGGAGGAAGGGGAGCTGAACAGCCACCTTCTGGTGCCAAATAGGAGTCGTGTCAACTTGGTGGAGGGTGAAACTGGGGAGCATGAAGGCGGCCTTTAATTGTGACACTCTTCAGATTTTGACTGTATTTTTAGTTACTTCATTAACATGCAGCATTTAGCTCTGTTACATAATTTGCGATGGGGGGAAACCCCTAAATGATAATATAGGCTAGTCAGAGCAGCACATTTCTAATAATAATTAATATCAGTTGTGTTTAAGTGTTCCAAAAGCACATTTCACCTTTCATTTTACTCAGAAGTGACAGCATAGTGTGAAGGCAACCGACAGAATCTGGTTTGTCTAGAATATCTTTTTCCTTGGAAAGCCATAAATTGAGAAGGAGCGACTGTAAAAAAAGAGAATATGGAATTGAAGCAATAGAATGAAACTGTAATATTGCAATATACCTAATGCAAACACTTTCTCGAACAAATTTTGTGTCATGGAGCAGAAATGTTATATCCATGAACCCTTATTATATTAACAAAGAAAGTTAAAAATATATCGCATAAAGCACCCTATGACAGACTTTGAAATGAAACAATACAATCTGTTATTCTTATTCAATCTGTAATCTTTCATTTAGACAGATATCTTAGAAAACACCCGCTTTTGCAGGCACAGCCAGCTAATACCAGTATGTTAGCAATCTCAACTTGGTAAATATTAGTAGTTATTAATATTACAGCTGAAAATCTTAATACAGGCAATGATGGAAATAGCTATTTCAGTATTACTTATGTAGTGGATTGAAGAAAAGTAGCAAAAGACTCAAGTTACATGCAGATGAAAGATAAAGATGATTGTCTGAATGCTACTAGCAATTCTGAAAAATTTATTTTTGATTCTTTTTAAACTTCCTTGCTTGCAAAAAGAAATTATAACAAATGTATCAGTAACTGAAGTTAACTACTCTCAAAATTTTTTGCTTCTCTGTAGAAGAAATCTTCAGCAAATTGTCTTGTAGTCCTAAATGCATACTCTAAACATTCCCACTACAATACCCACATTTTCTAGTAGAGGATTTTCTTCTTTGTTTTTTGACATCTCTTAAGTGGGAAATATAAACATGAGCACCTAAAGAACTGAATGTAGGGATATTTGAACACAGCCTGAATACAGCATTAACCCAAAGGTCAACATTCAGAATTTTTCCTTTCATTGTTTTGTTTTCAAAATTCTAAATCAAAGTTTTAAAGTATGTAATAAATACCTTACCAACAAGATTTGAGGGCTAAAACCTGCTGATTCCAATGCATGACACATTTCCTCTGTGGAACTCTCCCCACACAAACACTTCCAGAAGAAAAAGCTACCTGAAGCAAAAATTAGTTGACATTATGAATGACAACTAAAGCCACCGCTTCTCCCCTTACACTTTCACATGAAAGATCATCTATCGGTCAGGTCCTACTGAGTGCAATACAAAGGACTAAGTTACACCCAGGATACCCTGATGGTTTACCCTTAGCGGAGAAGAACGTTCATTACAAAGGACATAAATGTTCCTACCACTACAGGAGTCATATGGAACATGAATTTATAACAAAACAAAGGTTACCATACTGCTTGGATTACACGTTTTGTTCTATTCAAAGACTGGCTTGAAGTGTTGCATAAGTTTATCCATGGAGTAACCCATAACTGTGTGGCAGCACATTGTATCTTACATAGCAAACTTATGGTACTTCAACCAATTAAAAAACACAAACAATTACATAATTCATACCTTACCAGCACTACAAAAAGTGTAAGTGTCCCTTTGAGGGAGAGGAAAATTGGAAAAACAAGATCTTCAAGAAATCATCTGAATGGCTTAGCATGATATTCCTGTTTCCATTATATTTGTTTACAGCTGAACACCCTAATTAAGTTACTGGTGATCCTTGTCCAAGGGGGTGGGGAGAAGAGTACTTCTACCCCAGTTCTTAAAACAAAGTTTAGTGTTATGGTAGAGAAAATGCAAATGCTAAGATTACTTAGAACCAGCCTTTGATCTTCATACAGATGAAAGCCAAGCTCTTCTGCCTAACTTTTCAATCCCAATTCCTCTCAAAGTCTGACGATTAAAGCCAAAAGAAGCAGGAGGCTACAAAGTGAACACCATACAACACCTGTGCACAGAATTCTGTGTTTGCATGAAAATTTCCCCAGAAAAGAAATAATCTGGAAAGACAGTGCCTTTGAGACAGATTTAACTCAAGCTGCTTCCACTAGTTATTTCCCAAGAGCTCCCCAAGGACAGTCCAGAACAGATATGCAAACTAAAGCAGACTACAGGC
This sequence comes from Gavia stellata, assembly GCF_030936135.1. NCBI lineage: Eukaryota > Metazoa > Chordata > Aves > Gaviiformes > Gaviidae > Gavia > Gavia stellata. Next base: position 174,471 of record NC_082595.1, read on the forward strand.
AGTAACCCCATCCCACATGGTAACAGACACCCCAGACACTCTCCCCATCCATAGTATTTCAGATCAACATTGTCCAGAATCTTCTCAACTCCACAAATAAGGGGTCCTAATTCCCTCACCTAATGGTCCTGTGCTGCCTCTGGTCAGCTCCCCCATCTCTGTGGCTGAAGTCAGTCCTGTCATTAACTGAGCTCTTAGGGTGCTATGACCGCAAAAGAAACAGCAATATACAGCTGCTCTGTAAAGTACCTAGTTACCACTGTCCAACTTAGTGGTGTTAATAAATGAATGACCAGCGATAACATGGCTTTAGGGTAATTATACTCAGAGATGTAGTTAACTTGTATTAATATCCATCTAGGTAGAAAGACTTGTCCTATGGCTAAAGGTAAGACTCTGGAACTAGCACTGTCACATACTACTTCAAGGCAAGTCAGCTTGTTAAGACCCCCAAATTAAGGCTAAAATATTTACACCATCTTAGATTATAATCAGTCTTTAAGTAATTTGACAAACAGTCCGGTAGCTCTTACCTAAAGCCACACATTCGCCATCTTCCATACTTTTCACATTAATCACATCCTTTTCATATTCCAAATATTCTAAGAACATTTTCACAGACAATAAGTCATCCTTCCCATCAGCAAACTGAACAGTAGTTTGGGTGTCTTCTTTCTTGTAGTTCTCCAGTAAAGTTTGAAGCCTATGAAAATCTTTTTCTTCCAGCCGAAGCAGTTTAGCCAAGTCCTTAAAAGTAAAAGCCCCCCCCAAACAAAAATTAAAAAAAAAACCCCACACATCACAAGACTACTACAAACAGACGTTTTTCAAAACACAGTAAAAACTAAAACAAGTCAGAAGAGTCAAAATACTTTGTTTGAACATTAAAAATATCTTTAAAAAGGGCCAAAATGATTGAATAATCTCAAAATCAGTTATTCGTATAGCTCAAATGAAGACCTTGTGTAGCTTCATTTTTAAGGACTTCAACAGATACATTTCCCATATTTAGATCCTGCTCATAGTATAACAATCACCCATCAAGCAAACAAGCCCATATAACACCACTCCATATGGCTTTTATAAATGTATAAGCATTTTTATAAACGATATCAAAACCAAGCCAAATTATGATGCTACAGAAGCAAATAACAGAATTTGTAATTTCTACTGGTCCCAAAATACCCCTCCAAAACTCAACGAAGTTAAGAATATGCTATGTACTTTGGATTAAGGACTGAAATCAGGAGATCCTGGTTCTATTTTCATGTCTGTCTCAACTTTATGTGATTGCTAAAGAATATTAGGTAGATGAATTACCAGAAATTTGTACAGGGGGTGGAGGGAAGCACTATAAAATATATACTTCATTAAAAGTTCCAGGCCATAAAAACAGGTAACTTGCTTACCTACTTATTTTATCTGAGGCCTTGAAAACATATTTTTATGCTTTAATCATCACTCAATAAGACAACTGAATTTTTAATTTACTCACATTATCCGAGGGTGGAGTGTCTTTCTGTATGCTTTGGGAATTCAGTTTGCTAACTAGTTCATAAAGATGTAATAGCTTTAACTTGTTTGCGCAGAACTGCAGTAGTCCTTCATCCACACACTCAAGCTCTGAGGAGAAATAAAACTGCATTTGAACTTGAATATATAGCCTGGAATAGTGAAACATACTTCGCGGCTGCATTAAACTCCTCCTTTATTAGAACTGGAGGACTTATGTCTCTCAGTGTAATTTTTTGATGCACTGCTACTTGCAATGATTATATTTAATACATGGCAGTATAAAACAAGAAATATTTTTACGAGAAGTATTAGAGAAAGATAAAAGGCTCATTTTTAAACTGAAGGAGGTTGACAATGTGAAACTGACCAAAGACAAATCTATTGTCTTTTCCTGGTTTAAGGCCAAACCAAAGACTGCCAGAAATTGAAATACACTAAGTCTGAAACATATTTTCTTTTCTTAAGAATTAAATACCAAGTTATAATCTTCTATTCATTATGCCAATATTTTAAGCATATTCCTTACATCAGAAGAGAGCTTGATATCTACTGATATGAATTCAATTTCATCTCTGCAAGACACTGCCTTTTGTATTTCTACAATCTTAGTCTTAGAAATTTCATGTATCTATTGACATTCAAATTTCAGTAACAATTAAACCAATCAGAATATAGGAAGCTAACACCAACACAATGTTGAGAAAAAACTCTATTCCAACTTATTTGTGTTAAAAGAAAGCATTTTATGGAGATCCTAAAAGGACCTTTCTATAGAAAAGATATCTCTGAACACATCATCTTCATCTGAAACAGCTTCTAAACACGATTTTCTCCCTACGAACCCTTAAATACGTTTGATAAATTGCTATTAAATATCCTACAAACAAAAGAGAAACACACAGAGCTTGCCACACAGTCACTTGACCTTTTCTTCACAGCCACAGCATTCACAGAGCACGGCATCTGCTTCATGTTATCTTTTACCTACTAAGCACAAGTGGAAGGATATGTCACTACTCTTCTGAAATTAGAAGGCTGGAACATCAGCCAAGTTTGTTCTTTATCCTGACTGGGAGGAAATAATGTTATGTATGACAATAAGATTAATGATGAAAAATACACACTCAAACAGACCTCAGTAAGTATACAGTTCTGTCAATCTCTCTTCAGCATAGAAGGGCATGTTTCTGTTTTTCTTTGGTTTTTTAGGAGTTGTAATAGAAACAGATAGTGCCTAGTGATTTAGAATGCCAGACCAAAATTAGGTAGAGAACTGCATGTGTGAAGCTCTCAATCTCCTCTACCTACTTCAAGAAAATGGTTAAAAAAAACCCCAAACAGTGATACAAGTGAAAGAAAGATGTCCTCTCAAGGCTCTGAAACTACAAAAACACGCTGTCATGTTCTCACTGAGGTAGGACAAAGGACACAGCCTTTCTAATTAACAAATGGTTTATTCAGGACTTCCACACAACAGTGGTAGGGTCTTCTTGACTCCTATTGCTAAAGCCTATTGCTAAAGGAAGTGGCAGGCACATGCTTCTCCACTCTATTCCTCAACACCCATCTGGGTCTCAAAAACTGGGTCACCTCAACCACAAAGAAGGTTCTCCCAATTTAGAAAGATCCAAGTGTATCATTTCAAAGAAACAATCTTGCAGACTTTTAGCAACAAGATTTTGAATGGGTAATGACATTTCCTAACATGGCTCTGAAATCTCTGGCAAAACATATGAAATGTAACTTCAGCAAAGTTTACCAAGAAAAGATACCAGGCATCTGCCCAGAGCTCAGATCCTCAGTGATAAGGATTTTGTGCTTCCAGTACATTAAAATTCACAGACCAAAGTACCATATCCCTACTGCCCTCCTTGGAGAGAGAAAGAACAAACTAAAACGTCTATAGGCAAGAGTCTGTGAAAGCTTCTTTCTGAAGGAAGCTTTTACTGCACGCAAGTACCCAGCCCAGTTGTTGGGATTTTTTTTTTTAATTTTTGAATGTAATCACAAATTACTAGGCACATAGCAAGCACAGCAAAGCATACTTACTAGCAAGCTATTTGCAGTCTGCAAATACATAAAATACATAGAAGCAACATCCTGTGATATCTAGCAGTAAAACTAAGCAGACCAAGTCTGGTCTCCCTGTGGAACAGAATAGTTCTACCATAGTCTTACAGCACTGTAGATGAAGTGCAAATGCCTCTCCATATTTACAAAATGAATATCCACCTACCCTGTTTTTTTAAATTATCCATTAATGTTTGAGTGATGTTTGTGAGAGATGAAAGTGGCACACGTTCACTTGTCAATATACTTTCCAGAGCCTGTTAAGCAGACATTCAACAGAATTAAACATTTACTTAATTTTACTGTAGAAACATATAAGGTAAGCCATCAAAGAACAACTTTGACAATGATTTTTCATCTGTATTCTGTTTTCACATATACTTGTGGCATAATTTGATCCTACAGGAAGGTCTGCTCTCTTTCTATTATTTTGACTTTTATCATGGAAGATACCTTGGGGAAGTCACAAGCCAAAATTAATTCCAGGCAAAATGTTGTTAAAAAAACCCGCAAACCCAAAAAGCACCAAAAACCCCACCAAAATAGCTCAGTTATTTGCTTCAAGTAACTCTAAGAAAAAATAACATATTTTGAAAGATTGAAAAAAATTTAGCACTCTAATTTGATAACGATTTTTTTTCTAATATTAAAGTATACTGACTTCTAAATATTCACCTGTTTCTTTGTAGCAGGGTATTTGATATCAAGTATTAATTCCTTTGCTTCAGCTTCAATCAAATCTGCAAAGACAATCACAACTTCATTTGATATTTTTCAAACGCATTCTGAAAAGCAAGTCAACCCACACCACAGTTAAGATGCACATGGGTTCACGCTGTAGAGATGAAGACACTATTACAAAAGTTGCCAAAATAAGCTTGGGGAAAATGAAACAAAATAACAGCTCAGTGGCATCTCTTACTCCAAATCTGGCTTTTATAAGAAATATGTATTACTTACAGGAAGAAGGATACCTAGAGTCAAATGCTGAACTCCATTACATAACATAATGGGTTGCAAATAGACCATGGTTTATGCAAACACTCAAAGTAGAGTTTAGTTAAGATTTACATGGCAGACAAGGCTTATACTGGATCCTTGTATGAGATAAATTTAATCTGGTAGCTTATTAAAAAAAAATACAAGCTACTTAAAGATCATAACTCATAGCACATACAGCTGCCAGAACACACCGCAATCATACCTGTGTTTGTACATTCACAGGACAGATAATAGAAGAGCCATTTGATAACATACAATCTTAAGAAATTATACAAGAGAACCTACCCAGATCTGAGGTTTTAGCTTTGAGTAAAGCATTTAACTTCTTCACTAGATGCATATCCTTTGCTCGCTCACTCTTTTTATCACTGAAGGGAAATAATTTTAATTGTATAAGTGAAGAGAACTAAAGTGAATGATTCAGAAAAAGAATAAATATTTTTTTAATTATTTATGATACTTTAAAAGCTAGTATCACATTAATAAAAATCAGGTTAATGCATACAAACCAATGAGACTATTACCAGAGTACTATTCCGCTTGAGAAGGAACACCAGAATTGCTCCTTTTAAATAAAACATTGTTTCCAAAAACAATATTAAAATTATTCGGTTGTACAGAGCACAAAGTCCTTACCTCAGCGCTAAATGGAAAGGTACATGGACAGTTTTTACACTTCCAGAGACTGGATCAACAAGGCATATCTGGTAAGTCTGGGGCTGCCATCCCTGACTGGTCACATTGTTTAGACCCATTATTTTATAGCCAGGATACAACAATCTGAAACCAACAAAAAACACGGCCTTCACAGTGAAGAACAAAATTCGCAACGTTCCCTTTCCACACACTGAATAAAAAGACAACAAATTTTATAAAGCTAAGCTTTAACAACTGCTAAATATATTTATCAGGGAAGACGGCAGAGCAATGAAACATGACAAAATCCCTTTCTATAAAACAACAAACTGCACTCAGTAGAAACACTGTGGGCAACGCAAAAAGCGCCTGCCAACACTCCACTTTTACCACTGGCATATCCATACATCACTTTATTGCAGCAGCACAGCCAATATGCCTACCTGCTAACTGCTTCTTACCTACAATATTTCCCCACGTTGAAGGCTCCAACCCGAGGCCCTTGTTGCGTGCTCCATACTTCCAGAATGCCTCTCCTCGGAGCATAGATCACAAGGAACTGAGCCACTCTGCTTGGACCTTGTGCATTTCCAAAAGGAGAAAAATCCATCTTCTCAGTTTCCCTCTCATGAAGGTCCTCTACAGTCTGTATCCAACCAACTTCAGCATCACGGTATCCTTCATAACAGAAGTCAAAAGTTCATTAGCGTACAGAAATTAATACACTATTAGTATACATCACCACCCACTTAAGTAGTATTCCAGCAGCTAGCTGTCTTAAAGTTTGTTTCAAAACTGTGCAACTCTGGCCACTAGCCAGACTCCTGTCAGGAACTGTGGTCCATCAACTCACAGAAGGGCTCACCAGAGAACTCCTCAAAGCCAAATGCAGCCTCCTGCAAAGCTTTGGGGAGGAACAAGTTCTTCCGGAAGAAGCCACAAAAACCCCCCAAAACTCATCAGGTCTGTACGTTGGACATTACACCAATGCAAAAGCTTCTCGGAGAAGAAAGATCTGTAGTAAGCGTCCAGATTTCTCATGTTTCAAAACAACAAGGAAAGAAGATTTAAGGAAGGAAATTTGCATAACCTACTAAATAGGATATGTAAGTTTTTATTCATATGTTTTCATCATTAAAATGCAATTTCTAGTAACCCAATAAAAACACTCATCTTCCATCTCTCTCTCTGAGCAATGCAAATACATTCCCTCATAAAATCTTCCTAAAGAAAAAAGGCAGAGATGCCCTAATGACATCACTGAACTATGTAATGGTTTAGCAAGTACAAATGAAGGCTCCAAACCACAAGTGAAATACTAATGCATAAAACAAGTTTATAAAAAGATATATTAAACCAAGAAGGCTGAAAAGTATTCACAACTCAATTAATGAGAAAAGGTACGATCCAAAAGATTTCTTCAGTAGACAGCTTTGCTTAAAAAAAAAAAAATCAAAACACACCACACACAAAAAACCCACACAAAGAAAAACCAAAAACACCCAACACTATTTCACATCTCAACAGCCTCACTAGGGAAAGGCTGGCAAATTGTAAGTATGTGTCTGACTACCAAATAAAGCTTAGGACTCTAACAGTACCTTCCTAAATAATATGAAACTCTCAGTAATGAAGACAAAAAAAGTCCAAGAATATCAGAAAGCTCATATTATAGCTAACAAGCTTCAAAATATGAGAGAAGGAGAATGCACAGGGGAAATGTGATTACTCTAGCTATTATACTGTTAACGTGTCGTTGAATTAGCTACTATATTCATGACCACCAATCTTCTGAATTGGTAGTGAGAGAGAGAGAGAAGAGCTAGAAATTTTCTATCTGTTCTTAAAACTTATCTTCCATCTCCTAAAAAGCTGCAAAATTTTAATTCTATAGAAAAAATACCAGTTGTTGTAACACTAGGTAAAATTACAGTTTGAGAGCTTAACATCTGCATTTTTTTTTTCAAAAAGCCCTCAGTTTAGAAGAGACTGAACACTCCCTTCTTGTGCAGTCACCGTGATGAAATGAGAATCTAGTAAGTTGTATATCTTCCTAATGATTTTTCTACTTCTGTTTATTTTCTCAGCAGAATTAAAGAAGATACCAGAGTTTATCAAGAGAAATAATCTTGGAGAACAGAGCTAAAGCTCTTCCAAAAAAATTACTAGATCAAAAGCTTTCCTTTGGGATACAGTCTGTGGAAAAAAAAAATAAATAAATCTACACAATACAAACCAAACAGACCGAATTTTTACTATAGGCCATATCAGTATTTCAGGGATTGGCACAACAATACCGTTACAGACTTCGTATTACATCTTCCTTTAATATTTGGTTTGTAATAACACAATGTACTAAAGTCTTTCTTAATAACGGAAAAACACTTGGAATTCTAAGTCTGAACATAAGAAGCCACAGTATTTTGAAGAATATTATTTGCTATACTAATACACACTACCATCCATACCTTTCCACATGCGAACTGCAAGTCCTCTTGTAACATCCAGTAAAATAACCCTTCCAAAATCATCTGTTACTGCTGCCAAAGTGTTACATGGAGAAAGACATATTCTTTCACCATGGCGACGGGAATCTGGAAGTCCAAACCTAAAAAAAAAAAATTAAAAAAAAAATCAAGCAAAACCACTAGATACCTATTTTTTCTTCAGAAATAGTAAACAGAGTATCTTATAAGGACTAAGATTTCTTTTTTTAAGGTAACATAAAGGTATGGGTAAAATTAAGAGCAAAGTATGAAGAAAGTTTTTGTGCTGTCTACTGGGAGATCTCGTAAGTCTGTTAAAGTCCTACTGAAAATCAAAGTTCAGAAACTAGGATAAGCGATTGCCTTGTCATGCATTGTCAGGCAAGGATCTCAGAGCAGCGGGTTACTTTGTAAGCCCTCTCTTATTGTCGCCTAGTCTTGAGAATACTTTTAAAAAAACTATCAGGAAAAACAATCAGGAATTAATTTAGTCTTTTATCAGCTTTCTTGAAAACATTAGGCTACAACCTGTTGTTCCCATTCTCCTCTCCCCACAATCAACAGGGAAACAGGATACCACCTAATTTTTGTGAGGGGCTTTAAACTATCTTAAGCAGCAAGCACTTCATGCAGCTTCATTGAAGCTCTTCAGTGATAAACTTCAGGACTGATACTAGTGTAGTATATGGTCATTAAACTGTGCACACTACTCTTTTACAGTAACAATGAACCCACACAGTGGAAGTGTAAGAGATGAGTAATTTGTCCAGAATGATAAACTGAAATGAAACAAAACTTAAAAATGACCTGCAAACTATCACCGCTGCTTCAAGTCAAGAAAAATAAAAATGTTCATCAATTATGCACCTTTCAAAATAATTCAGACAACTAAAAACATAAGAGTTTTAAAGTAATTGAGAGAGTATGTAAAACTTGCCTCACTGCCAATGGGGTTGCAGGTTCAACTTTCGGTTTCTGTTTTTGGGCAGGTTCTTCTTCGTGCTTACTCTTCCAACCAAGCCAGCCACTTGCAATAGAAAAACTCATTAGGAGAATCATACTAACGGTCCTAAAAATCCTCAAACTATTACATAGCTACTAAACCAAAAATAATTTAATGTAATTTTTTATGTTATTACCTGGCAGCATTAAATAATGCCGAAGTCAGTTTACTTGCAACTGCTAATGCAACATGAGACAACAGTGGCTGTGAGCTACCCTGAAAGAAAGGAATGAAGCGTTTATAAAGTCAAGAAATAGTCAGCTGTGAGCAACCCTGAAATGAAGGAACAAGGTGTTTAGAAAGCCAAGAAATAGTTCTTACACTGAACTGAACTGCAGAATAGTTTTTCAGGCCTCCTATGGACTTTCAGCTCAGAAAGCATAGCTTTAAGACTCTGCAAAATTTTAATTCATTGCCCCCAGAAAAGCCATTCTGACATCTCTTTACCATTTCAAAATCCTCCTGCAAGTCACTGGTAGCTCAGTAAGTTTGTCTGCAACAGAAGTTAAAAAAACCCTGTGTATGATTTATCATGGTGAGTTAGCTGGTGTATGGCTTTGGCATCGTTGCAAATATCAACGTAAGCAGTTTTTTCATAAACATTGAAAAAGCAAGTACAAAATCAAAATTCCGATTCTAGCATTTTCAATCAACTTTCGATCCTGATAAGGACAGCACACACGCAGGGTCTGAATGTACAAGACACACAGCTACATTGCCATTCTTCTCTTCCAGTACAATAGAAGACGATGTAAGTGTGCTACATGTATTGTTAAGCCTAAGTTGCAGTTTTCTTCTACAAGTAGTAGTTCCACTACGTGAAACCACCACAGTATACTAAGGCCACGTGTGTACATGACCAAAGGCCAAAGGCCTCCAAAAATCCCTAAGATGCATGTTTACACAATCTCAACAGAATTTTTCAAAAACCTTAGGTTACTTAATTGGCAATAACAACTGAAAAAAAGAATTACTTGACTATCACATTCATTTTAAGATAGAATATAAAATTTCTCATTAGAAGGAACCTGTGGTAGACATTACTATCCCATTCACCCCAAATCATTCCCGTTTCAGAAGATCAAGAAGAAAGGGAAATGTCAGCATAAAATGAGCATAAGAATATTTCAGAAATACCCATACAGAAAAGGGAAAGATTAATTATTTAAAGTTTCAGCAAGTCAGCTTTGTAGTACATACCTCCAGGGCAAAAAAGAAACCAGTGAAAGGATTGGATCCAACAGTAACATACTGAGACATAGCAGGTGGGCTGTTTTTTATAGCTGCATTATATCCACCTATATTGGAGGCAGTCTTCATTTGATCAAAAGGAGACAGTGTCATGATGCCTAACAAAAACATCAGAGTGAACGTCTTACAGTTTCAGAACAAAGGCATGCAACTGCTCTAGAAGCCTAAATATATTCTCGCCTTCTTGACTGACCAGCCAACATTCAGGGGGAAGGGAGGAAGCTTTAACCACAGAAATTCCAAAGAACAGAGCAGAAATAACCTAATGTACTTAGGTTAATTATAAAGCATAGTTGGTTTGTTTAGAAGAGGAAAAAAAAAAAAATCAGCAGAGTTCAGCAGCAAAAACACATCTACCAAATTCACTTCACCTGCCTCGTTAGCCCCTTCTGACCTCTTACCTGCTTTTGTGAAAAGGGTGGAAGAGAAACGAAGCTTATTGTCCCTCAGATCTGCCTGTCTGAGAAGAACCTGGGCTTCTGCAAATTCCTAAGGAGTAAAAGTCTCTGAGAGCCTAGAACTCGGTTTGTCTTTTTTGGAAAGGAGCAATCTCAAATTTTAATTTCTTTATGTGCTAGACTTAGGAAAGACCCATAGCACTCTTAACCTGCCTGACAGACAGTTCTTTAACCTGGCAGAAATGGGAATAACTGCATCTGATCTAGTCTCTCTCAGCTATTTCTTACCAAACAAGAGAGGACAAGACATCTACGGCTGTAACATCCCTTCTCCCCTTAAGTGGAGAGGGGAGGCTCAATCAGACTAGAAGAGAAAGTAAAATATATTTTTTATGATGGTTAATGAGATCATTCACTACACAACAGCCTTCTCCCACTATTTATTTCTATCCAACCAGTACCATTAAGTGCTCTCACCCCAAATTTAACAGCGCAAAAACATTTGGTTTCATTTAAGGGGAATATCTGAAATTAAACAGAAATGCTTACCAATACTAGCATGGTCAACAATCGTATCCACATCTTGCAGACCCCATTTCTTATAAGCTAATGGTGGAGGCTGAACATTCTCATTGCCAGATGCTGCAGCTGACAAAAGTTGATAAAACACAAAAAAATTCCTACTGAGTCAGAGACAAAGGAATAGAGGGGAAAAATTGATGCAATCTGAAACCACAAAATAACGTAGTTTTAAATTAAACTTAAACACCTGCTGAGCTAAAATGGCCTTTTGAAATGCTTACCTTAATGAAATTAAAACATTTTTTAAAATTAACTGAATAACATTGCATGATATTCCATCACAAGTATATTTCGTATTTGCAGAGAGCTTTGTTTTACTAGTCATTTATGGCTTGATATTCTGTACAATTTTAAAATGCTACTGCAATTTATTTCTGTGGTCTGGGCATGCTTAAGTGGAAACTCCCTCGCCAAAGTACTTGCAGTGTCAGCACATTTACTAGATATGTAACAGTGTGAGGTAAGAACAGTGGTAAAACTAAAGCCATGATTGAAACTCTTCAAAATATCTATTACAACAAATATAAATGATCAAGAATAACAGAAGATATAGCACTCTGGCTGCGGATATTAAACTAGCTGTAACTGCTTCTCTGCAAATGGTGATCTTCTCTCATTGAAAGACCAGAACATGTTCTGGTTATGAAAGTAGATGGATATTTCTCATTACAGTGTCTGCTTCCTTTTGTATTTGTTGCATGATTCACAGAATATCATTTTTTAAAGTTTGATTTACAAGAGCTTTGCCTTCTCATATATTCCACGGAAATGCTACCTTTTCATTAAGAGGATAAGAATAAACATTATTAGATAGACCCAGGGAACCATTTAGCATGGCAGATCAGGATCTGAGCAGAGCTAAAACCAGATGTCTAGGGAAGAATATTAGAACAAGGACACAGATCTGATGCTTCCTCTAAACCAGCTTCTGAAGCGACCTCCTCAGCCAGAGGTAAGCTCTAAGTACTCAGTAAACCTCCACAGCTTTCTTCTCCACTAATTTGTCAGTTACCCTCTGAGCCCAAGCAAGCCTTTAGCATCCACATCAACCTCAGGCAAAGAATTCCACAATTCAACCTCACACTACATAAATACACACCTACTTTTTATTTTGAATTTACTATCACCCAGCTTCATTTCAAGCCACTTCATCCTGAACTGGAAGAAAGAGGGAGCAATCTGTTCCTACTGGCCGTCCCCGTACGATTCAGAGAAGCGCTGTCTCACCACAGTAGCACTTCTCAGTTGTTTACCACTCATCCCTTCTATGTAAGATTCAATCCTTAGTTCAAGGGTGCTGCTGTCCCAACAGTTCCTAATGCTGTCATGCTGGCAGATCCATTGTGCTTCCCCACCTACACCCAGCCTCATGATTGTCTGCTGATGTGGCCTGCTGAGGAGGAAACAAGAATCTGGCATATCTGAAGTTCAGTGAGAACAACCATCAGGAAATTCAGGAGAACAACTCAGCAACAGCACCTGTTTAACATTTTATCTTGCAGAATTGTAACAGCCCCATACTTGTGCAATCTACCACACTGTACTGTTACATGGTTCTACTCTCACCCCAGGAAACTGACCCTGTTTCCAAATTAGAGTATAAACAGGCACTATACTAAAAGAACAGGATCAAAGGCTGCACAATCAAACAAGTATCAAAAGCTCTCAGGCATTAACACAAAGAGCAGTGACCATTACCGATGTCATCATCACAGCATTATCCCTTCCTACAAAGTCCTTACTGGGAAGAAAAGCACTTCGCTGACTGTGAAATCAGCATCCTGACGTGCTAAGAAGCACCTTAGCAGCATGCTGCCTATTAACCCCAGTGGGCAGCTAAGAACCACACAGCGGCTCACTTACTCCCTCTTAGTGAGATAGGGAAGAGAATCCCAAGATTTGAAGTGAGGAAACTTGTGGGCTGAGATAAAGACAGTTTAACAGGTAAAGCAAAAGCTCCAAGTGCAATCAAAGCAAAATAATGAATTCTTTCACTACTTCCCATCAGCAGGCAGGTGTTTAGCTGTTTCCAGGAAAGCGGGGCTTCATCATGCATAACAGTTACTTGGGAAGTCAAACTCCATAATTCTGATTATTCTCCCCTTCTGCCTTCTTCCCTCAGCTTTTATCGCTGGGCACAACATCATACAGTATGAGATATCCCTTTGGTCAGTTGGGGTTATATGTCCCGGCTGTGTCCCCTCCCAGTTTCTTCTGCACCCCAGTCTGCTCATTGGCAGGGCAGTGTGAGAAACAAAAAAGCTTGACTCTGTATAAGCACTGTTCAGCAATAGCTAAAACATCAGTGTGTTATCAACACTGTTTTCTTCACAAATTCAAAACGCATCACCATACCAGCCACTATGAAGAAAATTAACTCTATCCCAGCCAAAACCAGTATAAAGTATTGTGGTGAGAATGTACAAGCCAGTCAATGCTACTTGGACAACTTGTGTTCCGAGAACATTTTCTGTAGAGGAAGAATTTTCCTTGTATGCAGTAGATGCCTGTATATTGATGGACAAGCAAAGAAGATCCAAATTCCACCTTGATTTGATCTTTAACAAACATAAGTAAATTTCATGTAAGATAAAGTACTACTAATAGAGTCAGAAATAAACATTTTTCTCTCAAACGTACCTCTTGCTACCTGATTGCGACATGCACGAAGAGACTGAAAAAGGCTGAAACCATCAATTGTCACAATTGCTGCTGGGTACAAGATACTTAGTTCTTCATTCTGCAGAAGAAAGTGAGCGAAGCAAGAAAAAAAATAATTTAAAAAAAAAAATCACTGTTACTGTTGTAACAGCTTCTTTTCCATCTTTTAATACTATTAACTAGATGAAGATGAGGGTTACATCCAGAGAGTTATTATCTAACAAGCCCCAGGCAACAGAATAAGGCAAAACTACAGAAATTCAGTATTAAACTGTCCAATAGATGACTAAGTTATTTAGGCACATAATTTTATATTTTTATCTTCTTTCAATGACTTTTATGTTTGCTTAATATATTTTATGGCTTAGGGAGAAAACACAAAAGTAACAGCAGCTTGTGAAGGCCACAGAAAAACAGGTTTATCTAGAATGCAAGTATCAAGGTTTTATGAGCCAAATTCTGAAACTGTATTAGCACCTAAATTACCACTTGAGCGCATAAATGCTAATTTGGTGATATAAATTCAAGACTCAAATTCCTTAATGCTTCTGTATTTCAAAACTGATCCCAAAATGTCACACTAAATCACATGAGCATTTGTATAAAGCAAACATGGAAATTTCTGTAACTTCATTAGTTTTCTGCATCAAGCATGCCAACTTAGCCAAGAGCGAAGACAGCTGGCTTTTCTACTAGATAGCTTGAGCTCTGCAGGAAATACTCATAATGACATGCAGGTTCCTAGCACTATCTCCTATAAAGATCATTTTAATTTTCAGCTATCTTCTCTGTGAAATAATTAACGTAGGTTCTTATGAATGAGTACATATAGCTCTTGGCACCTGCCAAGTTGCATTTTCTCCTTTCATCCATACATTATCATATTTTGTGCACATACATGAATAAACAGGAAATGAATGAAGCCTTCCTTTGCAAGGTTATCACAGAGAAAAATAGAACAAATCTATGGAGCTAGCTAAATACTCCAAAAAATTTAAAAAATTCTGAATCCTCAAACTATACAGGCATGAATACTTCTAGAACAAGAAATCCAGAGTCTCTTGTTCTAAGGAATTGTCCACCCATCAAAAAGTGGTAAAGGATATAGAGGATTCACAGAGAAGACTCCCTTCCATACCCCATAACACTGCCACTTCGCTTTTGAAATAATCTGACAAAACCTGTTCTGTGACACCAGGATGCCTGGGAATTTCATAGGTTCTGCACTTAAGCTGTAGGACAGGATCTTCATTTAAAAGCTGTGCAAGAAGCAGTACTCCACTCTAAAAGAGAAAGAACAATAAGCATGAACATTTCTGCCCCTTCTCTTAGGGAAGGCAAAAAGCACTAGCTGCAGAAACAGAAGTTTTCTAGAAATAGATGTTTATTACAATAGCTTCCTTGTAGGCCTGCCATGCTGAGAAACATACCTCAGTGTAAAAACGCACATAGCCGGAGGTGAAGCCAACGACTATACAGGTCCAGTCAGGACGGCCTGTGGAGCTCCTGTTTCACAAAGATACACTCGAAGTTAAAAACAAATCCTGCTCTAAGCTGTAGACATACAAAAGTGTAATGTAAGGAGACTGATGATGAATATACGTAAGAATATCAATCCTTACCTCTTCTGACTTGCCAATGGGATACACAATACACTACTCACACATTCACTAGAAACAGAAAGATAAAACTAATAAGCATATTTTTTCCAGTTGTGAAATTTTGTTCTACACAAGAGATCTTGCTGAGTCAGCATTTTAAATATTTTAACAATATATTAATGCAGCACACAATTTATCAAATTCATACTAAAAAGGCAAAAAACACTCTTTCATTTTAAAGATATTTTCAATTACAAGTTCAAGAGTGCCCAAATAGATTGCATGAAGGCTTATTACACCTTGTTAATGTTGTCTTTCATCATTCACAGACAGACTATTCTGCCACTACTCTTCAGTAACAATTCAAGTTAAATCTCATGTACGTAAAGGTAAGTAATTTTTTTCTGATCTATAATGATAAACGAAGAACCACCACTTTTTTAAAAAAATAGCTGAACTATACTTATCAAAATAAATTTTTGAAATACATTACACAATTAGGTAGATTTTATATCCATTGCATTTCAGCACTTTATAATTTGAGAGCATTTGAAGAGCTAACATGGTCTTCCCAGTTAATGCATGGCAGGCAAAGCACGCAGAAGGCAAGCAGATGAGCAGTCTCAATATCTCAAATCAAAAGTTATTTAACTGTTACCACGACAGAAAGTTTTACACTCTCTGGGGAAACAGAAGCAGTACAAAGGGTTTATGAAAGAGCATACAAATTCAAGACGACATCCCGAACAGCACTTAAAGCATAAATGCCTGCAGTACTGTTGATTATTTGCATTTCAGGTCACCTCCATTCCCCAAGGAGTGATCAAATAATCAGGCTAGACAATTACAGAAAAAAAAGTTTTCTAAATGCAAGTTTGACATGAGTTGCAATTCAATTACAACTTCAAAGCCATGTTAAATATATCAGTGAAATCTCATCTTCCAATAGCAAAGCTTAGCCACCACTGAATGTGGTTGAAGGCAACTTTGGGCAAAAAAAGAAGTCAAATCTTTCGACAATCTGACAGTAATTGCCATATTTACACTTCCACAGAAATAGAACCCTCACCTGCAGGAAACACTTGCAAGCCTTAAAATCAAGATGTAGTGAATATAACTGTGTCTATCTAAAGAAAGCTACTTGTTCCATATGATAGTATCTCTTGGGGCTGTAACAGTCGTTAAAAAAACTAACCACCAAACAGAATTTCTTGTCCTTTTTTTAATAAAAGATGGCAGGGTAATTTCAGTGGTAGTATGGGGGGAAAAAAACACTGAAAGAGATGCACATAGTTCAAATGTGTGGCAGCAGCAGGTTTATAAAAAAGGATTATGATTTTTAGATTGGAGAGAGGCTGGTTAGGTCAACACCTCCTGTAGCATAACAGAAGGCTGAACCCAATAGGGAGCATGTTCAAAGGCAGACGGCAAATCAAGGCTGCAAATTTAATAACGAAATGCAAAATCCTCTTCCATATGGGAGATTCGAGAAAGCGTCTGTCGGTTATTTGAAAACAGACTGAGTAGAAATATTGTAGAAATACCACATGCATGACCAAAGCAAGTTTTCCAAGTCCACTAAATGACTTGGAGCCCAAAACCATTTCTAAAAGTGACTGAAACATGTACGAGGATATGTACAATGGAGGTAAAAAATGAAAAGCATAGATGAAGTACACTGCGTCTCAAAAGACGAACACTTCTATCACATGAATGTTGCTCACTGCTTATAATTTGGATGACTTCTTGATCAGAGGATGATTTTATATTTGCTTGAGGTTTTGAAAATTAAAAGAAGTATTTCTAAAACAACTTTATACATTTCCTGTTGCAACACCCCCTAATAAAATTTCACCTCTTCTATAAAGATTTTCAAAAAGGGTACACATACATTTCTTTTTTCCCTTCTAGAACAGGGACTTACAAAAAGCATGATAACCCAGATCTAATAAAAATGTCGACATTATATGCAAATACACTGATGTGCACACGCAGTACCTCTGTTAATTTGTATGAACTTCTCCTGAGATATCACACTATGCATGAAGAGTGACCTTTGCAGACAATGTTTCTGACCACCCAGGTTACTCCATTTCTGTTTTCAACATTAAAATGCGTAAGACCATGAATGTACTTGGATGAAAGCAAAAAAAAAAAAGGGACAAGTAAAAAGCATATACTACTAACAAAGTGAAACTGACATTTTAATCACAGTTGCATTTCAACACCTACCCTTCTTCAACATTCAGAGAACCACTCCAACCAACAGCATATTGCATTTCCTCTTTTCCCTTGTCACTGTGCTTCCATTTAGCTGCCAGTAAGAACAAAGACACCCTTTATAAAACTGTAATGTCTTGCATCTCACAAACGTAGTTCTATTCCTAATCCTTCTCTTCTGTATGATACATCCTACCGTGCTTAGATTAAGTACCAATTACAAACCTTGAAGACCATAAAAATAACACTACATCTTTAGAGAAGTCACTAAAAAAGTCCCACATTTTCTTAAAAATTTACATGGAACAACATACTACTGAAATTCTGAAATGCCTAGTTTCGTTTAAAAAGATTTATGCAGTAATATCTACTTCAAATTTTAAAAGGTTCAATTAATGAAACAGGGATCCTTAGGAGAAAAGTACTAAGCAAGGGCAAACTTATTCTGGGATAATTACTGAAGATGAGCTTAAACAAATAGAAAATTTTAATTTTAAACTCCCAAGACAGACATGGGAATCCTACATTAAATCTGACAGTTTTTAATCATCCCATCATAATCAAGGTTAGAAAACACTACATTTTGTTATCATGGGGAGCTATTACAGATGACATTTGATTGTTGTATCATCTCCCAGGTGCCAATGGACAACTGAAAAAAAGATTAGCGTTGTGTGCCATTCGTCTGACACAAAACCTGAGACACAGGGACACTTCTGCCATTGTGTGGTAAGTTGCCACTGTGCAGTTCAGCAGAAGCAGTTCTTCAGCAGCTGAGCTAAATGATCTCCTTATTCTTGATCCAATAGGAATTTTCTGAGGGATATTGCTATCTTTCCATTTTCTGTGAAAAATTAAGCGACTAACCTACATCCGTTTTGGAACACACAGCTTTGCAGGGAATGACACATGCAGCATGACAACTCAATGCAATTTGCCTAATTATGCAACTCTGAGCTTCAACAGCCTGGTTTTGTTTTAAAATGGTATCATATTCCCCATGTCAGGAGGTTTCCCTTCATCATGCTCACATGTCACCAACTGCAGCTGTTAATAGCACCAGCACCCCAGGCAACAGCACATATGTAAACAACAGCTGGCTGATCAGTGTTCCTATATTACTAAGGGTGCCTTTAAAAGAGTTCTGAACGCCCTACTGTAGAGGAAAATATAAAGCTACCCATTCTTCAAGACGGACAAGAATTTTCTATCAAAGCTGGAAATCTTAAAAAACAATCCACCTCAATACTCCCTCCTCCAAGTGACACTGGCTCAGTTAACTCATTTTTTTCACGGAAAGAAAAATAAAGCCAAGTATTTCTTAATGGCTAAATTTAATACAAAAGTTTTGTTTTTCTTACTGAGCACAACTAATGTCAATATCTCTGAGCATCTCAAACAACTGGGTAGTTGTAGTATATATTTATTATAAAATAGTTTTCTCAGATCAAAATATAGCTGAGAAGTAAAGACAAAACAACTTGCCAAGCAGTACCTAGAAAATGCACGATGTGTACCATAAAACACTCCAAAATTCTTGAAGGTATGACTTGAGGAGTAAGGGGAAACAAGTCTTGTCCTGATTGCTATTAAGTGTACTAGCATATATACTTAGTAGAATGTATACTTACGCACTAAAAAGACTGCTTTCTGTTCATTAGCTATTACCATCAGGTCATTTGTTGGCGATAAGGACAATACACAGTCCTGAAGCCAGTAATTTCTCTGGTTCTTGGAATTAGATTCCTCTTCTTCCTACAGGTAAAGCTTTAGTCAATGTATGCAACAATTTGTAAACAAAGCAGAATTTGCAAGATTCATTACAACAATTTGGCTTGCCCTCAATACCAGCGCTGAATGGACTATTACTTATCAAGTCACTAGAGCTCCAACTTGCACAAAAAGCCATGAGAAATGCATCAACCTTGCACTAATGCTCTGTGTTTACAAAACAGAAAACAAAGTAGTACTCATCACTAACTCTCCTCAAAATCTTCTCCATTCACCAAAGAGACACTAGAAGAATGAGATTTAAAGTTCTATTATTATTGGTTAGAGACTGGAAAGAATCTCTTTAGTTATTTTCATCAAAATCCGTATTCAAAATGAACAATTTATCCAAGCTCATACACTGACCAGCATTAAGTAAATATATGAACATATGAAGAAAGTAACTAAGCTGGCATTCACACTAAAGCCTCATGGTAACATGCAACAGATACCACCACATGCCTTTCCACAACAAGGAACTTTACAAAGAAACAAATTCAAACTACAAAGTGCTAAGTGTCAAGGGTTTAATGATGGGTAAGTAAACACTTAGATACCATTGTTATGTATAAAACCAAAAAGATTGCATCTTTTTTCCTCAGAGCCACAAGCCAGATATTTGATTACGGAACAAACAAGGGAGCTCCTGCTAACCATAGTTCAAAGGCAGAAAGGAGGTAATAGGATTTGAGCAGACTGCTACAAGGTCTCTCAGAGATGGTACTCCTGCTTTCTTAGGTCCATCCCCTTAGACTGATCACAGCAATACAAACACCTTCCCTTGTCCACAGTCTCCATTTCCATAACCATATATCCAATCGTACCTCCTCCTAGCTCTCCAAAATATTACTCCATCCTCTAGTATCTCAAAACAGCTACGCACAAATAAAAAACCCAGCAACTTCAGTGTGATCACTTTCTGATCCATGCAATTTATTCTGTGGTAATAAAACTGCACCTACTTGAAAAGATACACATTTTCTCCCAGAAGTAAAAAACAAACTGTAGGAAGAATTTGCATATCATTTGCATATCATTCAGCTATTCATTGTATTCATTTCATTTCATAAGGTTGTACCATAAAAATGGTCACTTTGTGCACATCAGAATACCACGTATATCGTCCATCATAAGTCTACATTAGCACACTACAAACATCCTAACTTGTCCACACCAGCTCTTGATTTGTGCAAGACAACAACCTATTTTCACATCATTTTTGTCTGTTGACAGATGCCAAGTTCTATAGCAACAATTTTTCCCCAATTACTGGCATTTTTCAAGACTTTACAAAAATGTGATTAAGTTGTCCAGGATACTCACGACAACTTTAACTCCTCATGACAGAGATAAATGTATCATGTACACATAGCCAAAACCCAAAGAAAAGCCTTGTACTCAAAGAAAAGCCTTGTACTCATTTTTAATGTAATGATTTACAAACTGAGGAAAAGAAACAGAAATTAAAGGCTTGTTTAAAGATTAAAAGGAATTTAAATTATATCTCAGACAGAGAATTTAAATAAAATTATCTGTATGCATAAACAAAGAACTTGAAATCTAAAGACATAAAATATGGCCATCTTGTATCAGTGACAAAAATAAGCTAAGAATTAAAACAGGAAAAGCACTGAACTTGTCAAAATAAACTACTTTAAAAGGTGAAAGACAGAATTAGTATAATCAGCATTTAAGACAAGATTTCAACATCATCCCTACAAAATAGCTGATCAGTTCCATAAAAAGACACCTTATGGAAGAAAATAAAATTTTATTTTTTTTAATTTTCCATGCCTTCTCAAAAGTTGCTGTGTTCCATGAAATAGATACTTGTCCAGGTGAGTTGAGTAATTCCAAGAAAAGATGCATTTTACACCAACTATAATGCAAATCAACCAGCAGTTAAAAATTTTAACAAGGGAATTCATTGTTATATCATACTAATAATTCTCAACTCTATGCTAGACTGATGCACTCAATTTTGGTGTGTGTTCAGACATACAGACTCACATATTTACATGCTTCTACACAGCACAACCTGTTTGCTGTGGATGACAGTTTTTCCTTTTTAAGAGTGTGACCTGGAACCACTAGCAACTTTGAAGGAAAACAAGCAGAGGAGAAGGAGGTCTTTAGCAAGAAGGGCGTGAACTAACTGGCAGAAAAATCTGACATTTTAAATAGTGAAAAAGACGACAAATTCAATTTAGTAACACCTGCTGGTTCTATCAAATTACAACTTAAGTAGTAAACAAAGCATTTGTCCTCATTAAGTTAAAAACTTTACAGCACATCTTACAAAGATGTAGCCTGAGAAACATACTTATTTTATGGCAATTATAGGGGAGCTGAATACCCATCCTATTTAGAAGTTTTTATACTCTTGTTATTCCCTGACATCAGCACTTCATCCCTGGGAGACAAAACTCTCCTTTCAATTTGTTTCTCACCTCAGCTGAAAAATCTGCTTCCCTGCTGAAATAGGTAGTTACAAGGATACTGCCCAACTCCTTGGGCATACTGAGATAAAGACAGCAGATAAGAGAGTTTTGTTAGCAAGGTGAGGTCTGGATTCCTCAGTCTACCCCCTTAGCTCTCTCTAACAGGGAATTAATCAAGCAACTCTGTTCAGATGATTCATTCAGGTGCAGAGGATTTCTACACAGACCACTTCGCTAACATTTCATGCAAGTCAGCTGGCAGCTACAAGTCTCAGCCTGACCAACAATTATAGACTAGCCCCGTTATTCTTAGTTGAACTAGTTGGACAGAGGGATGTTTTTCCCCCTTAAAAGAGCTACTGTGCTGCCCCATCCTACAGATGTAATTTGATCCCTCCTGTAATACCATCCACACATCACAACATAAAAGGAGTACTATGCGATCATTAGAAAGATGCTTGTGTCAGTGGTTCGTGATTTAGGAGTCTTTGATTTATATTAATTCACGGTAGATAACTCCACTGCCATGCCCTACTGTCTCTGGCTAGCTATAGGACAAAAAAAGATACCCCCAGCTGCAGCAGCACAGAAGATGTATGTGTACTCTAATGAGAAAAAACCTGTAGAATACAAGAATATGGGTAACATCCAAGCTACACTTAGAAACAATTACAGGAGCAAGGGACAAACAAGCAGTCACATTTAAAACACTGGTCAAGATCCTTCTGGCTCAGGTGATAACGATATAGGAGAAAAAACATCACATACACACACAAGTGGAAAAGTCTTTTAGAATAGGCAAGTTAGCAATGAAAACTCATATATATGAACTTACAGGTTCTTGTAATTCTGCATCACCCCAGGCTTCCCAGCCACCATCTTCCCAGCTTGTTGATTTGCCTGCTTGAAGTGAAAAAAGATTTGTCACATGAATACAGCATAGGCAACACAAAACACAATCAAAAAAGATTGCTGGTGGTTGTTTTCTTTTCCCCACCAATGCATTGTAATTTCATTTATGGCAGATACTAAACAAGTTCTACAGAAAGAACCATGAAGTGGTAGAAATGGCTGTCTTATTTCTCTGTATATACTTCCATTTTTGACACTATGGAAAAGTAGTAACAGAAGAAGTAACCCAAGTACCAATTGGAAACAGGTGTAACAACACCTGTGTCAAATTAATTCTGACAGACTGCATCTAGAACTCACGGCAAGTAACATCTTACAGTACCTGGTACAACACATCATTGATCCAGTAAAGTGCAGGGCCCCTCTGCACTTTACTAGAACAAATTATTCAAATTTGTCTTTTCTCAGTCTCTCACTGACATTTCAAGAAAGCTAAGACATATTTCCAGTTTTATACAGCAAGCTGAAGCAAAGAGTGTGGGCATAAGGGGAGGAACCCTATGTGTCCACTTGGCAAAAGCTTTCTCCAGTGGGTACAGAGACTGACGACATCACTGAAATTTAAGCTTTAGCTTGATTTATCTAATCATTACTACTCCAAAGACAACAAAAGCCCCATCTTGTACATATCAGGCAGCTACAGAGGGAAAGTAAGGGGACAGCAGGCTCTCTCCAACCCTTCGGGACTTTGTGTACCTGTCCCCAGATACCTTACTAACTGATATAAGACAACACGTAACACACCACAAGAACCACATATGCACAATTTTATGAGAAACAGTATTTCTATAAATAAGTAAAATATCTTCCTTTCCATAATGATGGATTTTTGCTTGGTTTAAGTCAATTGCACGATCAGCCAGTAGCAACGTAAGTTTATTTTAACAGGAAATTTTAACATGGAAATTCATCTGTGACAACAAAACACCTGAGCCCATGATAATGCAGATCCCACCACCACCACTCCCAAAGCAGCCAAAGAAAAAGCTGAAGCTGTGGCCTCTGAGAGGAAAATGAGCACAAGGACCTTTGCTATTCACCTCTTTACAAGACAACACAGAGGAAAATTAATGAGACACTGATCAGTTTCAATTATGTCACTCAGAAACCTCAGAGAAACCACAAGCTTACCAAATACCTCAAACACCTGAGAAAACAGAGATTCACAAAGACAGGCCTACTTCTCAGTTGCCTTGTAAGAGTTAATATATTAGTCATATAAAAAACATTGGAAATTCTTTCATCTAAAAATACAGAATTTGATGTGAACATAACAGCGTATGCAAAATGTAATTATGCACAGACATTTAGTAGTAAAAGATGTACAATTCTCAAACACCACCATCACTGGGACCCCCAATAAGTCAAAAAGCATCCCTGTAGTTCAGTAGAAAAGCCAAACACTGACTTCCATCCAGAAGCACTAACATGAAATCTGAAGCAGTAAAATCAATATTACTTCAAGATATTTCCAAGGATTTCTTTCAAGTTTCTCATTACTTGATGTCATGCCTACACTTACTTTAAGAAGCAGTTTAAATGCCATGTCTCAAATTAGTTTAAATTCAGTCTTAAACAAGCAAGATTTTGCCATTTTGGATGGACAAACAGTCTGGATAAAAAGGTTTGTATCACAAACACTCCAATTTTATTTGGTCTGAAATCCCTGGTTCCTTTGCCACCAAACAAAGCCAGGAAGAATCCAGGACAAGAAAACAGAAATCTGCATTCTGTCTGTTCAGGCAGATTGTTTTTAACTTTTTTATGGCTAATGGAGACAAAAAAACTTTAAAAAAATATTTTAGCTTAAGAAAGGAACTTTCCACCAATGCTGTTGAGAAGGTATTTCACAAGACTGTAGAAGACAAAATGCCCACACCATGAATAACCTTTGTTAAAATGTAAAGGTCTGTACCATCTACAAAATGGGTGAGTCAGCCAGTTTTACTGCATCATCATCAATACAGATCTGACTGTACAGTTATTTCAGGCATAACTATACAAACAACAAGCTTCCAAGGGTCACGGTCTCATCTTGTATTTGAGGCTGAGAATTTTCCAGCATACAAATATATAAAGGAGAATTATAGCAAATACTTTTGAATATAAACTGCAAGAAGAAAGCAGTAACTAACTTCAATGTTTAGTTTAAGATAGCTAACAAAATTCTACTTCTGTTTGCATGTTATTATCTCAAAAGGCAACGAAATCTCCTTCCTATAAAATTCACAGAGGACAGAAATCTGTCAGCATGCCAAAGTCCAGAGAGAAACATAACCATATCCAAGAAACACAGTCGGGGCCAGTGCCTTCCCCTACAGCACAGAGCAGACCAGCCTTTCCAAGAAACCTCAGCCACTTCAATTCTGAGACCGAACACACAACAGAAAACTTTAGCTGTGAGGATTCTTGCTGCCTCTTTGTGAACACCTACATTTTCATGGTTGTCATCTTCCTCGGATGAAGCTAGATTAATCAAAAAAGGATGGAAAAATGAGGTAGTGGTGAGGCACCATCCCACTGACAAAGCTGCAGAGATCTTTCGGAACTGCGACCTGCTCTGCAAAGCCAGCATCTCCTCCAGCTCACAAGGATTTACAAGCTTGCTCCTTCATATCCAGCCTCCACATTGTATAGACTGCCCCTGAATGGGCTAATCATTTGTATTTCTTTAGTCCCTGCATGCAGTCTTTCCATACATTAATTATTTTTTAAAAAAGAGGTTAAATTCAAAATAAAATTGTTTCCTTATCCATTTCATTCAGACACTTCACCTATGCAATGGCTAGTGAAGCAGGGTATTAAACAATAGACAACTAATCTCTGGAACAACGGACAGAGAAGCAACAGAGGGATACACCTGTAATACTTTAACTCAAAGCACACTGTTATTCACCTGTGACAATGAATTACAAAATATTCCACAGAAGCTGTCAGCTTGCAGAGACTTCCCCATCCACCAGCACCTGACAGTGTTGGTCAAGTAAGAGATGACACAGGATCTAAGTTCTGTCTACAATGAAGATTTTGAAGAAATACCCCACCATTTCCTTTAGTAACACTGCAGATTAGAACTAGCAACTCTGGAATGAATGACATTATCTAGTAACCAATACGTAAACAAGCCCTAAACAGTTCTTGACTTGCAACGTATTCATTTCTTCCAGTCCACTGTTGGGAAAAATCAAGGTTTCCCATGCAAATCTACATTTCTATTCATCTCCATCTCTCACTAGTAGATGATGTTTGGTAAACAGTTCCCCTATTTTGATAAAGCAGCAGCAATATGTCAGATTTTGCTTAAGTGCGGAGATTGCAAAAATAGAAGTTCCATCTACTGGGTCTACAAGAACCACTTCACTCTCTAATTTGAAGCACATCGCATTAAAGCTCCATCATCAGCCCATGTGAAACTTTAGAGCTGCTTTAAATGCGGCACATTTGCAGCATTGGTGTTAACATATATGAAAATCTGTTTCAAGCATGTTTATCATAAACTTGAGACCCTAATGAATAATTTCTACTGATAAGTATGTTTTGTTCAGAAAACAGGAAAAGAGGAAAGAGAAACCTTAGCAACAGATCTAGACCAATGAGGTCTAATTGCGATTTAACAGGTCAAATTCAGTATGAAAGATGTTTTTACTCAGTCTAAGAGTTCTTCCCCAAATCAGAGAATATCTCTCTGAGCACAGAAAACTGCCAGCATCCTCCCTTCCAGAGCATCACAATGACCCGGGGCTGGTAGCAGATGCCGTTCCCACCTGCCGTCACCTCTATGTTCCAGCTCTATGCAGCAGGTACCAGAGGACATGGATGGCATGGCCATTGCCCAGAAGACTCTACGTTTGCCCAAGTGGGAGAGCATATGTTGAAAACTGGACCCCCAAAGCCACAAAGGTCAAACTACCCCCACCTACACTGATATATAGCTTTAAAACAAGCACGTTTATGTTGACAGACTTTTTTTTTTAAATAACTAAGAAAACTTTCAACTCATACACAAGCCAATAATCTGTCCTCAATAGGTTTTAGATTATTTGCCATAAAATATCAAGCTGCAAAAAACTATTCTGTACACTCTTTGTACATATAAAAATTATAAACAAAACCAAGACATGCATCAGTTTGCTTCATATCTTAATGTACTGGTTTTGGCTGGGATCGAGTTAATTTTCTTCACAGTAGTGGGTATGGTGCTGTGGTTTTGGATTTGTGATGACACAAACACACCAATGTTTTAGCTATTGCTGGCCAGTGCTTACACAGCATTAAGGGCTTTTCTGTTTCTCACACTGCCCTGCAGCAAGTGGGACGGTGATATGCAAGAAGTTGGGAATGGACAAAGGACAGCTGACCCCAACTGTCATATGATGTTGTGCCCAGCAATAAAAGCCAGGGGAGAGGAGGAGGCAGGGAGGGGGTGACCTTCAGAGTCATGGCATTTGTTTTTCCAAGTAGCTATTATGCGAGATGGAGCCCTGCTTTCCTGGAGATTGCTGAACACCTCCCTGCTGATGGGAAGTAGTGAATGAATTTATTATTTTGCTTTGATTGCATGCAGAGCTTTTGCATTACCTGTTAAACTGTCTTTATCTCAACCCACAAGTTTGCTCACTTTTACCTTTTCAATTCTCTTCCCCATCCCGCTATTGGGGGAAGTAAGCAAGCAGCTGAGCATTATTAGCTGCTTACCCAGGTTAAAACATGACACTTAATTGCATGCATGTAGTTTGTTTGTTTTATGATCTTCCAGCTTGTTTCCTATCCATGCTTTAAGAATTTATAAAAGGAAGTAATAGTTCAAGAAATGATTGCTTATTAAGTGCAAGAGTTTCAGATTTTTTTCTATGTATATATACTGCAATTCTGATAACATTGGATTGCATAATTAGTGAAGAAATAGAAGCAGTTTCTTTTCTCTTCAGGCCAAGGAATCTTAGAAATAATTTAGAATCCTCTTGCTATTCAGTAATCATAGGCCATTTATTTCCAAAGCTCCTCCAACATGGAGACTGACAAATATATTAGGTTGTTTTGCCAGCATTACTAGGAAGCCCCTTTTGAGACTAGTATTTCATTTGTTTTCTCTTACCACTTCAGACATCCATAAGTGGAAAGAAAAAAAAAGATGACACTCAAACTAAGTTAGCTCGCTAATCTGAAAAAGAACCTTGTGAACAATTTCTCTTCCTTTAGATGGTCACAATTGCTTTCAACAGATAAAAGACAAGTAAGTTAAAATTAATCCAGGTACTACATAGATTCTTTAAAGTAATGCTGCAAATTTCCATGGTTTACAGTTGTAACTTAACTCCAAAAACAAAGTTTGAGGTACCATGGGTGGGTTGGGGGGAAGCTTTGTGATGCTATATAGCACAGGAAACAAATGAAACAGATTACATAAAAAACATAGTATTTCAGCTTTCTTTCAGGTGTGACAGCTTAAATTATAGCAAGAAAGAAGGCAATCTACCCAGTAAAGGAGGTGTTAAAGCAGCAAAACACTCAGGTGTGAAGATAATTTGGACAAAGTATTCTGACAGCATTCTGTTGTGTGTTGAGAGCATGTCATTTAGTCTTCCCCATCTCAAAATGTGTTAACAATAACAGATGTAACACAATGCAGGTAGAGTGCGTATTTTTATGATATTTTACGTGAAAACTGAAAGAAAGGAATCTTAAATGTATATAATGCAATCTGGAGAGGGAGGATCCAATTTAAGAGGCCATACAAAAAAGCTTGTCAGAAGACTCTTCAATAGGAATATACCAAATTCAATAAGAGGGATACAGAAACAGTTAAGAAGAACCCTACTGTTAAACGCAATCTAGAATTTGATTTTGTAATTTTTTTTTCTTTGTAACCTTGTTTGCAACTCTGAAATAAAAAGCCTGGCCTTCTGTATTTCTGAATTAAATTAGCCAATCCAGATAAAGCGAAGTGTGCAAGCACAACTCCAAAGATGTTGTTTAGAGGAAGAGCTGGGCTGAAGAGCACTTTTCAGGATGCTGTCAAGCCATCTTTCCTACTGTAAAAAGAAGCAGTAAAGTGACACCTCAGAGCTACCGCCCAAATCAGGGGGTTGATTTTTTTTCTTCCCCCTGAATTAGCAGCAGCATCTCAAAGTAGTGTGCTGTGCCACACACTGCTCTGAAGCAGTCAGCTCGCTACCATAGATGCAGGTATCATTGCTTGGGAACTCCCGAGGACAAGTTTGGTTTTGGGCTTTCTTCTTATTAATTTCATTTAGGTAATGGGAGATAAACACATCTAGGAACAAAAAACATCTGCACAACAGGAAAGTAGTGATTTTTTTACTTCATATTAACGCCCCCGAAGTTTAGCTAGCAGCAGTCCTACCTGGCTATGTCACTGAATTGCTGTCATCAAACCCATCAAATGTTTTAAAACACACAGTTCAAGCTCAAAGTCTACTGGAAGAACAGAGACACGTCACTTTAGATAAACTGCAGTTAAATTCCTCAAATTATAAAGATTACAGAAAATGTTATGTGTCTTTATTGCTCAATTTTCTGCTCTTTTCAGTTAAATATCCATTAATTTCTTAATGGTAAAATTCTGTTACGCCTGTGAAGCTCCATCACATTTTGTAAATAAGATGGATGTTTTCATTCATGTGTACGCCTTATTATAGACAGTTGTATAATACAGTTAACTGTTACAGCTGTATTCTGATCTAGCCAACACGCATCCCAAAACACCTTCAACATAGCAAGCTCTCAAATTAAATGTAATGCAAATACTTCTATTCCCAGTATTTGCACGTTTGAAACAGCAGTTTTCAAAGCCACTTGGGTACCACTAGGCTCAAGCTCCACAGAGAATTTGTGCCTCATTATTAGCATTAACTTTTCCCAAGCATCTTAAACTCTCATGCTTTATTCGACTCCTGTTCATCAAAACATAGAAGAGCATTCAACCCCTTTTTTTCCTAGAGAATAAAGGTATGAGAATTTTATACGAAGCATCTTTAACCAGTTTACTCCATAATACTGTTTCTATTTAAGCCACGTGAGGCAAGATCCACCCCAACACCTTTTATTCTAATATATACAATTAAAAAGTAGCTATATATTTGTATCACTACAGATCAATGGTCACCTCAACAGTCTATGAAAATTTCTTAAGTTATTTCAGCACTGCGTTATTAGCAATCTTAACATATGATTGCATAACACAAGCAAGGAGAACGACATGCACCCTTCCTTCCAGTGTTTCCTGACCTGGGAGGAAACAGGCACCTGCAGAACTGACTTTACATGAGGTTCAAAGGAGGAGGACACCTTTTTTTCTCCTGCCCAGTTTACCAGACAGGTATATCCTTTGCACAAGCTAGACAAACTGTTGGGCTACAGAAAAATATTAAGTGAAGTTGTAGTTGATAGGATGCTTTTCATCATCTTTTTCTACTGTTGAATGTGTTTAAGTGTTTACCTGTACAAGGGAAAAAAAAAAAAATAATCAAGTTCCCTTAGAATAAAGATGCAGGGTTTTTTTTACTACATCTATATTTTTAATATATGTAGCACTTTGATAAGCCTTTTCAAATTAAATTTAAAATTGACAACCTAGATTACCTTCTTTTAATTAAATGAAATATGTCACTATGTCAAATACAACTAGGTGAGAAGGTACAGCTTTTTTATTCATACTAAAGGCATCTAACTTCTAACTTTTATTAAAGTCACAGTATCACATAGTGGTTTAGAAATGTATACTGCTTGCATTTTCAGAATTAAGCAAAGTCTTTTCATTTAAAATGTATCTACAAAAATGCTTTTACATTGACCACCCTAGATTGTAGTGAGGCCAATAGGCTCACAGAAAATATATTGGTTAGAATGAAAAAAAGAACAAAGCTAAAACAACAGAAAAATCTTCTCTGATCTATAACTAAGAAACCAAAAAGGTAAGACCTATAGCTTCTAATAAAAACCGCAAAACCCACACATTGAAGATCCTGGAGGCACCTTTTCAAAAACATTTGCTATCCAAAATCTGACAGGAGCTTTTGAAAATTCTACTAAGCACCTAAACATTAAGTTATGACTCAAAAAAACAAAAAAAAAGGTAATCAATTTGTTAAGTGAAGTACTCTTTGTTTAATAAAAATATTTAATATGAACATTTATTTTCCTGAGGTAGCCAACATTTTTCATTTAACTATAAAGTTTAAATACTATAAAGCTTAAAAACTAGTTTAACTATAAAGTTTAAATACTAGCGAAAGAGTTTCCATACAAACCCAGCGTAACGTTTAAAAAAGAAAAAATAGTAAATAAAAGGTGCCAGTTCTCCAGTTTAAAATAAAAAATATTTGTAACTTTGACATGTGTTTATTAAGCTATGTTTGTTCCCATATAAACAATTACATAAATATTAAGTTTAGTAGAAAAGCTGTATTTGATAGCAAACGAACATATTTTCTCTGTTGAACTTATCAGTAAAAACAAACTACTCATTAGGGCTTTTTTCCCTAAAGAGTAAAAATATAAAATCAGATTAAAATTCAAGTTTTTAAATGCACCACTTTAATAAACTACTGCCTTAAACCAGTACATTCTGCCAATGGAGCACTTTTTACCAGAGCATTCCTTGATAAAAACACATTTATTTATATCTTGCTTAGTTAAAAATATTTGCCCTGGCTCTTTGTGCCATAAATGCAATATGCCGCTCAACTTTTAGTTGGCCAGACCACAAAGTAGCAGCAAAGCAGATTTGGAGAAAAAAGGGTAACAGGAAGAGAATCTCCTGCTCCACACAACCGAATCCATTTTTTTTCTAACTTAGGATACGTCCACAATTTACTTATTTATAACTTAGCATACCTCTGCAAGTTGTAACAGCGTTTCTCCCTGTCAAAGATGAATGCACTAAGGATTTCTGCTTCAAAACTACTAGCTTATAATCTTATGTAAAATTCACTTTGGGAACTCTTACTCGCTTACATTCATGCTCATTTATCCTGAACCTTGAAAACAGCTGTGGTATCAAAAAATTACAGGCACAAATCCAAAAGATTTCAAAAAGTCTAAATGAGCAATACTTTGAAAAATACTTGATTGCGACACTCTGCCTTGATGTCTGAATAAGCAAATATAAAAATACTCCAGAATACAGCCAACTCATTAAAATGGAATAACAGCACATTTTAGAATATGTATCTTCTTTGCTTCTATAATTTTTGTGTTTTTACAACACACTAAATATGTTCTCTCCTTACTGCTGCCATTTGATAAATCCACTCCAACAAAAGTATCCAAAAGTTAGTTTACACAAACTTCTCTCACATGTAGCACCAAATACAGGAGAAATATTTTAATTTCTTTTAGCACTTACTTTTAGAAACACAAACACATTACAACCTTTTGATTTTATCTTCAGTATTCAAGAGGCACTAACAGGACCTTAATGGTTCCAGAATCCCTCCTTTAGATACGGATGATACCAAAAGAAAATCCATATGGAATCCGTATGCATTTTTCAGAGCATTACTGGAGTCAAACAACAAGCACAAGTAGCAGCACATTACTGTTTCCTACCAAAAGTTTTGGACAATGAAGACTGGCTGTATGAAATTCTTCCAGCATTACTTTCTTCCAAGTGCATTTCAACAATTAAGTAAATTAAATTCAGTCTTGAACACAAAAAGAAAGCAATAATAAAATATAACAACAGGTTTACAGAAGCTTTAGTGGTAAAGTTAACTAGCTGAACATACAGTCTACTTTAAAAACCTTTTTCACAATTGTTGTGTCATCTTTTTACCAGGACCTGTAGTGACAGGACAAGGGCCAACAGTTTTAAACTGAAGGAAGGTAGATTTAGATTGGATATAAGGAAGAAATTTTTTACAGTGAAGGTAGCGAGGCACTGGAACAAGTTGCCCAGAGAAGTTATGGATGTCCCATCATTGCAAGTGTTCAAGGTCAGGTTGGACAGGGTTTTGAGCAACCTGATCTAGTGAGACGTCTCTGCCCATAGCAGGGGGGCTGGACTAGATGGGCTTTAAAGGTCCCTTCCAACACAAACTACTCTATGATCTCCCCCTCTTTTAATTCACCCCCAGACCTTTTAAGCTTTTTAAACAAACAACTTGCTGCTTTCTCTCATAGCTCTGTTTACAGTTGAGAGGATTTTACAAGCATCCTCATTAACCTCTTCAAACACTTTCCTTCCATGCTGTTGCCAGAAAGCCAAAACACCAGCCAAATATAGTTAACACAGTACAGTACTAACAACATACAGGCCACCGTTTCATTTCCCTTTACTGTCTATCCTGGGCATGGATCTGTTGGTTCTTCTTCTCTGTTGAGAATCCAGCTTCTGTGCCAGACAGCTGAGCTCTGTGCATTGCCTCACACAACAAAAATCTGGTCCACAACTTCGGACTCTAGTTGCTTCAAGATCTACTGCCTTTTAATTTAAGCTGCCAAGCTAAATCTTTAGTATACTTTAAGTGTGTTTTGCATTATTAGACAACCCTGCATGCACAACGTTTGTTAACTTCATCAGAACATCTTCAGACAACTGCACTCTCTTAGCAAGAAAATTATGAACTTTCATCTCGAAGTTCGTGGCACACGTGGTCTGTGGCCAAAAAGCTTCACCTACAGACTACAGGATAATGACGGACACCTGAGAACAACTGAACACCTGAAACTTTCGGACAGCAGGAAAATCAGAACTTGCAGGTGAAGATGTGGCACCTGTAGCAGGACATCCACCCTTCACAGCCCTTTATCACAGTAACGACGCCGAGCACTCAGCCACCCGCGGCTACCCCCTGCACGCCCCGGCACACCCTCCAGCGGATAGGGACGGTTAGGAAAGCGAGGACGAGCGGGCCCAGAGCCCAGCCGGCACCCCCGGCCTCACCCTCAGGCAGCCCCGGCTACAGCCACCGGCCAGGGGCGCGCGGCCCCGCCGGTGCAGGGCCCCATCGCCGGGCGGCTCTCCACGGGAGTGTCGAGACTCCCGCCGCACGGAGCCCCGAGGGGGCCGCAGGGAACAGCCCCGCCGCCCACGCGCCCCGCTGGGCTGGGCTGGGCCGGGCCGGGCCGGACCCCCAGCTCCTCACCGCTCTCCTTGCCGACTCACCGCTCTCCTTGCCGGCCGCGGCGCTGCCCTGGCGACGGTGCGGGCACAGGAAATCGCGAGCCGCCTCCAGGTCCTGGAAGTGGCCGAAGGGAACCAGGGCGCACGACATGGTGCCGCTGCTGCCGCCGCCCAACCCGGAAACGGTCGCCGACTTCCCTCACGCCCGGCGCCGCGCGGCCCTGCGCATGCGCGACGTGGACAGGCGCGTTCCCCGCCCCTTTCGCGTGCCGCGGGAGCTGTCACGTAGCCCCGGCAGCCCTTGGGAGTGGCAGTCGCGGTGCAGCGCCCGAGGGGTTCCGCCCGTCTCGGGAGTCGCGGGGATGGGGCGGAGCCGGCTGCAGCCGCGGCCTAGCCCGCGCTCCCGCTCCTATTCCACCAGGCAATGACGTGGCTGCTCGCGGTCGTAAAACAGTGGTCCGGCGGAGAGGCGGCGAGAGTCTCTCCGAAGAGGCGGGCTGGCGGTGGCAGGCGCTGCCTCCCCGCCGCGGTTCCTGAGGGGAAAAGCGGTCTGCCTGCCCGTTTTTCCCCTGGGCCCGGAGCCTGCAGCTGGATGGGGCCTCTGGGAGGGCCTTGTGCCAGAGCAGCGCGGCTGGGGTACGAGCTGCCGTGTGCGTGCGGCCCTCGGGGCGGGCTCTGCTCACGGCCCGGCGCCAGCACCAGGGAGCGGCTGTGAGGGCCAGGTCTTGGCCAAACCCTGGAGGAGGAACAGCCGCCAAGTCCTGTGTTGTCCTTTCAGGGCCACCTCATTACGCAGTCAGTGGCAGTAATTGGCATGTGAGAGTTGATGACGGTGGCTGTGTACATGGCAGGGGAGACAAGACAGCTTCCCAGCCAGCCTGGGTCTAAAGGAAGATGCTCTGACATGCTGATACAATTTCATCACCCAGGCCTAGTGATGAACCAGCACGGCCCTAAATGTCTATGTTACTTCCATGAATAGGGAACACCTTCAAGAGATAGTGAGGACAGGGTTTCTTTCCATCTTAATTGCTTTTGCAAATAGAAAGCTTTTGTTTGGGTTTAAAGTCAACCAATTTCTTTTCCTTCTCTGGACATTGAGGCATCTTAGTGGCAGCAGTGGTTATGACAGTGAGATTTGCTGTGGAGTGACATCAGTACGGTGTTGACAGCTGATCCACAGACTCAAAAATCTCCCCTTAGGGCAAGGAGAAAAAAGCACGTGTGAGAAGAACACCAGGGGATGTTTTCTGGGTCCCAAAGAAATAGAAATTGCCCTGTCTACGGGGCTTAACTTTTTTTTTTTTTAATGCTTCCTACTTTACTAGGCTCTTTTTTTATTATAAAATCCTGTTGCTTGTTTTCACACAGATGTCTTTTATCTGGTAGATAACTGTACATGTGTGTCTTTAGTAGTTAAAAGCAGAAATGACTGAGCAAGTAGTCCAAGTCATTCTGAAAGTTTGGTTTGTGGTCTAGGTTTTTTGGGTGGTCTCTAAAGACCTTCTAAGACTGAACACATTTTTATGAAGGGAAGTTTCATTCCAAAGTGGAATCCGTTCAAACTTTCCTGAAGGCACAGACTGTAACAGACTATAAACTCTAGAAAATCTCTGTCAGACTTTTAAAGAAACTGGCTTTAAGTTACCCTGACTACTTTTTAATGTATTCAGCTGTTCTATTTTGTTGCAGTAATCGGGACCCAATAGCATTTTTGCCCTTAGCAACAGCAGGCTCATTTTGGTTTTACGTTTAAAATCTGTGGTTCATCAGGTAATACACAGGTTAGACTTGAATTTAAGGAGATGAATAATCCCATGCCTACTCAATACAGAGTTGTTGAATCCTGTTTTTCTGAACAGGCATAAAATTGCATGCTGTGTACCAATGGGAAGGAGGTGCTTTGAGAATAAGGTCACAGTGTGGGAAAGGTTGAAAGCAACTGGTATGGAGGAATGGCTAATGACTTTGAAGATGCTCTAATTAAACATGTAAAGCCTGTGGGGGAAAAATATATAATGACATTTTCGATGTGTAACATGCAAAGTCACTGGTAACATCAAGTGAATAACTAAAGAGTATGCAAGAAGTTAAATTAACAACCTGGTTGGTCATTCTTTAGTGACACTTTTATCACATTATGAAAATTTCCTTATTTAGAGACTAGTGAACAGTGTAAGACACTGTCATATCCCTCTGGTTTGCTGTACACAAAGAAGTCAAGTTACAAAACTGCCAAGATACTAATTAATGCATAAAATAAGGCAATGAATAATTCAGCAAATGACTTAATATTTCAAGACAGGGTTGAGCTCTGATGAACTCGCGTTATCACTTTGGCTACTGAATTACCTTTTGTATGTTTGTTATACCTTCTTCAATAGTTACTAATTTTTAAATATTCATTATAATTATATGGGAGTCTATTAAAAAAACACTTTGAAAAACTTCTGTCATAAATATTAATCAAAGTCCTTAAAGCCATTCAGATAAATGCTTAATATCCAAAACTAACAATATATTTACAGTAACAATACTTTGTATTTATATAGGTCCTGTCATTTGGCAACCTTAATGCAGTTTACAAAAACGCATAATTATGGATGTTAGGGATTTTCACTTGGGGAAATGAAGGTAATGAAAGGTTAAGTGATTTGCTCAGGGTCAATCCACAGACCTGTGGAGTACTGTGAGTAAAACTCTGCTTTCTTCATCATCAGTGATGATCTCCACCTGTCGTTCATTCATGCTAGGTA
This sequence comes from Gavia stellata, assembly GCF_030936135.1. Taxonomy (NCBI): domain Eukaryota; kingdom Metazoa; phylum Chordata; class Aves; order Gaviiformes; family Gaviidae; genus Gavia; species Gavia stellata. The sequence continues at coordinate 210,861 of NC_082595.1, forward strand.
GCATAAATGAATGTGATTATACTATCATACCCAGAGTCCTGAATTTGGTCTTTGATAATAAGTGAAAATTAAACTGGCAGTTTAGTAATAGTTATAGCAGACACCTCTATACCATAATGTCAGCTTGATACAAGCAATCACCTTATCAAATGCATCCATAAGTGGCTTCCAGGTAATGCAGTGAGCACTCATAGAGAGGCAGCAAGAATTAATCTGTGTTAACACAGGCAACAGCAGAGAGAATACGGAGAATCTCAGTCAAACCTTCGTGCTTGTACCAAATCTTTCACTGCTGTCTAATCACAGCTAAGGATAGAACTGCATCCTTAGATGCCTGAGTAAGTGCTGTCTGTCCCACACACTCCAAGTATCTGCAGTTCCGAAAGCTTCAATGTAGCTTACGGTTGTTCGTCACCTCTGAACATCAATTTGCATATTTATATTTTTATGTACATTTATAAATTTAGATGTATATAAAAATATATAAAATATAAAGATATAAGAAGAGCTGCATGTTGCAAAATTGTCTGTCTTGGGATATCTGCAACACGCCTTTCTATCTAGTAGATAAGGTATTGAATTCTTCAATGAGTTCAGAGCTCCCACACAGGCACGAGGCAGAACTGGGGCAGGGCTAGAAGCATGAAGATTCATCACTGCTGTTACAGACAGTTTGTAAAATTCGGTAAATGTTATGCTTGAAGAACAGAGGACAGAAAGACGCCCTGGAGGACTAAATATGCACTTGATATTTCTCTCTCCCTATAAATTACATTTCTTGCATGCAGAAAAAATGTATTCTAAGCCTGAGTTTGTGGAGTGAAGTCAACATACCAAAGAAATTTCTTCCATCTTGTCCCTAGACTAGATGTTCTGACTCACAGCAAAGGCAGGATAGGAGTGAAGATAGGGAGGGCTGGACAGCATGTCTCTTCTGACCGTTCTGGGTTGGGTTAAGTCTAGATTTAAGAAACCCTTTTTCCTCTCTACATACTTAGGCGGGCCACTGCAGGCAGCTCCAGCTGAAATTTATCTACAATGGCCTGTAAGGCTTAACAGAATTCTGGCTGTGCCTTGCTCCAAATTCATCCTTTGCAACTTGAGGTAGTATGGAAGGCATGAAGACTATTGTCTTGACTTAACTACTCTTGAGGTTTTATTCACAAATCTTTATGGAGAGATGTGTTTACTATCCTGGCCTTCAATTAAAAGAATATTTTCACCCAAAATAGATAATCTGAATCCTAAATTCATAGTCCAGATTTTTATTTTTGAAGTAAGATTTTTAAGATAGTCTGGATCTTATCTTTTGCATTTCTTGATTTTCACCTAAAGATGTGGTTTAAAAACTGTTTTAACAGAGAGCCAAGGTATATCCCCACATACAAATACTATAGAGGATGGTGAAAACCCCCAAAGTTTTCTTCCCACAGTTTCCTCTGCATTTTTGAAAGGCAGTCTTGGGACAGAAGGGATCTGTACCGTAAATCCTACACATCCATCCTGGAAATGCCAGGCCTTCTGCTTAGAGATTGCAACACTTAGTCCCCTAATTTCTCTGTAATGAAGTTACCCACATTCCTCCTTGGGTACACTTCAGGCTTACGTGAAGCTGTAAGTGCTGGGATTTGATTCATTGTAATCCATGACTAATGCTTAATAATAGAATATTTTAGATCTGTATACACGCATCCAAAATATGCTCTGTCATGCGCACTTGATTCCTGTCCTGCACTGTATTTTTTATTTGAAAAACCAATTCTGGAAATGAAAGCATGTCCTTCCAACATATCCGCCAGCATGTACGATGTGCAGCATCAAAGCCTAGAGGGAGACAATCTGTCTTTCTCCTTTTTTTCTCACCTTGCCGGGCCAGACTCAGACTGGCATCCCTGCCTGCCTGTTATCTCTGCATGCGGAGGGTAGCTGTTGCTAAGCGACTGTGGACCAGGCATCACAGCCTGGTTTTAAAATGGATAATTAGCTAAATTAGTTTTGATGAAGAGAAGATACAGCTGAAGAGCAGGCCGGAGCAAGAAAAGAAAAGCAGCTGTGATTTGCACCAGAGAACAAAAAGCATCCTAGCAGAAAGGGGAGTTTTGAAAGCAGAGGGAATGATGTATGTGGCCCAAGTGGAAGAAATAAATAGAGACTTAGGTGTTCTTCAGGGCAAGCGCTGTCTCTATAGTTGTACATCACCTAGCACAGCAAAGCTCCAAATCTAGGGGTCTTCAAGGACACTGTCGTAATATAAGCAAGTGAACAAAAAGTGCTGCCACAGAACCTTCCACCCCCACCTCCCGCTGGTCCCAATTTAAACACAGCCTCACAGCCACCTCTGATAGGAGATAAAGAATATGGAAAGAAAAGTGAGGGAATTTAATAGTTCAGTTTTCTGTCCTGGGGAATTGTTACCTCCCTTGACTCCTTGAGCCACCCTGGCTTGCATGATATCAAGCCCACAGTGTCCTTGAGTGACTGCGCCGTGACTGGGGACTCACCATATATTTTTTGTAACCCTAACAATGTCACTACTGCATTCAGGCAGAGCCCATAAAGAATTTTTCTTCCAGTAAGGACATTCTGTGCTAACTAAGTGTGGCCAAATCTCATTGTTTTGTATTGCCTAACTTCCCCAACCTCAGAATCCAGATCGTAGCATTCCGTAAAAAAGGACATTGGCTGTTGGGCTCAATATCTTACATTATTCTTCTAGAGATATAAAGGCCAAGCAAAAAATAGGCAAGTTTTTCTGAGCATATTAATGTTTTGCCATTAATTCATTATAATAGTACTTATTCCCATTTATGTTTGCTTTTCATGAATAATTCAGCAAATAGTTTCACAGGCTGAAATAATCTTAGAAAAAAAAGCATGCAAATATTGAAGAACGTTGCCAAAAAAACCCTGTACTACAACTGTGATTCTACCAGTTACACCCAGTAATGGAGCATATGTGAACCCCACTGAATTTTTGGTCTAGTTATGACAAGTGAATATGAATGAGAATTGAAATATTGAATATTTAGACTGGAAAATTTACAAGACAAGAATTCTTTGTTACAATTAATTTGTGAGTGAATCTGAACAAACTTAACACAGTTTTCTGGTGTTCAGAACGTTGACAACAAAAGCAGAGAGAAATAAGTAAGGTGATTGCTTTCCAACAATGCAGCTTTGCTTGTAGTGGGTGTCAGTCAATCATTTGTTCTATTTCTCTCCTGCTCTTAAATGTCAGCAGTAGATTTTAAGAGGTCTTCGTTCACAAATATATCTTCAGACAACTTTCAGATACTACTTTGATTTTTACATAACGCAAGATAGTTAAATCTCCTAGGCTTATTCAGTGGCAAAGTCCAGTAAGATGAATTTCTTACAGAATTCACATCTCTGAAGTACGTTTTTTTAAATAATTGGTTGTCTCAGTAGAATATTATATATATGGGTTTTCAGCATGTAAGCTACAACTCTCTAGAGAGGTGCTTAAAAGTTAGGGACCTCTCATTCGATTTCGGTATTGTTAAGAATGCAGCTGACATATCTGTAGATGCTGTATCATTCCTACTTTGCTAACATGATATCAATCAAGCAAAAAAATACTCATTTTCTGTGTTTGAAGTTCATCTTTTCAATGTCTTTATTCATTACAATGCGACTTTGATGTCACAGATCTGAGAGAGATATCAGGGAGAGATATAAACATAGGGGAGAAGAAAGGATGCCTAGTCTTCGTGATCCTTAACGAGAGAAAACCTGAATGCCAGCAAAGCAAATTTACCATCTCAGAGGATGAGTTCAGACTGCCATCTGGGGGATTCCGGGCTGATAAATCCAGCTGAAGGGCTGAGAAATTTAGCCTGCATGGTGGAGCTAACTGGATACCTTCCAGTAGTCAAAGCGTTCACTGCAAATATCTTACCCAGTGAACTTTTTACTGAGTTGTTCAGTTTGCAAACCCTTTGCAAACCTGGCCTGATTTCTGAGTACTTGCGGAATTGTTTGAATGAGTAATTTTCAATCTCCAGCCTGTTCTCAAACTTTCCTTCAATATGATTCTGATCTGTAACTGGTTACTTAATTTACAGGGGATTTTTGTTCAATTTTTCGTTGGGTTTTTTTTTGCCCTTTGTTTCCTTTTAAAGAGGGAAGTAAAATATGCTGAATAGTTAAGAGTGGTTAATAAACAAAAAACCATTCTATCATAGGTCACCTGTCTGTGATCATCACCAGAAGACAAAAGGACCATCAGTCTCTATCCAGGCATTGATAAGAAGTTGGGGAAATAGTTCCCTAAAGTTTCTGTGTACAATATTGGGTTTGTGTAAAAGTTTTATGAATAACATAACACAAATGCCATCCAAGATAACAGCTGGCTAGCGCGCTAATTGCCACCCACAAATGCTTGTAATGAAATTGTCACTGGAGCGCAAGCAGAAGGCGGGCCTGAGCTGTCAAACCACAGTGGTGTGGCAGAACTTAGGGGTGCAAGACAGCTTGATATGGCTCAGCAGAGGCTCTTGTTGTAGACTAGATCAAGCTACATTCATCCACATCATGCTGGTTCCAGGTATCACCATAATTCCCAGGAGCAAGGGAAAATTTCATATTCCAACTAGTGGATTCTTTTAGTCTTGTTTGTGCATTTTAGCTTATTACCATGTATTTCTCTAGAGAAGCCCTCTAAGGCAGGGGAAGGCATTCCTGGATCATTTCCGAGGGATGTTGGGATACTGCAAAAGTGGGGCAGTGGCATCTGCACTGTCTACACATGTTTTCGATGTCCCTAATTTCACATACTGTTTGTCTTATCTTTACTTTTATTATATGTGTCCAGACAAGACTTCTGAGTGACAGGGCAGGTTTTGTTTCTAATGGCAATTGATTTATCCCAGCTTAGGCAAGACACTTCATTTCTTTGCATCTGCGTTCGTCTTTCCTGAAGGGCAATAACAGTAATGAGAAATTATCCTAGGTCTCTGCATGCAAATAATCCTTCTTTTATCTCACTTGAGGCAGTTTTCTATGGCTTGATAAAAATGGGATTCCCTGTCTATCAATCATCAGCTTAAAAGGTAATTCTAGTTAAATATCTGTAAGAGCTGGATCTAGTTATTTTCTGCAGTAGCTTAGATGATGACATGAACGGAACAGTAAATGAAAATATGGGTGATTGCAGATTCCTCTCTACATAGATGTAAGCAGGCTGAGACTGAGTAAAAAGCAGATCCTGAACAAGTACATTTATATAGTGTGTTTTTGAGATTTTTCTGAAATAAATACATCTGGTCAACAGCCATTAGACGTGTTTTCCTATACATAGAGAGAAAACTCAAGCTCATCTGTGCCAGAGTGAGCTTTACAACCAGGTATTACATTTGGGTTTCATTCACAGTTTAAACACAGAAGAGCTCAGCACTGAGTCTCAGCAGTGCTCTTTTGTGATTTTTTTGAGAACCATGAAATTTGTTGTTTGTAAGCCATGCAGCCCTTTCTAGCTGAGATCAGGATAGTGGTAGTATCTGAAAAGTTTCTGCAAAACTGGAGCCTGCAAACTACCATTCTTCCCTTAGCACATTCATTTTATTATTTTACGCATTCAGAAGCATGAAAGAAAAAGTAAGAGAGGAGATTATAAGTAAACTAAACTAAGGGAAGTATATCTTACAGATGCACAGAGACACTCATTGTTGTCTGTAATGTCTCTTTCATGTTTCTGCATTGATCTCTAAATTATTTCCTTTTTTCCTATGGAAGAAGCACCCTATCAGCAGGAAACAAACAACTGAATTTCTTTTATCGCCCTCAGAGTAATCTTTCTTCCTAACAATTATTCATGTAGCAAGGGGCTTATCCACACATGCATAGAAGGTTACAAATCTACAGTCAGCACCCAGAGAGACTCTCACGGGTATTTTAGAAAGGAAAAAGTTTTGCTAGTCCTCTTGACTCTCTAGTGATTATTCATGACCAGAGCAGAAACGGGATTGGCACTACCTATTATTTTAAATAGTGTGGATGTGGTCAGTGTGACTGGACTTGCAAATTGGATTAAGGCTGTAGAAATAACATTTCTGTTAAAGTGCTTTCTGTATCATCTTCCCACCTAACCAAGGAAATGAATCACATCAAAATCAGAAAGCCATTTATTAAGGTGTACTTAAAGATCTGTGAATGTGTTTTCTCAAATGCTAAGTGAATACTAATTTGTCTTTTAAATCCCCAATTAAGAGCATCAGTAGATAACCAATCTGTTTATATAATCATGGAGAATTAATGTCTGTTAAGATATGACCAATTTACATCCTGCTGTCATCTGTTCAATTCAGTGGGATTTTACTAACTTTTCTTATTTCTATATGAAACTCCAGAGATGTAGAGAGACCAAAGTCAGTCTCTCATTGTTAGAAAACATAAGGAAAGGGAACATCCATAAATGCCTCTGAGATGATGTACTGCATGCACAAAGCAAGCAGCTGTGTATTGCTGAGCTGGATGATGCTGTTAGGAGTCCAGGTCTTGGCAATAACTATGAAAATTGCATGATTTGTGCCTCCAGAGAGAAATAAACAACCTCTAGATAGAGAAGGGAGACAGACCAGCTGCTAGCTTTAAGCTCTGTGTAATTTATTTAACTTCATAGTGCCATGGGCTCGTTAGATTGGCCAGTGTCACAAGCACCAAGTGTGCCAGTGGGCTAACAGTTAATCCCATTAGCATTAGCTGCTTAGTTTCTAAAACTGGAACTGAAATACTGGATGACAGTCTTATTCAGCTTCATTGTTTTAGCTAGACCTCTTCTTCAGATTTGAAGACCTACACAGCATGAAAAATAAATTCTCAAAAGAAATCAGGTTGGCAGGGAAAGAGTTTCTCTTCGCCCTTTCAAACTGTCTGCACAGAACAGCGTGTGTTTATCATGCAGAAAGAGAGTGTGATTACAGTACTTGCATAAATGGCTTTCTAAATTGGCATTTTAAATAAACGTTTTGAGATGATCCAGTCTGGATATACCTATTATACTAATTTCAAATCACAAAAAAATGCTAACTCCCTTTTTATGCCACTGCACTTGTATAGGTTTCAGGAAGAAAATTTTATTTCCTGCATTTTTCTTTATGTTGTTATCCTTTCAAGAGTCTATCGGAGTATTACATTCATGAAGTGGAAGCAAGCTGAGTAGCTAACACAGCCACCTCTTCACAATCTCATCTCAGAAATGGCAGTGATTCTTTTTATACATCCCCCATGTGGGTCTAGGGAGAAGATATCCTGAGTTCTGTAGCATGTCCATCAATACCTTAGCCTTTACATTTTTTTCACAGATTCAGGAAGATAACACGCTGTTGAAATTTCGTTTGGGAGGGTTTTTTCGGTAAATGCCACTGCAGCTGTGATTCACTTGGTAGCAATCAGACTTTGCATGTGTGCAGGAGGCAGAGCTACTAAGGGAGGGAATGAAAAAATCAACCCAAAAGACCCCTTCTTCCCTAGAAGGGTTGTTCTGGGTTGGAGGGAAGACTCCAGCTGATAGTCCCTTTACATTTCTGATGGCTGGTTAAAATCAAAGGAGTGATGGCTGATAGGCAAAAGCAGCATGCAGTTTGCCTTCTAAAGCTATAGCGAAACACAAGCAGCGCGTGCTTCTGGAGTTCCAGGAGACAGGAGGGTGTGCAGCTCAGAGCAGGATCTGGTCCTGTGTTTTCTGGTTTACTAGTGAAAAACAGTATGTGATTCGTATGTATTGCTGTTAGAGGGCAGCAGATAGCCTAAATAAGGTCTCCGGACGCTATGACCTAATTCTGCCAGGGTTTTGTGGCATCTGCAATGGCAAAGAAATGTTGCCCAGCACTCATTTCAGCCTCTGGTCTAGTCAGCTATGAATTTTCTAAGTTTTAATTTTTCAGGTTAATATTTTCCCTGCTCTATCTTTCTTAGCTCAGGCTTTCTTGAGAATTTGAACAGTTTTACAGCCATCTTAAGGATGGCAGTTAATCACAGAATCACTAAGGTTGGAAAAGACCTGTAAGATCATCAAGTCCAACCTAAAAAAAAAAAAAGTAATGTAAGATCTATCATTCTGCTAATGCCAAAAATATTCCTACCAAGCATTTCTTCAAATCACCTGATGTTTCTAACATTCAGGAGTGGAATTTTTAGTAAAGTGTAATGCTGGACTCCAGAGCTTTTTGAATTTTTATAAACATACCGAATTCTATTATAAAATTCTGATACTTAAACCTGTTGAATATCTGCTTTTAAGCTTACATATATGTTATCAATACTGTGCTTTTACTCTCTTTTGCAGGATACCTGCATGTCCTTCTCCTCCTTCAGCTCTCATCACACATCTGTTATCTCGGGGGTGGGGGAAAAGCAAACAAAGAAACAAAAAACTGGCCTAGGATTCTGGAATTTTTTAAAGTTTCAACTCTTTCAATGATGGTAATTTAAGAATCAGTTAAAGTGTTAAGCAAATCCTGCATATCCTGAACTAGGAGACCACCCTGTGGCAGCTCAGTTAAGTCCTGCAGATTCAATTCGCCAGTATAGGAACTATGTCTTTAATTTAATTTTTGTCCATTTAACTATCTACAGTGCTTTCCAAAGGAAATTGTCTGTACACCTAGCTCTGATACCTACAAGTACTAGTCTAAAAAACGCATTTAATTGGCTGCTCTGGGTTTTTTGTTTAAACAGCAGAAAGTTCAGACCTGAGCCTTCAAAATGTTTTCTTTCTCGAAAAGTGTGGGATCTCCCTTTAAAGGTGGCATGCAAAAAAAAGGTAACAGCTTATTATTTTACTGACTGCTTGAACTCAACAGCCCAAGAAATTTAATAAATGAATCCAGGAGTCACTGGTGTCATTCCACATCAGTGTCGTAGAGTTAAATGTGGGAAAGCTTAGTTTTCTTTCAAAAATTGTGCAGGCAATAGCATCAAGATGGGTTTGTTTGTGACTACTTTGCATAAATAATCAAACACCAGATATCTGGAAATGCCACAATGAAGATCATAGCCAAGACTTGCAAGCACACTTCTCCCCATATCTCATGACTCATCCTCTGCCAACCAACTTTCATGTGCGAGGTAAGAAGGAGCCTACAGAAACCAACTCATCCCAAGCACATTCCTGCCATATTCTCTGTCTGTCCTGGACATCTGAGAGAACAAGTGTCTCCTGGAGAAAGCAGAACATCTTTATATAGGCTGTACTGCAACGCACACATGTAAAGGCGAAGAATTGAAGCTGCGCATACAGCTTTAATTCTGGCATTTCTGACTCCAGGTGCTTGACTTTTAAAGTGCTTGAGTTATGTCCTCGCTTAAGAAAAGGACATCACTTTACCTTGTTGACCCGGGATTGACCCAAGACCTCACAGGTCCTGATTCCATTTAAATAAACATCAGAAATTCTCACCAATTTGAAGAGAAGCAGGACCACGCCTGTATTAAAATAACAGAGTGCCTGAGCTACTTTGGAAGCTGCTTCTCAAAGCTGGTGGGGGAAGTCACAGCCCCCGTGGATTCTTCTCTGGCCACAGCAACGCTTTGATGGCAAGGGCAGCAGCATCTCCCCTGTGTCTCACAAAAAGGAAGGCGTTACTAATACTGTAGCCAAATTAATGCATATAAAATACATCGGTGTTTTATTCCTTTCTGGCTTCTTGTCCCCTAGAAAGTACCACTAAACAGCTCGCAGTTAGAATTTTAATAACTCTGAGTTGTATGAAAAATTCAAGGGATTTGTTATTGCACAATCTCTTCCTAGTGGTAAACACTCAACATAAAACAGCAGAAAAGTCAAACTGTAACTTTCTATTTTAATAAATTAATACTTCTTTCTTTTTTTCAGACAATGAACGTAAAAGCCATTCTAGCAGCACAGAGATTTGTAAGTGTAGGACCGATTAAAATTTCTAAAGGCATGTGCATAAATGAATCTAATCAAGTTCCCTGCTGAAATAAAATCGCTTGCTTCAGTGCAGTTTCTTCAGAAAGTCCAGTTTCAGCTAGAGAAAAACATTTCCCATTGGAAGCGCTTTACTTACCACCCATTACTCATTGCTGGATATATTTAAATAAATTAATAAATACCTCTTGTGGGATATGGGGCATCTCGTTAATGAAGAAGTTATATGAAAGGAATACTGTCAGACTACTTTTCATTTTTTATGTTGCAAAGAAAGAAAATTCAGCAATGAGCTGATAGAAAACTTTGCTTTATGCAGGCCGCATTTTAACTTGGAGAAAGCGGATGCAAATCCTTTGAAAACCTGTGCCTGAATCAGAAGTGAACAGTAGGATCAGTTAAGCAAAATATATGAGTATGGCAAAGGAGTGAACCGTTTTAGTACACGGTGGGTATTTGATAGATCTCATATGAGTGCTTGTAACTCCTGTCCATGGGGGCCCAGCTGTAGCACCCCAGCCCATCTTGCTGTGCCCCACTGGTTCTTCCTACTCGGGGCCCTTCACAGGAAGCTATTGAGGACAGTGTTTCTGCTGATCTATGCAACCAAGCCAGTATAAAAGAACTAAGATAAGGAAATGAGTGCCTGCATTATTCCACATTTAGCACTATGAGTTCAGAGTGTCAGCTCATCAGGTTTTGGGGGTATTTTTGTGTGGTTGTTAATGCAAACTTAGGATGCAAACTCTGCCTAGAAGTTCAACGTCATCATTAAATCTTAAATAGAAACGTGCCTGTTCAGGAGTAATTTCTCCTCTTTGCTGGTGAGTCTATTTTGAATATAGGTATTGTTTCTTCCTGTGATTTTGCACTTCAGGGATTCCTATTGCTTTGGAAGAGTTATTCAGAAAGTTTATGCTATATAAATAATTAGTGATCTGCACAAAAAAAGAGACCTTCAACAGTTACTTCGTTTCAGACTGCTTCTCTTGGAAATCCTGACTAAACATATCAGCCCGATTAAAGATTCTGAATATAAATGTCTCCTCATAAGTAAAGAAAATGAAGAAAGTCAGTGGTTTGCATCGCACCTCTGATATTTAATAAATCCATGTCACAAGGGATGTCAGTGAAGAAAAGCGTAGGCTGCAGAGAGGACTGTGCCATGAGAAATTTTTCATCTGGACAATAACTGGGGGGCTTTTTTACAGGCTCAGCCTAAATAAAAGTTAGGTTTAGGCTTGAGAGAAGGAGAGAGCCTGGAGAGCTGCAGCTGCAGTGTGGCTAGAAAGGGGCACCCAAAGGGAAGTGTGGGCTGTGGAAAGACCTGGGTTGTAAGAGCCTTTTTCCTGGGTAATGGCTGGTTGCCCGTGTGGAAGAATAATCCTCAGATTATGGTTATTTTTAGGGTTAGTATTCAGGTTTGGGTTGAGTGAAAGCCTAGAGCTGCAGTTGGAGTGCTACTGCAAAGGGGCTGCCAAAGGAAAGCGTGGGCTGTGAAGAGAACGGGCTGTGAAAAGTTTTTCTAATGGTAAAGATGATACAGAGTGGGCATCAGCCAGTCCAGTGAAAATTGTCTGCTCTCCTATTGAATGAAGATAACACTGAGGCTCAGCAAAATACAATCTAGTGTTGTCTTCTTTCCCTTTCTGACATTCATTTCTGCAGACGGTTAATAAGAACAGCCTATTTAAACAGAACATCATATTGTTAAATATGCCAGAAGAGCCAGGCTCCTGTACCAGTTTTATTCTAACTGGTTAAAGGAATTATTCATTACTTCATTAAATATCTTACTTTTCTCTTAAGCATTTCTGTCTGACTTGCGGTAATTTAACAACTCATTCCTTTTTCCTAATCTCATATTTTTCAAGTTGTCTTCTTTCCTAATCCCCTTTTTTTTTTCTAGCGCACAGGTATTACACCAAGGTCAGTGACAGCAACAACAGAACTGTATTTTTGATATGCATTTAGTTTTATTAAAAGAAATTAGTTCATGACTGCAGAAACAGCTATTAGTAGCAGGAGTGTTTCAGCTGAAAGCAGAAGAGAAAATTACTTTTTTTTTTTTTTAACTGAAAGAACAGTCGTAGAGAAGAAAAGGTTTCTTTGTAGCAGTTTCTCAGTGCAGATTCTGAGGCTGTGAGACCAGCCCGCAGGTGGGGAATTAACAATGATGCATTCCCAAATAAAAGCTTCAACCTGCAATCTGGATACAAACACCCTTGGATTTTCATAGTGTATAGAGCTGCGCCCAGATGTGAATATCACTGCTGATACTTACCTCCTGTATAAATAAAGAAAAGCCTTAAATCTGAATAGGGTAGATGATAGCAACAACTTTAATGCTTTATAGCCAGTGGACATCTCAACAGAAAACTTTGAAGATGGGTGCAGGTGCCTGTGGGCATTTGTAGAATGAAACAGACCTTAAGGAAACAATATCATACGAAATACCTTGTGACAGATCCAGGAGCTTTCTCCGGTGGCCCCCTTTCTGCATGCAATCTAAGCTGCCACACGCCTGCTGCTGCAAGCTTTGGGGGGCTGCAGCAGATGCAGAGAGGATTTTTCCGCTGGCAAAGCTTTCTGTGAGGTGGTTTTGGCTTGGCTGTGCATCAGAGAAAGCGGAGAATGAAAGCCTGGAACACGCAGCCGCTCTTGGGGTATGTGGGAGCACGCTGGTTCAGGAGCAGGAGTGGGTCCTGGCTTGAGGCTGCTCTCTGGCCTGGCTGCTCTCTTCTGAGGCGTCCACCTACACCTCTAGCTACAAAACGTACTCAAGTTCGTTTCTGAAAAATGGCAGCAGTGAGGATAAAAGAGCAGTCCATCATGACTTTCAGAAGATGTTTTTGTTGTTTGGATACTCTGACCTAGCTGAATGTAGAAATAGAATTTGAGCAGACAGCCAAAATATCTGCTAATTAACTTTAACTTCCTCCAATGTGACCCTAGGAGCAGGCTGTAGCTGGAAGTAATTAGTTATAGGAGACCTCTAATACATTACTGTTTCATTTTTTTAACTACTTTGTCCTAGTTGACCACAGTTCGCAGCCAGGGGAATGAACCTGTTTGCACTTTGTTGCTAACACTGGCCTGTCACAGAGAGATTTCCACAGCTGTGGTTCTGCAGACAGGAGGAGTCTGACTTAAATCTCAAGTCATTAGACCAGATTAAAATGAGAGACACTGAGTTTTGCAGACCACCAGCAGAATAAAAGCCTACAGCATACAAACTTAAACCAGTAGATGAAGCACGTTCCCTTAACCCAGGGAGCCTAGGCTGAACTTCTGCAAGCAAAGGCTGAAGAACACTTTACATCTGGAATTAGAAAAGGAACAGAACCAGCAATACTCTTTCGCCTCTGTACAGGGCTGTTCCAGGTATTACTCCATAATGCCCCAGAAATCCACCACAATTTTACTTACAATCTTTATAAGTGGCAGGCTGGGCTTTTATTTTTGCTGGGGGAAGAGTAAAAGATTCAAGACAGGTGTACTAAGATCACACAGCTGCACTTATTCCCCTTCTCAGGGAGATAGGATCTCCCTCCCCAGCTCTTACAGAGGAGATTTCCTTTCTGTGTGTCTTCTGATGGCTGAACACAAGGGGGAAAAAGAAACCCGGTGTAAATAGACTAACCTAGGGAAACCAGAGATATCCTGGCCAAGCAGGGAAGCAAACCTGCACTAGTACTCCAATCAAGTTCAATGTCTTCCTTTGGAGTCCAGTATATCTGTCTTTTGAACTGACCGCAATGGTCTTACGACTTGGGGGTTTTTTAATTGATCTAAATGGTGTAGCAATATCCTGCATGTTCTCCACACGCTCACGTAGCCAATATCCCAACTACCTGCAAAGACTGCAAAACTATCAGCTTTCTAGAGCCCCCAGTGCTTCCCTCTTAACAGCCGACCTGTTGCCACCAGGCACTCCGACCCTGAGGGAACCTGGAACACAACTGTGCAAGCCCCTGAGCTTTGGGGGGCTGCTTTACTCTTTCTCTTTCTGCCACATGGAAGAAAATCCCTGCTCAAACAGCTCCCAAACGCACTAGCATAACTTTTTTTGTTTTTTTTTAACTGGCATATAGATACATTTCTCATCATGATACAAACTCCCCAGCACAGTTACGCTAACTCCTTTACACTGTCCTGGTTTCAGATCAGGTCACTGTGCAGAGGGAGCCTGGGCAGCTGGCTCAGCATAGCCCTGGCCTTGGGAACACATCTCTACTTTATGCTAGAAACTAATTTTCAGTCCACCTGCATTTGTTTTGAACTACAAAGCCCACCTCTCCCGAAGACGATACGGCCCTTGTCCTCCTTCCTTCTTACCACCTCTATGATTGCACTGCCCTCCTCTCCTAAAGAGGAGCCAAGCCCTGACTGTCGCTCTTTTATTACCAAAACCACATCCCCATGACTCCCAAAAGCACAGCCCACCTCTTCCAAAGAAGACACCCTTCTTGACTGTAACATTCCTCATCCCAGTTTCAAGCCCCAACCTTTCTCTCAGGTGGGTGTAATTTAGGTTTAATACCAAAACCCACCAGCCTTATTTGATTTCTTCTTGGTTTAGGTGAGATTTTCTTTGAACTTTGAGCCTCTGTTATACAAAGTAAATTAGTAGGCAAGGCATTACAGTAAAATACTGTCCTACAGCATGAAAGGCAGGTTTTATTTCATTTTCACTACAAAGCTGTGTTGCCTTTCCTCTTCTTTAATTAAGTCCAGAGTCTTTCTGAACTTTATTTAATTCTATTATAATAGCACTATAAGAAGCGAACTTACTTGATAATTTACAGTGGTGTCTCTTGAAATAAACGTCGATATCTCTTGAAATTCTCTCCTGAAATAAAGTTAAACACTGCCACTTCTATCCAAATCTACTGCATGCAGAGGAAAGTTCATTGCCTGGTTAATAGATGTTCTAGCTTAGAAACAGATTTTTCCACAAACCTTATGCTTTCTCTCAGATTTGTGGAAGGTCAAATTCACAGTGGTGCAGTAAGTTGCTGGGGAAACACTTCAGCTCCAGCTGGCCTTCCTCAGCCCAGGCAGAAGGGGCTGAAGCAGCCAGCTATGTCTCAACTCTCTTCATTTTTGGAAAGGCACCCGCGTTGGCTCTCCAGCTCCAATGCACTGCATAGGCAACCTCAGCTCTGCCCTCTATGCTGCACCTACCAGTCCCTAACAAGAGTCCTGTTTCCGTGAACTCGCACCAAACCACTCTTGTCCTCTCCAACATTGCACCTCAAAATAAACCCAGCAGTCCTTCTACAGTAACGCTCCACCATCAACAAATTCCTGCATGAAAACTCCCACAAAAACACTCCACCAACAAACTCCTACAAGAAAAATGCCACAACAGCATTACCCCATCAACAAATTTCCACTTGACAATTTCCAGAGGAATACTCCACCATCAGCAAGGTCCTACCTGAAAATGTTTATGTTAGCACTAAGATTCCATGAGATACTATCAAAAAACTAAGACCCACCTTGCCCCAGTGGTGGGGAGGTGGGTCATACTGGGAGGAAGCCAGTGGGAACCACTGGACTGCCTCCAGCTGGCCCTTGGCACAGGGCTGGAGGGCTCGTTCCTGGCTGAAGCATGGGCACCAAACTCATGGGGAGCTGCTCGTGGGGACAGAGGGCTGCAGAGCGGCGGGGGACGCAGAGCCTGGCTGCAGGGCTGTCACCCCTGCCTGGCTCCCAGCCTGAGCCCTCCCTCAGCCCGGGGCAGGAGTCAAGGCTGGTCTGCTGGTGCAGAGATCTGCCGAGCCCAGGTGGCCGCCTGGCTCACCCGCGAGCCCCGGGGGTCCGTGTGCCAGGGACGCATGGAGGCTCAGAGCACTTAATGAGCTAAGGAGCTTCCGAGGATTCCGGGAGGCCAATGCTGCAGCACCCCGAGTACAGGGCTGCCGTGCTGCTTAGACTGCCAGGAGGTGGTGAAGGGTCCTCTCCTGCTCGCAGCGGGGCAGGGGGTGCAGGGGGCTCAACTCCCCTCACTGGTGAGGAGAAAGCAACTCTCACCCTCATTACCTCACCTCAGGGAGCCACCTGGCAGATCAGGGCGTGGGAATTGGAAGAAAAGTGTTTTAAAACAGATTTTTTCCAGACAATAGAAACGAAACTGGCAGCAGCCCCCCGTCACCAGCCCTCTCAGCCACACTGATGCTGCAGCGGGTGAAGGCAGGAGCTGCCCCACGCCTCGGGGGGCCATCCTGCAGAAGCGTGGACATGCCACGCACCACCGTTACTGATGTTGCAAATTATTTAAGGCACAGAGGGCAGTGACAGAATACTGTCTCGAGTGCGCTGCCAGTGCTCATACTGATGTTTTGCTGGCCCAGTGGATTAATAGAGGGGTTTGGATGCAATCTCAGCTGTTAATCCTTTCAATGTCACAGGAATCAAACATACCAATTTTCTATTAAGGTTGGTTGTAAGGTTATGTGGGCCTGCTCCTTGTCAAATTATACATAATTCCCTCTTTCTAAAGCATCCTGGAACAAGCACTGCTCCCGGGAAGAGCCGAGAGACATCGCTGCCCCGCAGAAATGGTGCATTTCTAGTCTGAAAGAAAAGAACCTCTTCCCTTAGCGCACAATTGCGGGCTGGGATAGATAACGGATACGAAGCTGCGTTACAGAAATTTGTTGTCAAAGCCAATGCCATGTCTTTATTTTAATTTTAAAAGGCAAACATAGCTGCTGAATAACAACTTATACAAAAGTTGTTTTCAGTAATCCTCCATTAAAAACTGACAGCCTTTATTCGTCAAGTTTCCAGACAGGCAACGGTGAGAGAAAGTCTCTTCTTAAAAACACAGTCAAAGCATTCAGAGGCATTTCTTTCAATGATTGACTACAGAATAGTGTGTCTTTTTCTAATGTTTTTGCAAACAAAACAATTATTTTTTCCTCACTTAGGTTCTCTATGATTATTATATATTAATTTATAGCTCTAGCTTTGTTTTCGGAATATTAATTCATTTAGTTATCCTGTATAAGTTAGTAAGACCACACTCTGCTCTCCTAGCCCAAAGCAGATAATTTCTTTTGCCTATGCTAAACTTTGATAATTCTTCTTTATTTTTTCATGCACAGCAAGGTACTCTGTTGCTGTAGTTCGTATTACTTTATTTCTGACAGACTGAAACTACCTTTGCCAAAACCCAAAACTAAACAACCCACCCAACAACTTATACATTAGGTCAATTTATTGATGTGCATCAAGTTTGACATATCACCAATGATTCGCTAAGCTGCAGCTAGAAGGACAAATCTGCTATTTATTCTGTAATCCCTTCAGCTAGAGATCAGACATCTGTTTGTAAAGCAATTTTTTATAAAAGCATGGGGAAGTCCTCCTGGCACCCATCTGGTTAATATATATTCCCAACTCTATTTCAAGTTTCCAGTGAAGTCATCTTATCCACTTGCGTTGCGACTTAAAAGATCTTGCAGAGGCCACTGTCCGCATGTTTCTTATTTCAGAGCTCTGTTTCGCCTGATTTATTGTGCAATGCAAAGAAGGAGTTACGGTAGCTACGGACTGAAGTTTTACAACAAAGTGCAGCCTTGTCTCGCTTAAATAGCAAGTAAACTGATAGCTAAACTAAATATCACGTACGTCTGAAATTCAATACCTATTAACTTTGTTTGGTCCAAAAAAATCTGCATACATTTGACTTTGGTCAACAATTGGTTTTATCCCAAAATATTTATTTTTTTAAAAAGAAGAGCGGCAGCAGACCGCGGGGGCCAACACTGCTGAGGTGCACCTCGAGAACCTGGGTTCGCTCCCTGCTAGAAAGGGCCGTTACAAAACAAAACATTACCCTGCATCTAAATTATCAGCCCCTCAGGGGTCTTTTTTGGCATCTATCCAGTATCTGCCAGTGCCGTGAGTGGGGCATGAGCACATCATAATGAGTTCATAAGCAGGTTCCCTGACTTCTGTGTCACCAGGCTGTGGTACAGCGTCCTCCGTGGCTCTGAATGCAGCCTGGGAGGGGAGAGAGATACTATCTGACGTGCTGACTATCAGGGCCCGTTTTAATTCCCCTGGAAATCCCGTTGCTGATTTTGGGGAGGGGCACACCAGAGAGTGCAGGAACTGGCTGCATGGCTACAACCAGCTCCAAGAACACTCCCTCCTCTCAGAGGTTGACGCGAGCAGGAATTTGTTATAAGAAGGACATCATCATTTCAATTCAGGGCATGATCATGACTTTCTGATTAAGTGATAATTACAGAACTGAAGAATGTACTACATCCTTTTGCTTTTTTATATATTTTTTGCCACTTGAGGGCTCATAAAAGTGATTTGGATGAGCTTCAAAATTTAAATCTTTAAAAAAACACGTGGATGCTTACACACATGTGCATTATGCATTAGCAACATCTGCAGCATAGCTATGAACACTACTAAGAAACGTAGCCAGCTCCTCAGGAGATACCATGTCTGTGAAGCTATACCAGTTTACATTAGCTGTGGGTGGAGGCCAAAGAATCCAGTGACCTCTGAAATGAATCTGGTAAAGATGATACAACTTCTGCTGCAACGAACCATATTAAAAATAAACAACCAACCTCCCTGCCAGGTGCTGTTTCAAGTTGGAACGTTTTATCAGTCTCAGCAGAGGCCAAAGACTAAGTGAACTAAAATCTGATTCATGAGTACAGGCTTTCAAAGTCCAGGCTGAGAAGCACTGGGCTAGAAGAGACAGAGAAACTTCAGCTTTCAAGCAATGATAGGGCGAACTTCCAGAGTTTCCTCTGAATTGGATAAAAATGTGGTTTAGTCTTCACATCTGTGAACCAAGCACCTCACACTGGAAATCAATTCACACACAGATGTGGAGAAAACACGGCAATTCAGCTGCGTGGTTTTGTTGTTTGAACAAAGTAAGACGAAGGAGCCTTAGTCCAGAATATTGAAAACTTCCCGTAAATTACTCTTTCCATTCTTTGGCCCAGTTTAACTCTGGGCTGAAGCTGTGAAGCTGTATGGGAGTATTTTATAAACTTAGCTGAGAGCATGATGTGGTTTTATATACATATTTATGCAGAACATCTTGCACAGCGCTCGACAAACAGTGACTTAGATACTGGTAACGCATCAGCTATGTAAGCAGATGTGGCAGCAGCTCTATTTCAGTAATAGCTGGCACAAAGTTGATCCCATCTCACGGAGAGAGGAATGTTGGCCAGGCCATCAGAAGGAGAACTATTCCCCAGCCGGTTTCTAAAGGAGTGATGGATTCCCAGCCTCCTCCTGTATGCTGGCAGTGCAGGGGAAGGCAGGACCTGGATCACAGCCTTGTCAGGAAGGCTGCAACGCAGGCGCTGCAGAATTTCATGCTAGGTATAGGTGTTCTCGCCTTTTGCCCCATCGTGGTCTGTGTATATACGATGCCACCTTGTCTAGTTCCTGCCTGACAGCATCTTATAAACACTCCTTAATTTTAGCTTTTAAGTACTTTCCAAGTAATGATGGCAAGTGTTGAAATGTTTATGTTCCCATCTGAACTCGAGGAGCACATCTTATCTTTAACGATACTGCTAGTCCTAAGCTCGTTCTTTTTGTCAGCAGATTTGTAGCCGTACTCTTGCGTTATAACAAGAAATCTCTAATCAGCTCTCTTCAGGGGAGAAAAACATAAGAGTGATGTCGTTTCCACAGGAGAAAGACCAACTGGTTGAATTAATGATAATGCCACAAGATGGTGCTGGACATTTCATTGACACAGGTCCCTGAAACTTTTCATCTGGTTGCCTAAGATTTGTTAGCTTTGCGTTTTCTCTGACTAAACCTCTCCCCAGTTGAAGTTAACTCGGAATCTGTGCTGGCTCACTGCAGGGGGATGCCCAAACGGGCTGGCATTTCGCACACACTGGGTAACATGGTTTCTGGTTTATACTTTTCTTAAAACAGCGT
This sequence comes from Gavia stellata, assembly GCF_030936135.1. Taxonomy (NCBI): domain Eukaryota; kingdom Metazoa; phylum Chordata; class Aves; order Gaviiformes; family Gaviidae; genus Gavia; species Gavia stellata. The sequence continues at coordinate 230,722 of NC_082595.1, forward strand.
TGTTGTTGCTTTACAGTGGTGCATCCCAAGACGATTTCATGGCAGGTCAGCAAAGCTTTGATCCTACTATGGAAAAGCCCTCCAGATTAATACCATTTTCCAAGAACCCCCGTTGGTCGCAGCAACCCAGGGTGGTGACCTGACAGCGCAATTCAATTTTCATGGCAATTGCAATACTTTTTGATTCTGAAAGAGAAAAAAATCATACAAGCAGGAGCTATATAATTTAATTCAATTCAATAAAAACTCTAGAAAAAAGACATCTCAGAAAAGAGATTACCTGCCTGTTATGGGTTATAATGCACTCTTGAACAGAAAGATCTGGTCATTAAATTTTTTTCACTAATGTCTCTCAAAAATGAAATTTTCAGTGTTGTGATGTTTAATGAACCGTTTCTGACATTTCCAGTCCATGACTGAAAAAGCTGTTAACATTTCCTAAACAAATGTTTAGGTTTTTTCCTAGAGAACATTAAAACTTTTATGTCAGATTCTCAGTGAGATCAATGGACCTACAAAGATTTAGCCACTGCAGGTAAGGCCTTTAGGTATAAAAAGCATTTCATTCATGCTTTTGTGAACATGATGGAGTTTGGATTTGGATCCTGAAAAAAACGCCCTATATGTTTTAATGGGAAGCATCCAAATCTGGAATCCGAATATCCTGAAGTCTAGAAGTGTTTATGTTCCCATCTGAGCTTGAGGAGCACACCCTTTCTTTAATTTGTGGTGCCTCTGTGCTCCGCGGGATTGGCGGTCTCCTTTCCCACAGACAATACCTCCTACAGTCTCTTTTTCCAGCTGCTCTGCTGATTTTCTTAACCCGTCAACCCGGAACACCACAGCAGACGCAGACTTCTAACATACAGCATCAGCTGCATCTCTCCACTTGTTTATTTTCTTTACTGATAGAGATGAGTTGTCTCAGTGGCAACAAGAGTAATGTGTCCAGCTCCCCTTTTACCTCCAGTTTGGAATATGGCAGTCATCTCTTGTCCTACTTCAGTTTTACACCTCTTCACTGTAATAGAGTCTTTTCCTCAACCTGCATGCCATCCACTAAGGCATACGATGAAAGCAGAAAGGGTGTGACTTCTGTTTATAGTCAGCATTGCTCCCAGGCCACTGCTAGCAATGCTGTTAAAGAGGAAAGCTTAAAATCCACTTCTCAGTATTCACTGAAAATATTCACCGCATTTTCTATACGTAAAATTAGAATGGTTTGTATTTATGAATAAAATTGTATATGGTGATCTCACAGTGTTTTATTAAGAAAAGAATACATTATTTTCTCAGATTGAAAGACAGAGAAATTAGGACGCAGAAAGTTTAAGAGAATTATAGAAAAATGAACTGAGTCCAATGTCACATCTAAATTCCTGGATTTCTATTTGTCTGTCTGTTCCTTTCACAATTTGCACACATTACATTATATCAAATGAGAATTACTTAGCATTTAACATTCCATTTTAAACTACGCAATCAACTGAAAAATCAGCAGCTCACAAAGTAGTAATTCTGGGTCTATTTTTAAATACAACCATCCAAATATTTTGCCGTAGCTTCTCGTTATTGATTTATTAATACTTGGTCATTTTTCAGTAATTAATGTGACATTTTTGTTTTTAAAAAATCTATTATGTGAATGCAGTATCAATTAGTCTCATTGCAACAACAGATACTGGTAAGAATCCAGTTGTTCTTAAAATGGCATTATGGTCAGAATACGATTGTTCATAAAACGGCATTATGGAAAACAGTGTATTTTCCTAGGCATTCTTCTATGCATGTCTTCCAGGGTGTGAGGTTGGCTTTCTTCCCTTTATCCTTCAGTGTGGCTGGCAGAACACATTATTTGGTTTCCTATTGTTACTCTAAATGATGATGGAAACGTGGTAGAATGCTGCATAAGTAAAACTCAAATTTTTAATCTAAAGAATCCTGTGTTTTCCTAAGCACATTCAGGTTTGGAACAGTGCTTGGATTGCAACAGATTCTTCCTGGGAGCGAGAAGCTTGGTGTTTACATAATGTCTTCTGTACCAGCTGTCTGGTTTCTGTAAAATGTGGTGGAATATTCATACTCCACACCCTCCGTGACAGATATAGTTATTGTAGCCTTCTGACAAGTGTAAATTACAGAATAAAATCTGCATTCAAAGTCATTCATAGTCCTCTCACACTGTCTGTCACTGCCAGTATACCTGCTTGGTTTAGGATTCCCTTGCTCTACAGGAGTCTAAGAAGGCCTTAATGAAAACGAAACTCATGGCCTAATGCTTTGATCATCTCCATAGTGTCTCCATTACGTCACCCCTTCAACTACCTAGCCAAAGTCAATGGGAAGGAAAAAATCTAGGATTTTGCATGGCAAAAAGCTACCTAATTTATCATGACACTTGTTACAACGTTATTATTATGATACTTTCTAAATAGACCTGGCTCGAAGTAATGAAATAACGAAGAGCCAACACTTTGAAACTTCCTGCCTCCTCCTCGGGATGTTTAAAAATATGGAGAAGCCACATTGTCTTGTGATTTCCATGGGAATGACCAAGCCAGCCACCATTCCGCCTGCTCTGGCACGTGGCATCAGGCAAGGGAGGGAGGGCCAAGAGATGAAAAGAGGCTCTGCGTTTAGCGCTTGATTTTCTGTTGCCCTCAAACATGCGGGTTGCTTACACCTAAGCAAAAAAGGTAAAAACCCTGCACATCTTGTGCTTCCGTGACACATATAGGCGGGATATAGAGTCACTTTCTGCCACCGTACCTGGTGCCTAGTTTGATCCTTACTTGGCTGGTTGTTCTAGTGCAATTGTTTATGCACCTTTCTTGGGCAAAGCAATCTGTCAGTTTGCTCATTATGTACCATTACATACTATTCTGTACTATTTCACTGCACTCTGAAAAAGCATTGTACCTTGAGTACAAGGTTTGGGTCTATAAGGTAACTTTCACAGAACTTTGGGGAGTTTTGGTTAGAAACTTTCCCTAATTATCTGGAACCACCATTGACGTTGTATAAATTCTGACGTGTGTGTGTGTGTGTGTGTGAAAGGAATAAAGGTAATACTTCATACTGCTGGCGGTATTATTGTTATTCCAGATAATGTGCACCATCACGATACTGACTTAAAATTTGCCTTAGCAGAGTGTAATACATGACTTGGAGCAGTCATTGAAAACTCTTTGTGAATACTGTGGCAAAGGCTAATGTAAATAAAGGAAGATCAAAGTAAACTTTGAAGTAGGAATGGAGCCTGACATAGCCTAGCAAGACATAGTGTACTTAGGCATAACCCAACAAACTGGAAATATTCCATTTTCAATTTCCTGTCCAAGATACCAGCCTTCAGACTTACATCATCATCATCATCATCATCATCATCATCATCATTATTATACTACATTTTAGTTCTCACTGCCATTAAGTACAAGCTGTTCTGGCAACTTATTTTACAAGCTTTCCATAAAGATATGGAATGTATTTTCTTTTTGTAAACGCTGTTGATTGATAGCATTTTATTATACAGCAGAACAGTGCAGTTTACCATCTCCACTAGCACACGGCAAATGCTGTCAGTGCCCGCACAAAACCACCATGCAGCAGAGAGCTCAATAAAGGCCCAAGAGAAGGTGTCGGGATGTAAGTGCATCAGTGCACTTAGCAGTCTCCTTTCATCCACCTCCATTTTCATCTTCATGTAGAACCTCTCATAGAAGCTACAGCGCTGGAAGCAGCTGTGCCGAGTCCCATTTTCCAGACCTGTCAAATATACTTAGAAAAGGCTTATCTCATGGTTCCAGCTGTATATGTCTATGCAGGCTCTTGAGGGAAGCAACACCTTTCACTCATAACACACAGGCCTTCACAATTCTCCGTCTCCAGTACTGGAGGCTCCACGGGCAATCCTGCTGCCACTATGGCTCCCCAATGCCTACAGACAGGGCCTTTTTCCTGCCTTTCATTCCACAGAAGAAGGTGAATGAGCATCAGCTGCAGGAAAATCTGCATCTACTGCAAGTGCATACCACCCCTTACACAGAGTCACACACCTGAAGGCATGTTCCAGTCAAAGTGTCCTCTCGCTGACATGTGCAATGCAGCTAATCGACCACTGGGCTATAGCAATGAGCTGGAGAGAAGGCAGAATCACTCTTGGTGAGTTATGTCTGCTGGAGACAAGCCAGAGCAAGAAACTCCAAATCCTAACCTGGATTTCTCCAGAGCCCTTGTCTAGTCACATCCTACAGGGTAATGGGCATCTTTTATTGCTGTGTGATAGACAAAATTTAAGTGACTTTGATTTATTACTTGGCAAGCCGTTAAGAATGACTTCTGATGACTTCTGATAATTTTCTCCGCTGCACAGAGAGTACTGGCTCCACTCTCCTCCTCCTTTGGTGGTGTGAAAGTGGCAGAGATATTCTGCTCTGTTCATTCCTAGAATCCTTGAAGGACACGGTGCTGGGGGAGCGGCGTGGCTGCTCTGGACTGAGCAAGACGACAAACAGCAGTCTGGCAGCAACTTGCCTCCAGCCCTCCTGGCTGCCCTCCCAGCTGAGAGCAGAAGCCACAAGGTAACAGAAAACTCCTTTACATTCCCACCACATCACTCGGCTGCAGCCAGCAAAACACCTGGAAATCGGGACCCCATTTTGAATAGTTCTTGAGTGTGACATGAGGGCAATCACCATGAGAAAAGCTCTAGGTCTAAGTGATCCGCAGTAGATCAGCTATAGCATAAACACTGACATTTCCAAACAGACCTAGCCCCTCGTGGAGATTAAAGTAAATCCCAGAGTATTTTATTCTAGCTATAATCCTAAATGGCAACAAATGTGGATCTGCTGTGTAGTATTAAATAACTCCTCCCTAACTTTTCATCTTCCCTGTGTCAAAGAACATCATCAGCTCTGACAGTCAAGTACTCAGAAATAAGGAAATACTCGGATGCCAGCTCTTCTGTTCATACGGAGGAGCGGCTGCCCCCTAACATGCAGTGTACCACTAGCTGGATTAACTGCATTACGTGTTCTCTTCTAGAGAAAGAAACTATGCCCAACTGAGCAATCTCAGGGCCTGCACTCAAAATGCTGATTGCTAGGTCAGTGCTTTCATTATTACGGGTTCTTGGTGGAAACACAAACCATGAGAGCAGAAAGCTCTCGTGGTTTGTACAGCTCAGCAGAACGTACAGAATATTCAGTTTGGATGTATTTTATTAACATTGAGCATTCACTTCACGCACAGATAGCTTTTGACAGTGTTGGCACTTAGGTAACAATTAGAGCCCTTGTTATCCAGTGCATTTGAAAAAAAAAAGTCTTTTTCAAAGGCATCTGCCTTTGCAATGTGTGGTGTTTCTGTATCATCTCTCTGCCTTAAGGGATGTGGTATGATTGGTATATCACTGCTCGTAGGAAACCAGGCTCTGGGGATGCAGCTGTGTTGCCAGAAAGTCTGCACACTATAGATGTATCTTTTGTGCTTTGCCAGTAAGTTGTGGCTGTGACTATATCCCTAAGGGTTCCCGAAAGGGTTTGGACTGTAGGTGTATCTCTGTGCTGCCAGAAAGCCTGTGGTTGTGGATGTCTTTGTCTACAGGGCTGAAGAGTTGTGGGCTGCTGATATATCAGTATGTGCTATAATAAAGCCTGTGCGCAGTAGGTGTATCCCTCCCTTCTGCTAGAGGCCTTCGGGCAATTCCAGAGCTATTTGTCTCCGCAGCATTTGGGACACATGCTGCTCTGTTTGCCCTAACATATCTACATGGTAATAAAGTTGTAGGTGTGATAACACATTTGTGCCAAATTACTCACTCTATTAGCATATGCGCCATCACTCTGAGGATCTCAAGATGATTTAAAATTGCTAATTAAGCTTCCTACACCGGAGACAAGTAAGGATTATTATGCCCATTTTACAGATGCGTGTTGCCACGTTCCCTGGAAGGCTGATGTGCTGCCTGCTGGTGGTGTATGTAGAAACTCCTGTACCCATTCTGGGTCCCTAGCTAGCTCTTAACCAGATATAACACTGATCTGGATAGCAGCTGAAACTAGTGCTCTGCAACAAGTAATAAATCTTGAAGCTGAGGGCAAAGGGAGCTTAGCTGGCATGTATACAGCATACATGGAAAATACCACATGCATTCATTTTCCTGCTTTCAGGACCTGCAACTTTTGATTCAAGGACAAGTGCCAACTGCATGCTCTTGCTGCAGAGCCTGGGCAGTCTCAACGGACGTAAATACTAACTTCAGTATGACTTTGTAGCACAATATAGCAGTCTGTGCTATGTGCATTCCCAAAGGAGTGAATCATCCTGCAGGATACAGGGTGCAAATACACAACAAGGGTCCCATCCAAACCTTTGTATTTGTGCCTGCCGTGTATTTCCCCCGAGCAGTTAATCGGCTCTAAGGATGCAGTCTAGACAACGCTTTCTCTTTCTTTCTCAAGCTAAAAATAAGGAAGTGTGAAAAGATGCTGAACCCAGACAGAGGTGTAACAGACTAAAATTTTCAGCAGATTATGGGGATTCCACTTTCTATGTTGACTTATTACAGTTGCACCTTATTTTGTCCTCTGCATGGAAAGAAATACTGATTGTCTCATTCAGTAGTAACATAAAGCTGACTATCTTTTTCTCTGAAAACTCAGAAAATACAGATCCTGGTACGTGTTTAGCCAGGAAATGCATCTGATCATATGCCCAGATAAAAATCAGGCTCCAAATACCCATCTGGATTCAGAAATAAACTCAGCACCTCGGGCTCATCACTAATGGAAAGAATGACAGATGCAGGCATGACTTCATGGTCATAAGGCCTTGAAAATGTACATCCAAAATGTTTGTAACAATATACATTTTATCAGTTTTGGAAGCTGCTAAAAATAAAGAGCCAAATGATGAAGCAGTGTAGAGTATCTGCAGGGAAAAGGTGCTTTGTGCCAGTAAGTTGGAGATATTACCTTTGGCTCGCAAGTCTGCATTATTTTTTGGCCATACACTCCAACACGAATAATGCAGATCCTGCAAAAATGTAAGAGAAGCAGAAGATGTCACTTGCTTCTTCAGGCTCAAACCCCACATTTTAAAAACTATATTGAACATTACACACAACATATGTTTTTCTACCTGTTTTTCTTCCCTTGTAATAAATATAGAAAAGCAGCCCTAGAATTGGGTGAATATTGCAAGAAGTTTTTGCATAAATATTTCCCAGTTTGAATGTTTAAATGAACATGCTTAAATGAGCAGTTAAGTACGCAGCTGCACTAAACTTGACAAGCTGGAGAAGCTGGAGGTGGGTTGTGAAGAAGAAGTGAGCAACGGTTTTTGTACTACTTGTGGCTGAGTGTGGGCTCTGCCCCATTTCCACCACCAAAGGCCCAGATGAACTCTGCTCTCCCACTGGTTTGCTTTGCTTTGAATGGATTTCTACCGAGTTTGTATTTCCGCTTCGCAAGGACTCCAGTAAATGAATTTACTGGTGATGGTATGTGGCAACAACGGCATTGTAAGGCAGTATCACAAAAGGATTTGTCAAAGGTTTGGTTTTTGAACCTGCTGCCCTGAGGATTTACATTGCAAAGGTGTTTCCAAGAGCTACCTTCCTCCCGTCGGAGAGCAGACACCCTGTGAGCTGTGTGTCAAGGCAGCTCGAGATGGGAGGCGCAAACGTCCCAGTGAGCCATGGATACTCCCTACCTTGCACGGACAGTTGTTCAGCCCGGTGGGGGGGGACCTTCAGCTCCACCTTCAGTTACTCCAACAAACCAGGCGACTTCTACCTCTCTGACCCTACTGAGGAAAGCTGGCACCAGTCCCAGACCAACTCCGGCTCTCTCCCGAGGCTGCTCTGGATGACCTGCCGGTTGGGCTGACGGCCAGGATAAGCGGTAAGTGCCAGATTGCAACGCTCTCTCCTCAGGCAACAACCAGTGAACCCAGAGTAAGAAGTGTGAGAAGCTTGGGGCTGGACTGGAGGTGGTTCGGGCTTTTTTGACCCACAGACTAGGCAAGATTCTCTAAAAAGGCGTAAGAGCTAGGATCAGGCAGGAGAGCCTGCAGCCTGTCTGGCATAGCAGGGGAACCCTATTCCAGGTCACCTGTGGGACGTGGTAGGGAATAATGTGGGGAGAGGATGGGGAGGAAATAGCTTGGAGGATCCCACGTGTCTTTCAGGCAGGGAACACCCCCAGGTGATAGCTGGAGAAGCTTGGACTCGCTCTTCTTTCCCAGACCTGCTGCTCCATCTGCTCCGGCAGTTTCCAAGCACTGCCAGTGCCGTATCAGTTCTCGCAGCTGCGTTGGTGGTGTGCGAATCCCTCTCTTCAGAATATTCGTAATCAGCTACGATTTTGATGTGCTGCCAATATTTTTTCTTTCAGCAATTCCTCCAGGAGTGAGGAAATAGTAAGTTTTCAATCATTTCTATTGTGGCAATACCTGACGAGAAATTCACAGAAGAAAAACGAGGTACTTTTCTGTGCTGATCGCTTTCTTCCTGCCAGATTTCAAAGCGTGAGACAAATAATAAAGGTGTCGGAGCTTCTCGGAAGAGGTGGCAGGAACCTTTCACTGTGTGAAGTGTTAGCCCAGCAACAGGAATCATGGTGCATTGCCTACCTCTGTAAAGCCGACAGCTGAATTCGGCCCGCGCGGATTAAACAGACTAATAGAAGGTGATAAAGGAAATTGAACCCTAGGTAAATAAAATAAAGATGCAAAGCCCTCAAAGTCAAAACCCCTTTTGTGAGAAAAGTCATCTCTCACAACGGGGATCTTCGTCTTCCCCTCCTCCTGTCCCAGGAAGGTGTCCGTGGCCAGACCTGGGAAGCTGCTCTGTTTCTGTGACACCCTCCTGCCCGCAGATAAAGTTCACGCGAGCTGACAGCACATCAGAATTTTATTAGCCATTTTCCATTGCATCATACCAGACAACCACCAACATGAAAACTAATGTTAGTTGAGCTGGTGTGACATGGGGTTTGTTCTAACGCAAAAATATGTCTAAATCTATTCCATCAACACTTTTTGTCCTGTATGTAATGTAATGATGACATGTAATGATTAATGTAGAGAGACTTCATCAAGAAGGGCCATTCCACACCCGCATCCACATATTATCAATTCCCACCTATAGAAAACGTGTCCGGGCAAGACTCAACTACATTTGCTCGGTGAGATGTTTTCTCAGAAAAAGAATGAGATTATTCATCCAGAGATTAGGGAGCTTGATTTATCCTCTCCTTTGAAGGACAGACTCTTTAACAATGCAGCACTCTCCTGGCGATACCACACAGCTGCATTTTCCACCTTGGACTCGGACCCGAACCTCCTGACTCAGGCATTTGGGTTGTACTAACTGCTTTCCACTAAGAAAGCAGCGCCGGAGGATGCATAATAACTTCTAAGGACTGTGTAGGTTGGAGTCCTGGGCTTTTGAAAAAGAAATTTAATTGATTATTAGGATTTTTTTTTCTTAAACTGAATAATTAGGCATAATCACTGCTGCAGATGCATGAAAATACTTCTTACCAGGGAGTAATCTATATGTTGTGGAAATGCGTGAGATTTATTCAGTATTATTCAGTTGTTTTTTATTAGTTTGTTTGTTCTACTCTTTCAATTATACGCATGTAGTGAAAGCATTCTCATCTGGACAAAGGTTTTTGGTTTTGCTGGTTAGTTCACTGAAGCTGCTATTGCGTGTTTGTAAATTCTGGTTTAGATGTTTACAAACATTTGTTTTCTGGATGCCATCGGTCAGCTCAGTCCAAACTCTATCATGGAGATACTTTTGCAGGGAGAAAGTAGCTATTTTCACTTTATGTGATGTTTATTTTGACAATGCTCCTTGTGCCCTTCCCCAGCTCCTCCCTCGGGGGCACTTTCACAAACATTTGCTGCGCAGGTAGCTGAAGTCCAAACACAAAAAGCAGGGCAGTAAGCTTTCATTTCAAACCCTGTCTCAGGACAGCTGGAATTTTAGAGAAGCAAGCACGTATTTGTTAACTCCCCCCCCCCCCGGCCCGTAATTGTCTATAATTTGTCATTTTGTTTATTTGTTTCTTGAGGATTGTTACTAGAGAACAGCAAACGAATAAAATGCAGTGTGGTTTGAAGAAGATTGAGTGCCAATGAGGTAAAAAAAAAAGTCAGTAATAAATCAGTGAGTCATCTGACATTTGCAGGAAAAATGTGGGATGTACAGTAGGAAGGGAAAGCAGAGCACGGAAAGGGTTGCTGCGGCATGCCCCATTCTCCTGCCGTGCCTGTGTAACTGACGGCTGGAGATTGGATCTTACCCAGCACGGCTGTTCCCATGTAAGAAAAAAGCTGCTTCACGAGTATTTCACAGTAGGAAAGGGAAGAGGGAAGTTCGTAGCTTGCATCGAGGGCATTGCCAGAAAAAAGGTCAAGTAAGAAAAAATTATACAAATTACCTCTGGGTATTTTTATGCATGGCATAGGTTGACGGAGATCAAAAAACCTTTCAGAAAGCTAAGCTGAAGTCATTAGTGACTGTGACAATGGGGAGACAGTAGGGCATGAAGGAAAATGTATTCTCTCTTAATTACACTGTAGACTTTTTCCCTTGGGTTCTCTCTCGATTGGAGTATTAATTCTTCATTGTTAATTAGCTCTTCCCTCCTTCAAAGCAATTTTATGATATTAATTAATATAGCATTGTTAACCTATTAATCCTGCCAATTGGCTTGAGGTATTGCCCAAATGGTTAAAAACAAACAGCAACTGAAACAGAGCCATTAGTTATCAAAGTTTTTTTTAACTTGAAATAGGCCGCTCAGCCCTATAAAGGCAGAGACTCCAGGATCCCTGCCTGCAGGAGATTTTACGCAGGTATGCCAACGGCCATATAGAAATTCAAGTCCCCTTCCTGAGATACTGTCTCAGGTAAAGCCTTAAGTCCTGATCCAACAAGCCTTTTCAAGTCATACTTAGCTCTCAAGATGTGAACTGCCTCACGGAAATGGAAAGAATTAAAAAATTTCCAAAAAACGAGGTGGTGCATTGAAACCCCAGCGGTGCTGACCCCCACTGTCAAGATTCACTTCAGGGGAGGTTTCACATGGCTGTGGAGCTACAGCATCAAGGCCACTTAGGCTGCCAGATGCCAAGATGCTTTCAAATTTTTGAAGCCAGCCTGCAGAGGTCATTATAAATGGCTTCAGGGAAGGTGTGGGAGACGGTAAAGCAGGAGAAAGAGTTGGTTTTGAGACAAGCAGTAATTTAATGTTCTGCAGAAGGTCATCAGTAAAATATAGTGAGTACTGCGGTTGAGTCTAGACAGAGCTTGTACTGAGCTATACTTGTGGTACGACATATTGGCACCTCTTGTAAGCTGCTCTTTTATTCTCCAGAATCTCAGGTTTCTTTAAAAGGCATATAGAAAGGTAGCGAAAATGTGTGTGTAAATAAAAAGGCATAGAGGCTGGGTGGAGAGCAGAGCGGAGCCTGCACAGAACTTGGGACTCTGCCACAGAGAGGTCAGAGGAGTTAACTCAGTAATGATAGATGAAATAATATCAACATTTTAACTGCTATATATGCTTGTGTAATGGCTGGATGCATGGACTGGGCGCACCCTGCAATCACACCCCCGGCTGATGGTAAACAAAAGATCTCCAGTAGCTTTTGGCCATGTGCACACAGTGCAGAGCCCTCCTTTTAAAATAATATCCAGGAGAGAGGGGTAGCTGTGGCCATTGCATCAGCACATCTTTGTCACACAAAGGAGGACACACAGGATCACAGATCTACCCCACTGACTGCAACTTGCTGTCTCGTAAAAATATGGGGTTGGTTTTTTCCTCCTGTAAAGAAGGGCCAATCCTTCAACATCTACCAAAGTTCCCAGATGTATTTAATATATGAGGCAAAACCAGAGTTCTCGCTTCTTAAGCCTTCCTTCCTCCCAGGTGAGGATAAACCACGGAAAACCGTGGGAGTTACTTGGATGGGTCAGTTCCAGGTGGAATTTTATTTGGAAGAAAAGCACGATTCTGACAGAATACCATCAGCATTATTCCTTGTATTATTAGACAATAAATTGTAATGTGTTGCAGCCCAGCTTTAACAGAGAAGCTCCACAGTCATATTATAAACAAGAACATTAGCAGTTTTATCATCTTGTTCCAGGTAATCATCTTGTTCCATATAATTATTAGCTTTCGCTTCTTGGATGAAGTAATGTTTGAAAATCTGTTCCTATTTAATTAGCCACATTCCCTACTGACTGCCACAGGCATCTCCTGTGCAGGTGTAGTCTTGAAGCTGTAAATTCATTTTCAGAAGCAGTTCCAAGAAGGAGCTGCTCAGGCTGGAATCTGCAGCAGAAACCCTCTTCTGCATCAGTCTTACTATGTAAGACAAGAAGACGATCTGCTCTGAGGCTGTGTAACAAGCTCACTTCTGAGCAGGGAACCAACCAAGCAAAAAGACCTGGTCAGGGGTAGGTTTTCTTGTTATTCTTTTGTGCTCAGTGCTTGGAAATCTTGGTCTTAGCTCCTGTTGGAGTTTAGGTGTACTTAGCATCATCCAAAAGTAGGTCCTAATTAACTGATCAAAAGGCAGGACTCCGAATGAAAAATGGCCTGGGGATGGGCTTTGTGTTCCCGTTGACCGAGGGGTAAGTCCTGTGATTGCAAACGCACGTTCGCACCCTGCCCTCGCTCCGTCATGATTAGCTCCACGTGATCTCCAGCTTTAGTGCCGATGAAAAGGATGTGCATTAAAACTGACAGTGGCGTATGGCCACTCCCAGGATTTCAGTCTGTTTCCTGACTGGATGGGGTGTTTTTTTTAGGCAGAGTGATGGCAGTTGTGATTGTCATGGAAAGAAGAGACCAGAAAAGTGAATAAAGGATATGGGAAAAAATTGGGGCTTTATTGTCTTCCACAGTAAACCAGGAATCAGTCTCTGAGCACCTCTGCCACTTTATAAGGTAGGGCACAATCACTGGGCCGTAGCCTTTTGAGTCATGACAGCAAAGAAAGAAAGTTTCCAGCCTTCTTTCATTTACAAACCACAACTATGTCAGCCTGCCTAGGATGCAAAGATTGCACCGGCTTACAACATCTCCATTAGAAAGCTATGGTGACCCAGCAGTCTCCAGAGTTCAAAGAAACAAGGGGCTGGGGGGAAAAAAAGGAACAGAAATGCTGTGACGAGGCCGGACCCCTTGAAGAGGTCCTGCTGGCGAGGGTGGTCTCCCACCATCAGACGCCTTCTCCAGGAGTTTCCCATTTGTCGCCGCAGTACAATTGTGCCTACTCTGAAGCACCCAAACCTTGATTTTAGGAGGAGGAAGGTTTGGTATTTAACTGCCCAGCCTGAGCTTTAGATGACGTGCAACTTAGAGGGAGTAATAACCATCTGCTAAGAAGTCATTTTAAAAAATGAAGGCTGGGACTTTCAAAAGAGCTGATGAGGTGTTTGCCTCAGACCACAGACTCCAGAGAATTAAAAAATCCCCATTTTCACTGTTCAGTTTATCTGTTAAGTTTTTAAATATAGATCTCTGAAGTCTTGTCTCGGAGTTTCACATGGAGCTTTGGAAATCGATTGCTGGCTTTCCCTCCTGGTGCTGCTTTTATAGGAGCACGTATTTGCCCTGACATTGGCCCAGCCTTTTCCCTCCGCAGTGTTACACAATGTGCTTTGGGTAGTGGCAAATTCAGCCCTAATCTTTTCATCTCCAGAAGCAGATGATTTTCTTTAGGTGCTGTAAGAAGAGACTTTGGGGATCCTGTGGAGGGGAGAGACTGGCAGCTCAAATTCAGCTCTGTGTTCACAGCCAGAATGAATAGCCTAAGGTAAAGGGAATTCTCCTCTGCTCCAGAAGGTTTATTCCCCTGACCCCAGGCCATAGCAATAAAGAAGTCCTTTGAAATTATTCCACAGTCCATGATAACCTTTGTAAATCCCACATCAGGAAAGGATTTGGCAGAGTTATAGCTGCTGGCGATGCCATTATTCATTCTTTGACCCTCATCCAAAGCATGTTTGTGTTGCGGAAGACAGTGAGTTTTCCCTGAATGCCTGTGCACAGGGTGGATGGGGAAAAGCTGTGAAAGGTCTCTGTCTCCTCTCTCCTCTCTCTCCTCCTTGCTACTGCGCTGGGCTCCGGTAAGGGTAAAAGCCAATCTTCATGCGATAGTATCATAATTATTATTAGTCTTGGATGATATCCCAAAATGACATCAAGCTCACTAGAACATATGATAAGTCATTAAACCAAACTCAAGCTCTTTCTCACTGTCAATATCTACTGCCTACGTACCCGCATCTGAAACTGAGGCGTCTCGGTCAGTCAGAGCCTTTTTCATCTCCACTGAAGGAATTTCACAGAGGCAAATCCCTCAGTTTCAGGAGAGATGCTCTGGGTTTGAACAAGTATAAAAAGGATGCGAATCAGGCCCCTGTTATTAATATATTAACCTTCTGCTTGGCTACCCACCGTCGTTCCTTAGCCCTGCCCTAAAGACATGGATGCTGGCGTGATTTCTGGGTATAGTTAAACGGGGGCCTACTCGAGGGGTTTTGTTGGGCGGCAGTTGGTAGCGTATTGCTCTGTGCCTGCAGCTGGCATAACTGAAGGCTCAGCAGAGCCCTATTCTACTTTTCTACATATTGCCTTTGATGGACACCTGATAGTGTCTGAGCACTTCAAAAGCATGCAGGGCTTCAACCTCACAGTGGCCTTGTGCGATGGGACGGTATCCCATTTTACAGGGGATTACATATTCACACGGCCAACCTTGAAGCTTCTGTCTTGGCACACAGGAGCCTTAGGCTCCTTATAGAGGCAGTTAAGTCCCCAACCACCTAAATTAGGTATTCTGAATTATCGCAAAGAGATTCAAATCCTGACTTTCAAGCACGGCATTTCTAATTTGGGGATATGCCATTTCTGGTTGTTCTGGGAGCATCTTGACCTTGATTTGCACATGGTAAAAACTGAAGGTCCCACAGGCTTCACGTGGAGTTGGAGGCATTAAAGGGCAGGCCTCCAACTGGGCAAACAAAATCAAACACAACAAAAATCAGAAGCCGGTTTTGAAAACAAGCCCTACACCTCTCTGCCAAAGGAGGCCTGGGATAACTTGTAGAGGATTGCTCCCCTACGTTTTGAGCCCAAATGCCATACCTTAACCACAATACTATCCTTTCCTCTTAATGAGAGAAGTTACAGAAAATCTAGAAGCTATGGGTCAAGCCAAAGTGTTTCATATGGGTTTTTTAAGCAATAATACAAACCTCAGGAAAAGAATGTATGGTAGATATGGACGAGTACTTCTCTGGCTGGGAAGTCACTGGCTACTTAAAGAGGGGCAAATTAATTTATTGGGAGGAGGGGAATGTGTTTGGCTTCTTCCTACAAATATATCACTTGTTTGTAATGACAAAGTTATCAATAAGCATGTTATTTCTTGATCTGTAATTATGGAATTTTTTCTGTAAACGTTCTTGTGGTTGCCCTGCCTGTCTCTGAGAAGTGCAGGGTTTTATTGATCATTATAGAGTTGTTAACTGCATAGAATTGATTTGGTCTTTTACCTTTTCTCTCCTCTTTTTTTCTTGTTAGTATTTTCTCTTGCTTTCCCAGCAATTCTGCCTGTCTGCTTAACATTGTGTTCTGCCTTTCCTACAGTGAAATACATTCCTCAAACACTGTAAGCTATAACACGTGCTGAGCCATGCAAGTAATGCACCTCACATATAATCACTGCATACATCTGGTGCACCGAGCATCAAGCACTGCTGGAAACTTGCACAGTCTAAAAGGATCTTCTTGTAATGAAAGAATAGGCAGAAAGTTAAATTTTAAGGCCATGATGTGCCTTGTATACTCAGAATGCAAGGAAAAGAGGCTTCAGAGAATAAAATACCACATAACTGCAGTAGTCAGTACTGCTGGATCCATGTGTAGAAGTGAGCCCTAACTGGCAGTGCAGGTGAAACACCACAAAAAGTGCGACAGTAAAAGCTATGCAATGTGCTGGGATAAAATAAAGTTGAGAAAACCGATCTTTTTTTGTTCCACTCTCTTCCAGTTACTTTACGCTCAGACATTCTTACAAAGAATGGAAGGATAAAAATAGAAAAAATCGTGGCATTTTCTTAAGACATTGAACTATTAATGGAAAAGCAAAATAATGACATTGATATTAAACTGTATGAAGCACCTCTTGACATAAACAAAACCAAAGCAAAACCAGTGGGGAATTCTGAAGTTGCCGGCCTGAACTACTTGATAGTGTAGAAACAAAAGCCCTTTGAAAAGACTTCTACAAATCCTCAGTAAGTCCCTGTATCTTAGGTAATCCTGAGTTGACTAACTGAATGATAAAAATGTAAACTTTCATATTTGGGATCAAAGATTAAAAAAGTCTCCAAATGAGCCTCAAGTTTTCTTGTGAAACTGGTCCAATTTCCTTAATCTCTGCTTCCTGACCAAGCAGAAAACTACCCGGGTTATGAGTCTAGGGACAGAAGAAGATTTCACAAAGCTCAGATCAGGAGGTTTCTTCTCTCTATTTTTAAGGTTATCTGCCTTGAAAGAAACAATTTTAAACTGAGTTGTCCTTTCTCTCTCCCTTTCCCTCTTTATGATGTTGAAAGGCAGCCTGAGAAGATTTAACCTCTAAATTGTATTGCCTTGCTTTCCTTTCACCTCATATCATCTGGATTTTCAATTCTGGGTCTTCACTAGTTGTGCAAGAATACCTGTTGGCATCCTGTAAGGATGTGTGTCAGTACTTCTCAGGTGTTCGTTCAAACAGCCAGAAGGAGGTGATGTGAAGCGAAAGATATGCTCAGTGCCCTATAGCTTAGTAACAGAGGTTTCCTTCCTCCAACACGTTAATTAATTTAAAATCCAAACAGTAAAGTGCTTCTCAGGAGAATATATGGAGGAAGACACAGAGGCATCATCACTCCTTGTAAGCTAGCACCACCGAATGAATGCTGATGGCATGCAGTCGAATGATGCAAGAGGAAGTACAGTTGCCTTGTTTATTCTGGGGCTACATCTAGGCCTGGATTAGGGCAGCAAGTTGGAGAGCAGATTTCAGGTATTCACAAATCCCAAAGAACTAAAAAAAAAACCTCTGTCTTTCAACGTTTGTTTTTTGATTTCTCCATGGCAGGTCATTTTCAGCTGGTATTCTGTGAGTGGCACTGTAACCTGTCCTGCGTGCTCACTTTCAGGTGTATCTGGACATTTTGAAGAAGGCTGTGCTGCTCATGTCTGTCATCACTTGTTGGCGTAACTTTTTAATTAAAAACTGACAAGGCCAAGAAGACTGACTATGCAGTTGTCAGTGATTGATTTACAAGAAGTTTCTTGAAAGATCTCTTTATGAATGGAGGTTCTTTGTTTTTCAACCAGAAGGAGAGCACGCAAGCCACGGACATGTTCTCAGAATCTGAGAAGGCATTAGTCATGACCGAGCGAGAGTACTCATTTGAAGTGCTCAGGAAATTTGGCACGATAGGTCCCATTTTAAAATCAATCCATTTTCTCAGCCTTGGGGGCACGAAGTGAGACGCAGAGGAGAAATTTGACATCATCCAGTTGTCTGACAAATCAGATGACTAGTAGAGTTGTTGTTCAAACAAAACATTGGGATGGGCAAATAATTCATAACACTATCCAGGGAATGATCTATGTGGAGTCTCTGGAATGTGAAGTCAGTCAGTGGTATTTTTAAGAGACTGATATGTTGCTCACCTCTAGCAGCAACTGCTTATATTTGTCTTCATTTCTTCTGTTAAAATTGTCTACACGATGCTGTTGGAAGAGACCAACAACACTTGAAAATGATGTTTCTACAATATATATTTCTGTGATGATTTGTTCAACTTCCTAATTAACCCTCTTCCACTGCATTAATCATCTGGCAAAAGGAAATTGCTGCAATATTTTTTGTTCCCATAACTCTGTATGTTCATCAAATTACTTCATCAACTGATAATCAGAGTTCATTTTTGCAGAAGAGATCAAAATGTCCCCTTTATGGATGCTAACAAGAAATTGGGTGTTCCTATGTACTGGTATACTATCGCTTCCAGCCTGAGAATGCAAAACAGGCTGCTCTTGCAGACAAGGTTGCTAACGTGGTGGTAGAAACCTCATTACCAGTCCACACCAATCTCCCTATAACTTAAGGGGTGGAGCTGCATGAGTGATTTTAAGGGAAAGCATAGTGTATACAGGTCACTTGCAATTTTAATGCATTAGCAAAGTTCTACCTTTCGGATTGGAATAGGAGGTGCTTGCATTGATCAGGTAGCTTTAAGTCTCCAGACAACACTCAGCATGTGAATAGCTGTATAGAAGATTACAGAACCTGTATTTTCTCACAGAGAGGCAGGGAGCAGGCTGCTATAAACATGCAAATATTCAGTCCGAAGAAATCAGAACTAGCTGCTCTTTTAACAGAAGTGCGGACTACAAAATTGCAGTATATGGCCAGTGACCGTCACAAGCAGCAGTACGAGATGATAGATTGCAGTGCTGCAAGGGTGCTAAGGAGCAAAGTTGAATTGTCTCGTGATGTCTTAGAGTTTGAAATGAATTTTCAGAAGTAAAATGAAAACTAACAGAGCAGCAAGCAGATGCGTCGTGCAATGTATATAAGAAAGTTACCGTCAGGAATGAAAAAAAAGAAAGCAAATCTGAATGGTCTTGCAGAATTTCTATACTTAGAACCACACCCTCCATACCTCTACTTCCTACAACTGTTGCTGCAGCTCGTGGGCTCAAATACAGGGCATGGTCATTGCCACCTCACACCACACAGCTCCGTGGTATGGTAATGTTGGCAAGCTGTGGTTAGGGATGGGA
The DNA here is from genome assembly GCF_030936135.1 of Gavia stellata. Taxonomy (NCBI): domain Eukaryota; kingdom Metazoa; phylum Chordata; class Aves; order Gaviiformes; family Gaviidae; genus Gavia; species Gavia stellata. Next base: position 249,609 of record NC_082595.1, read on the forward strand.
ATCGCCAAGTTTCCCAGGCTGGGCTTAGATCAGGAGCTAGAGGATTTGGGGTCAGCACTTCATATGGGGCTAGTTTCGGGGTCTATAAAGACCCCAGGTTGCAATATTATGTGTGCATTTGCTACTATTTGATGTTTTAAAGAAGAGTAACTACCAACACTGTAGCAACTATGCATAGTCCGCCTTTTCTGAGAGATAGGGTTTTACTGGCACTCATACAGACCTTTGTGGTCTCTCTCAGAAGACCCACCAAAATGCAGACACCTTTAGAGAACACTTTGAAGACAAATAGGGAATAATGAATACGCTGCACAGGCTGCTCTGCCAAGGCGAAGCTAGGGAGCTCCAGGTGAATTACCCAGGGACAAGCTGGACCACCTTTTTGCAAGTAATGCAGGCAGAGGCTCTAAATGTTACGGGGCGGTTATCTATTCACAAAGTACCCAAGGCTGCAGCACAGGCACTGGAGACAGCCAAACAAACAGCATAAAACCCCCTGCGAGCTCCTCTGATCTTGTGTATGCACTGGGACTCAATCAGGAGATTTATGAGAGCAGCCAACGCTGCACAAACCAGCAGGGCTGAAAATTGCACAAGAGCCCAGCACAGAGAGGAATACTGAAGCCCCTGGGCCACCGTCGTGACAAAGTCCTTTCTCTTGCACAAGACCCTTGCAAGGCTTTTTCTGATTCCTGAGGCTGTAATATCCTCCTGTACAAAGAGAACTGGGGGTACGACGGAATTGCTAACCTGCTGACTGATGCCCTCTATTTACGTGAGCCACCACAACCCCCCCCAGGTAATTGCCCCCTGTCTTGCCATATTCCAAAGCATCTCATCTTTGCTACATGAAGACCTACAGCAAGCAAGCAAAAGCAGTTTGGATTACACTTCACTGCCTCGTCTGGACTCCAGAGTGTGAACTGAAGATGCGGTTGTGTTAAGGGAGCAATTTTGTTGCATTTAGCATGAGGACTGATATTAAGAAAGTATAATTCTAAACCCCTTCCTCTTTTTTTAAAATCTGCTTTAGGCTTTTTGATGCCACAGCTCCCCCAAAGCAGTAAGTAGTGCACACAGACGGATTGGCCGACATGTAGTTCAAAAAGAAAAAGGAGCAAGAGAGGGATCTGTTCCAGCAACTACTGGACCTAACCCAACAGAAGGCCCTAAAGCATTTCCCAGAGAATCCTCAGAGGACTGAAATAGAGCTCATTGTCCTGGAAAGAGCCCCAACGCAGGCATTGCAGGGGAGGAATGTCATGGATTAACTTCTTTTGTAATCAGCGCTAATGACTGCATCCCGGAGTACTGCACTCTGGAGAAGATACACCATTCCGACGTAACTGGAGGGCTCTTCCACAGCATGCAATGTGCAATCCCACCCCCCAGAAGATGGAGGAGAACAAATGCATTACCTACATTGGTCATTCTTAACCTGGGGTCTGTGTTTTGCAGACCTCTAGCACTTTTCCGGTGGAGGTCCTGATTTGTATTCAATTAACTTACACCATCTGCTTGCTTTATTACTTACCCACCTAATTACCAAAAGGTCAGTTCACCAGAGGCTTGTTGAAACAAGAAACAATGCGCTACCTATATTTTTACATTTATTTTCTGTTCTTATTTATCACAAAATAAACTTACTCTGATAGCACTCAGTTGCAAAATTTCATTGCAGTACCACCTATAAATAGCATAATATCCTTCCATGCTGTTAACTCCAAGTATGAGTAAATGCAAACACATATTCTTGGTTACACGACATTCCTTCCCTCCAACTATTTTCTGGTCTCTAAATGGGAGCATAATGCCTCCCTGATCCTGTTTCCCTGACCACACGAGGCAGCTTGCCAACACACCCTCTTTGGCTTAAATATGTCCAGAGGATTTCTTGACCTCCTGTTGCCCACAGTCCTTCAGCATCTTTCTCTTACACTCACAAATGTGCAAAACCCATCAGGCACTTAGCATGATAGGCTAAGAAACATCCGCTTTTACACAGGCGTTGCTACCAACTCCAGCTCTTTCAGAGCATATTCATAGCAGTCTGCAAACACGTAGTTCAGAATTAGACTGAATTACACTGTTTTCTCCTGTCCAACCAACAGGTAAAAAGTTTTAGAAAGCAGAGAAGCATAAGGCAAGGTGTCTTTTTTATAATGATGTGGGGCACTGAACTGACATGTGTCAAAATCTGCTGAGAAATAACCATTCTCACTGATGATGTCTTTGCATGAAGGGTGTGAAAGGAATCTAGGTTTGCATAAATAACCTGTTCACTGGGGAAGGAACCTGTGACTTGGTGTCTGTTATTTAATTTTGTGTGGTCATCTTATTTTTATGTTATTATTAGTAATCAAAGGATTAATGTGTCACCTGTTAAAGGTATTTGATAAAGCCCATTTGTCTGCCAGTAAGGACTTTTTCTAAACTGTTTGAGATGCAGTGCCACTAATAAACTCCTGTGCATTGCGATGTCTTATTAAGTGATACAGCAGCAACCTTCTCACAAAACCACAAATGCCCGTATAACAACAACCTCCATAGCTGATCAGTCATTGCAAAACCGGTTTGCTACAGCCATTAGCAGTCCAGAGTAGCAACTGTGTGTGTGCCTGTTGCTGATGCAGGCATGAGGGGAGCTTTTAGCTCTCCTGTGGAATAGTTGCTCTTGTTGGTGACCCCAGGATGGCATCTGTATCCTGCTGCACCCACCACTGCACCCAAAGTGGTGCTGCACTGAGTAGAGCTGTTGCAGATAAATGCTCTGCTGAAGTACTTGCTCAGGCTCATCATAACCAATACCTAGAGAAGAAGCAGGGACATTAATTTCCAGGCCCCCAGCCCCTGTACTTTGTGGTGGCCATCCCATGATGTACTGTCAGAGAAACCACCAGGTAGAGAACCAAGGGGCATATCATCACACCAGGGGCTGTCTTCCCAGAACACCATGCCGTTCAGTCAAACAAGGTCATAGCTACAACACAGTGGTCAACAAAGGAGGATGTTATAAACCAGCATTGTGGCTTGGGTGTATTTAAACTCCGCATAGTTGCATGAAGTTTGAGCAAACAAAGTAATGCAACACAATATCTATGTGTAAACTCATAGCTGTCATAGAAAATAATGCAATGTTAGTTCTACAGAGGGGATCTCTGCCTTACGCACTACCAGAGCGGACTATAAGCCAGTCCAGCAGCTATCCTGCAAACCATCCTCCCATTAGAAAGAATTGTATGAATGCACAGGCAATATACATTAGGATGTAGCCCATGGAAAATGTTTCAGGAGCCTGTTGGCTGACATCCAGCCTTGGGACAGCTGAGCGTCTGCGGGAGCGCTGGGCTTCTCACTGCAAGCATTGTCTTTGGCCTGACAGCATCACAGCTGTGAAAAAGCACACCAAGGAGCCTTGGCAGAACACTCCACATTACTCAGTTGGTGCAAAATATTGGTGTAACATATGATGTTTTGGAGTAACTATCTGAGTTATCACTAAAACTATAAATGTGGTGATATTCCTCCACTGCCTGAGGCTCACAGAACCATCTGTTTATCAGATATGACTGCGAGGGACTGGATCACACTCCAGAAATTTTTCATGTTGTCCTAGTACAGGCTGCCTTAATAAAAAGAGAAATTGAAAAGGAAATTCCTGAATAAAGGCAAAAAGTTCATACCATATATGGCCAGGAATATTTAAGGAAGATGTGCTGATAAAAAAAAATAAAGATTATAGCTACACAGAAGATTATTGCCAATTTGTACTGACGAACCCTTTTGGCACATCTCATCTGATGGTGTCCAGTACTCCTCAAGCACTGAAAAGAACTGCTGCAGAGACAATTAAAAGAAATAGAATCTGCCTTCTGACTCCATTGTGATTTGGAATTTAAGTGCCAGAATGCTATCAGCATTTTATCACAAGCTTATGCACTTCCTAGTGGTCTTTCTGTCTCTTGGATTTGAAGATCACACCCCTTGAACAGATCACAGGAACTCCAGAAAGAGGCAGGCAGGGAAGCCTTTATAAATATATAGTAAGGGAAACGGATAGATCCGGTAGACTAAAAGCATGACAAGCATGGACATGAATAAAGATGATATAATCACTGTATGGTCAGAATCATAGTTCTTTTTTTTTGTAGTTGACCTCTAAACTGCAAGGGGTGACATTCTTGCCCCACTGAAACCAGTGGGATTTGTGTCATTGACTTCAAGACAGCTGGGATTTTACCCCATGTAATTAGCTATGAAACCAAGCCAAAATCCCAAGTCTTCCTTGAACTCTGACTGACTGGAAATCCAGTTTCAAACTTCAGAGCCCGTGTTCAGCTCTGTATGTAACAGACGCAAAGCAGAGGTTGTCATCTGGAGAAATACATCCGTAGGGGAGCTAGTCCCGCAGACAACTTTGGGGAAAAAGAAAACCACAAGCAAAAAATCTGTTTTTCATGTTGGTCTTGCTACTGCAGCTAACTGTGTTCGAGTCAGCGTGCCTCTCCAGTTCCCTCCAATCCAAATGTCTTCTCCCCTTTTTTCTTGAAGGAAAGCATTTCACAGAAGCACCGAAAGCTATTGCCAAAAATTTGCCTGTTTGTTAATGTCCCAAACTAATCAGGGGGATTTTTACTAACAAAAAGGAAAAGATGATTTATGACCATATTTAGAAGATAATCAGCTTCATGATCATTTTTATGGTATATGGGAGTTCCCCGTGGAGAATTTTCCCATATCCAAGTCCCCATTTAATAGAAGAAAGAGATTCCTCTGTTGATGATTCTGTAACACAGTAGAGCTTGGGGTTTAAGGATCACATTCATAATACGATATGCGTGACTTTATTTGCAAGTGTAATAGCTAGCTGAAGATAAAGGAAGGGCTGTATCGCTTCATCTGCAGTATACAATAAATTATTGACACAAAGAGTATGTGCCCAGTGGTGCACGTTCCTTTCTAGAGGGATTCTGGAAGGACCTTAGTTTCTAGAGGAAATCCCCAAGTGCAGTAATTAGTAGGCTGTTTTCACTGTCCTCTCTCTAGACCATCATTAATCTGTCCTCTCATGTCCACATTCATTGTATATTGATCTCAGCGGACTTTCAACTCAAATTAAGAGCTGAGAGTAGTGGAATGAGACTCCACTATGGAGAACTGAGAAAAATATGCTGCAATCAGAAATAAATAATGGATTTGGGGGCTTGTCACAGACAGATGCCTTCCCCTATTTCCTTCTCCTACACCTCCTAAAAGGGAAATTTTACATCTCCCTTGAGCAGACATTAGCAGCATGGAGAATCGCTGCCTCAGAGTAAACCAATGTGTGGAAACATAAGTCAGAGCTGGCCTGGGGTGTGGTTGACGTGATGCAAGAGGGCTGCCCACCACACAGGCTCGTCCACCTTTCTAAGCGACTAACTGCAGAATTAGCAGTACAAGGAGCCATCCAAAAGCTGGGGTGCATCCTGGATGCATTCCTGACTGAGAATATCAAGAAATACAAACAGCCAGGGAGGAGAAGACTTGCAGAAGGCTCTTCGTCTGATTTGCTGACCGAAGTTAGGAAACCTTGTTGTAGTCAGGCCCCGACAGCAACATCATGAAAACATTTAGCAATAACATGTTTCCATTATATTCACAGTGTGTTTTATGACAGCTATCCACACGCTGTTGCCCATCAGTGGCATGAGATTATCAATATCCTTTCCCACACACACAAGACTAAAGACAGCAACTTTCGCCTTTAGCTTTTCACCCTTTAGCTTTTCAGCAGTTGTATGTTTCTGTTTAGTCTTTCTCTGGATTTTATTAAAACTACAGTGGTACAAGCGCTCTGTGAAATTTTTATTCTGTACTATACAGCTTGATAAAGTATTTTGCAAGCAGGGAAGTACAAGTGAGATTTTAATGGAAGCACAAAGCTGTATCCTGGATACAGCTTGGTCCATTTACCTGTATCAAGAAGAAATGTCACACTGCAATGCGTGTGTGTGTGTTACCATGAGATAACACATGCCTTCTGGGAATTAGGAAACACTTTGCCTTGCTTGTGCCTTCAGCAGACCAGCAGAAATTATCTCATGGTAATAAGGAACCCAAAATGTCTAATTCCTGCAACAAAATGGCAAGGAGAAAATAAACAATTACTTCATTGTTATGAAAGATCACGTTCTTTCCCACTGACAAGAATATTAGTAATTGAAGATGCCTTGGGAATGTATCTGAAGTATCTATATGCCTGTACCTAGTGTATCTATGGGTGTGCAGTTTATTATGCATGCAGGTATAAATATATGGTGATAGGTACCATTTTCAGATGTGCATCGACATTTGAAAAAAAATTATGCCTATATCTAATAAATTATGCACATGTATTTAACTTTGTAACTGTTTAACATGATGTTACCCTTTAACTGGAATTTGGAATTGCTTTGAACATGTGGCACTATTGCACCTTTTCAAATGCTCTAAATGTTAATGCTGCAAGATGAAAACTGAGCTTTTACTACAAGGATTTATGTACAGGTTCATAACTCAGTTTTGGAAACATTTAGCAATATTTAATTTTGAAAATAATTAAATAAGCATATTTTAAGGATTATATCCATGGATTATATCAAAGGAAGTCTTAAAGGTGCAGGAGCAGGCAGTTGCCATGTGCCGTAAGAAGAGCCAGTGGGGAAGACGACCGGCCTGGCTGAACGGGGAGCTTTTGCTGGGACTCAGGAAAAAAAGGAGAGTTTATCACCTTTGGAAGAAGGGGCAGGCAGCTGAAGAAGAGTACGAGGATCTCATTAGGTCATGCAGAGAGGGAATTAGAAAGGCAAAAGCCCAGCTAGAGGTCAACATGGCCACGGTCATAAGGGATAACAAAAAATGCTTCTATAAATACATTAACAACAAAAAGAGAGCCAAGGAGAACCTCCATCCTTTACTGGATGCGTGAGGGAACATTGTCACGAAGGATGAGGAAAAGGCTGAGGTACTTAATGCCTTCTTTGCCTCAGTCTTTAACAGCCACACCAGGTATCCTCAGGGTATTCAACTCCCTGAGCTGGAAGACAAAGATGGAGAGCAAAATAAACTCCCCGTGATCCAGGAGGAAGCAGTTAATGACCTGCTATGCCACCTGGACGCTCACAAGTCTATGGGGCCTGATGGCATCCAGCCAAGGGTGCTGAGGGAGCTGGCGGAGGAGCTTGCCAAGCCGCTCTCCATCATTTATCAACAGTCCTGGTTAACAGGGGAGGTCCCAGATGACTGGAGGCTTGCCAACGTGATGCCCATCTACAAGAAGGGCTGGAAGGAGGATCCGGGGAACTACAGGCCTGTCAGTCTGACCTCAGTGCCGGGGAAGATTATGGAGAGGTTCATCTTGAGGGCACTCACAGGGCACGTGCAGGACAACCAAGGGATCAGGCCCAGCCAGCACGGGTTCATGAAGGGCAGGTCCTGCTTGACCAACCTGATCTCCTTCTATGACCAGGTGACCCGCCTAGTCGATGAGGGAAAGGCTGTCGACATTGTCTACCTGGGCTTTAGTAAGGCCTTCGACACTGTCTCCCACAGCATTCTCCTGGAGAAGCTGGTGACTCATGGCTTAGACATGTGCACTCTTTGCTGGGTAAAAAACTGGCTGGACAGCCGAGCCCAGAGAGTCGTGGTGAATGGAGTAAAATCCAGTTGGCGGCCAGTCGCAAGTGGAGTCCCCCAGGGCTCAGTTTTGGGGCCGGTCTTGTTTAATATCTTTATCGATCATCTGGATGAGGGGATCAAGTGCTCCCTCAGTAAGTTTGCAGACGACACCAAGTTGAGCGGGAGTGTTGATCTGCTGGAGGGTCGGAAGGCTCTGCAGAGGGATCTGGACAGGCTGGATCGATGGGCCCAGGCCAATCGTATGAGGTTCAACAAGGCCAAGTACCAGGTCCTGCACTTGGGTCACAACCCCATGCAACGCTACAGGCTTGGGGACGAGTGGCTGGAAAGCTACCCGGCGGAAAAGGACCTGGGGGTGTTGGTTGACAGCCGGCTGAAGATGAGCCAGCAGTGTGCCCAGGTGGCCAAGAAGGCCAACGGCATCCTGGCCTGTATCAGAAACAGTGTGGCCAGCAGCAGTAGGGAGGGGATCGTGCCCCTGTACTCGGCGTGGGTGAGGCCGCACCTCGAATCCTGTGTTCAGTTTTGGGCCCCTCACTCCAAGAAGGACATTGAGGTGCTGGAGCGTGTCCAGAGAAGGGCGACGAAGCTGGTGAGGGGTCTGGAGCACAAGTCTGATGAGGAGCGGCTGAGGGAGCTGGGGTTGTTCAGTCTGGAGAAGAGGAGGCTGAGAGGAGACCTCATCGCTCTCTACAACTACCTGAAAGGGGGTTGCAGAGAGGTGGGTGTTGGCCTCTTCTCCCAAGTGACGAGTGACAGGACAAGAGGAAATGGCCTCAAGTTGCGCCAGGGGAGGTTTAGGCTGGATATTGGGAAAAATTTCTTTACTGAGAGAGTGGTGAAGCACTGGAACAGGCTGTCCAGGCAGGCGGTGGAGTCACCATCACTGGAGGCGTTCAAGGAACACGTAGACGTGGCATTGTGGGACAAGGTTTAGCGGGCATGGTGGTGTTGGGTTGATGGTTGGACTTGATGACCTTACTGGTCTTTTCCAAACTTAATGATTCTGTGATTCTGTGATTTTTTTCTATAAATGGTGATTACTATTTTTTTACAGACTTTTAGAAAGATGCAGCTTTATTCCAGAGATGAATACCTTTTGTCCCCAAAATTTCTTGTTTTATAGGTACCAGGTATTTAACCTTGTCTTGAGTAGACCATCCTGCAGGATTCCAACACATTGTAAAGCACTTCCCTCCATACTTAACTTTTGAGCTTACTGCAGACTTACATGCTTGAAATCTGGCACAGACAGGCAGGTACATGGCTGTCTTATTATTTTTGTCATCTCTGGGCAATATTCTACCACTCTCGGCCTTGGGTTCTTTAGGAATTTGCCAGAAGTCAAAAAAAAAAAAAAAAAAAGATGAAAAAAGTAAGGGAGGATGTTAATATTTGACTTTAGGATTAGGAGGACTTTATGTTAATTATTGATTTGTGCCCTTTAATGTATATGACTTGTCCCTTGAGACTGACGAGATAGCTATAGAATACTAATGACCTTTCCCTAGACTAACGTTGAGCAAAATATTAACAACAAAAATTGCATTCCTTTAGTCTTATTATTGGTAAGATATCAAAGAACAAATTTGTAGCTCCATAAACATGGGCCTCGAGACACATTCCTCATACCAAGGTGCAGGAATCAGCCCCATTCATCCATTTACAGGATCTAGCCTTCGGTGCTCATTATTATTTGATAAATGACTAACACAAATATAGTGCAGCCAATGGCTCACTCATGAACTATGCATTAGGACGATTGCTTAGAATACCAGCTGCCTATAGTTTGGCCTGATTTGTCAGATGACACCATTTCTAATCCCTGTCTGCGCAACTCCCCAAACCATAGGAAGGTTTCAAGATGGTCAAATCATGCAGTTCATCAACTGGATGAACATTTGCACAAATATTTGCAAAACTTTCTCGCTACCTAGATATGCTTGCAAGTGAAATTCTGTTGATCAACATCGTCAGAGAAAGCAAAAACACATGCTTACTGAACTCAAGACCCAAAAATATGAGAAAAAGAAAAGAGAAACCTGGATTAACTTGTACAAAAAATGGCTCCACAAAAAGAAAGTCTCGGTAGCTAGGGTAACATCCTGCATGTGAGAAGATTAATTTTTTGGGTCTCTCTCTACTGTAGACTTCCTGGACGGCCTCTTTTATTCTTTCCATGCTTCAGTTCCCATTAGTATGAAGGGCACAAGACTTCTGAAGAATCCCAAAATAGATGGGTAAAAGTGAATTCCGCAGTTGCACTGAGCAGGTCTGAAGGGAGGAGGACTGATAAGATCAGTGAAATGCAGATGGGGATAGGAAGAATAAGAGTTTACTTTCTTTCCCTCTCCAAAAAGCAACAGCTCTTTCCTTTCCCCTGAGAAGCAGCAGTCCCAACCTTCTCTCCTGTATCTCCCATGCTGCTGGGAATAGAGGGAAAGAAGGCTGAGGTTGTCCTGCTGCAGGGAAACCAAGAGCAAAGGTGAAGAGAAGGATGGCATGGCATGGCATGAGACAGGGTGGAATGGGATGAGGCAGAGTGGGATGGGATGGGGAAGGCTTGAAGAGCTGCTACTAGGTGATGGTACCAGCAGCTGTGCTAGTAGGAGGTAGGGATTAGGCTAGGACAACCCATCCCAGCTGTGCCATCCCTGGCAGCCTGCCCCCCTCCCAGGGATGCCTGCTGCTGTGGGCCTGCTCTAAAGCTTCCCAATTGCATGGGATATGAGGACTATGATGAGAAGGATGCTCAGGTGCCATGGTAGAAGAGGCTGCATAAGTACCGGAGATAGGATTATATCCCTTTTCATCTTGTCAAGGAATTCCCATATTCATTGATGGCATTGTTTTGAATCTATATTAAGGGACCCAACCAGTACATTTCTCTAGCCATTCATTAATGTTTTTCTTATTGCTGGTCACAATAAATGACTCTACAGTGAGTACGTGATTGTTAAATATTAGTCAGTTTTGTTGGACTGTCTTCCCTAAACTGAACAATCATTTTCTTGGCTTTGTCCCTTGGTATTCCATTCTCGCCCTGCTATTTACTATGCCCATTTATTGTACCATTTGGATTTTAGACTGCTCTTCCATTTGTCCTCCACATCTTGGCATGCTAGGTACTGGTAATAATAATAGCCAAGATCCATGTTCTAAGCCTGTTAACAGAAGAATAAATGTGAAGCTTCTGGGTTTGCTTCAGTGGGGTCTAGAGAGCTTGCAAGGACCATGATCTTGACACTGAAGTTGCATATATGCATGGCTTTTAGGGCAGATCTTGTTGCAACACCAAGGCTTTTGTTTGAATAAGCCTTAATTACACCAGGCTCCTGATCAGAGTATTAAAACAAATGAGTGTTATAAAGAATAAGTAGCACCTGTAATTAGTAACACAATTACAATGAGAGTGGAACCTATCACCATGCACTATTTTGATATTATTACTATGCATTAATGTTTGCTTTGGCCCATAAGATGAGTGACACAGAGGACTGTCTGCATTAACGATGATGGGGACCAGATTGTCTGCTGGTACATACTAGGATAGCCCCATCAGGGTCAACAGAGAGGAGCTGTCTTACACCCCCAGGGATTATGGCCTTGGGAGCTCCACCATGAGCCTCCCTGGGAGTTGGATCCAGTCTCTATCATGTTTTCTCTAAGAGGTAAATAAAATGAATAGCTAACTAAGAATGAAAATCAGGGAAAGAAAAAATACTTGCACAAATGTGTGGTTCGCTTTCAGTGATTCAAGTTTACTGTACATGCTACATCAAAACAAATCTTTGCAATTACATTTTTCTTCGGGGAAGGGAGGTGTTTTTTTTTTTTTCTGAACTCCTACACCCTGGTTAAAAGCTTAAAACAGGCCGAGTTGTGCAAGGCTGTGTTGAGACTGATTAGGCAGGAAAGCGCGCTGTGACACTCCCATCTGTGTGAAAGAAGAATGGACCAACTCCTGAAGTCCGTCCTCACCAGAGCTTGATCTTCCTCCCACTTGTTCATGTCAGCAGTCCTGACGCAGGAGCAGAAGCCACATCCAGGCCTTACTCAGCAGCAACTGCTGTGGAAATCAAAGGGAAGGGTGTGTGCTCAGCTGCTTTTTATCCATCAGGATTTGAACTCCTGCGAGTTTTGTTTCAAGTAAGAGCTCAATAAAAACTGACCAGAAGGCCTTAAGATGTGATCCGGTGGATTTTCAGTGTACTTCTGCGGGGCATGTACTGGCAATGCAGGAACAGTGCCAAAAGTTAGGCTTGAGACACAAATACAACCTGAAAAATTTGTATACCTTTTTGCAACTGAAATAAGCTTCGGTATTTGCAGAGCTGGATTTGCAACCCTTACTGGAAAATGTTTTGGTACTCTGGTGAGATCTTCTGTCCCATACTTCATTGCAACCATATCAGATCTCTGTAAAAAAAAAGGAGCTCTTATCTTAAGTAAACCATTAGCTTGCTAAACTTATTCCCAGATATTTTAGTTAGCTTTTTAGTGCTCCTAAAAGGTGCTGGACTTTACAGTATTTTAGCTATATGTCCTTAATCTCTTTTACATCACTATCACCAACACTGCTTCGCTGAGTTTTGAATAGGCTATCCCTGAATAAAGACTGGCATTTTCTTCCATCCCTGTAAGCATTGGCATCATCACAGAGTATTTTCACTGGCCCTAAACTAAGTTGATGAGTTACAGAGGGGAACAACTTTTCCTCTAGCAGCAGAAGCATACCACATGTCAGATAGGAACAACTGGCCATGGTTAACCCCTGACAGATTTGAACAGTGACCTAGATATCAGAAGCAGCATATCACCTAACAACATGAAATACAAACATAATCCATAACCTTTATTAAATATAGTGTTGCATTTCGTCCCACTGCAGATATGTCATTATCATGCTGTGGGCAAAGATGAAAATAGCATGCCTGATGTTATGCATTTACATAATACATAATAATACTTAGCGTACATATAGCACCATTCATTCTCAAAACACTTACAATCATTTAAACCTCAAAAAAAGCTGTGAGGCAGATCAGTAGGTAGCTTCCATTTTTTTTTTAATAATTATTTTTCCACTAAAACTTATGTGTAAGTGCATCGCATTAAGGAACAATAGATCTACAGCCAAATTCTGATCAAATTACTTTGGAGAAACTACTAATTATCTTTGAAGCCAATGGAAAACTTCCAGCAATATAACCAAAATCAGAATCTGGATCCTATTCCTACATGCCGTAAAGCTGAGCTGTTATTGGATAGCTTGGTACATCTAAAAATAAACCCCTTGGTTTATTTTTAGCTCATTCTGGAAATTGGGTTGACATTGTTTCTTATTTCTCCGGCTAACTTAAAAAGTAAAATCCGACAACGTGCTGCTTGTTCTTGTTTGCTGTGTTCTCCTCTCTGTTTCCAGGCTCCCTCCCTTCACAGGCTGCGAAAGAAAGATGTTGTGGTTTTGCAAGACGATGGTACTGGTGGCAGACTATGGCCCCATACTGTCAGTTATCACATCTCGGGGTGACCAGATAACTCAGAGTAAGGTCCTCTTCCCTCTCCCTGCACCCAACTTCAGGGTGTTGCTTTTGTGCCGTCATTTAGTCAACGCAATGTGAACTCTGCTGTCTATCATTCTCATCTGGTCGTTTTACACCCTCTTGGGACTCTTTAAAGGAGACCTCCAGAATCCGTCTTCTTAAATCCATCGCTGAAGCTATTGCAGCCAAGGTTATTGCCAGCTCTAGCTCAGCAGCTGTTACAGGAGGTCCAGATGGCGTTTCTTTCCTCCTGATAACCTCAGAGAAGGTGGGATGGATTCAGCTTAGTCTTCAGTCTGCTGTAAGACGTGGTCAGTACGACTCACGGCAGTAAGCAGTTGTTTGCCATTTTATTCCACATACAAATTCTGGGAGGGATAAAATTTACTTTCTCTTGTGGGAGTAACGCGTTCATTTGAACAAGCCATTGTGGTTTAACTGTTGAAAAGTCCAGGAATGCCTGTGTCAGATCTTCCCTTCCAACATTTTATTCTATCCTGTCATTTTGTCAATTATCTTTAAGACTATTCTGCCAGTTCAGTGCAGTCAGCAGAAAACAAAACAGGGAGACTGCTTTTTTTTTTTTTTTTGGGGGGGGGGGGGATGAAAAAAAAAAGTACCCAACATCCCAAGCCATTTTAAGCCTCTAAAGTGGTGGAATGACTCAGTAAAAAATGAAACCCAGTCCACTCAACAAGGTATCTTAACCAAATAAGATATTATAAAAATATGAAATAAAAGTTGTCCTAAGTAAGTAAAAAAAAAATTCACTCACACAGACACAAACACATGCTTAAATCTTGCAGTCAGGAGTTTAGCTCAAATCTTTCTTTCCTTGGTCACCTTAAAATGGGGGAGAGGAAGGACTACTGGAACTGACCCTGCACTCACTGAGAATTATGTAGGGTCTTTGCAACAGTTAGAGACTTCCCTGTTACAGAATCATTTATTGGATTAACTGATATCAAAACCTGAAATTATTCCTGGATCAAAAGTTGTTCTAGTTTGGATCAGCATGTGCAATGCTGCTGCAGGATAGCTTTGCACCTTTCTGCATCAACAAGCTCTTGTTGTGCTACTGTAGAACACATCTTTGGAAAAATTAGATCCTGCTAGGGATAGCCGCTCCATTTAGCACAGAGTTTCTGTTTCCACAGAAACCACACCACTGAAGTCTGCAGAGGGCAGATGTAGAGTGAGAACATCTGTGACCACTTAGGTTAATTGCCTTTCCCAACTCTTCCCCCACTTCTGGTCTCTGATGGCCCTCTGAAGATCAATGGCAGATCACCAGGCGTCTTGTTGCAGGCTTTCTGCCATGCTGCCCCATCTCCTGGGGTTATCTAAAACTGGTTTTAAGTCTGTACCCAGAAGGTCCCAAAAGACTACTTATAGAGAGTCTGCTGTCTCCTTTGTCACTGGCTTCCTCTCTGTTCCTGGGCAGATCATTTAGTCCCTCCACTCCTCAGATCTACAGCTAGGGAAGCTTCCCAGCTTCACAGATCTAATGCAGTGGTGCGTTATGTCTTATGTGATAGCTCAGACACAGCTGTGATAGGAATCATGTAAGTACCTGCTTTAAATAGTTATTTTACTTTTCAACATGCTTTCATAATAAAAAAATATTTTCAGATAAAAGGGATACCAAGATATTGCATTATGTTACAGATATTTCCAACATGCTACACTATGTTTTCATTGTTATTGCTCTCTGATACATAGTCTTTTCTAAGAAGGTTAATATTTCAAAAAAAAATTAATATCAAAAAAGATATTGTCAGTGCTGATGCATGGAAATGATTCAAGCCTTACCTCCTCTGCTAGTAGACTTAATCTACACTCAAGCTACAAAAAGGAAAGAAAGAAAATTATATTTTTAAAAAGCAAGTTTGAAACCACTATTGAAAGCCACAACAGTCAAAAAAAACCTGCAGCAAATGAAAGCAAGGGCTGAAATTCATGCAGTTGCCATTGCCCCAGGTTTCATTGTGGTTCTACCTCAGTGCTACAGTGGCTTGCTAGTTTCCTTTTTGAAACTCTTCAGATGTGGGAAGAAGTTGGCTGTGGCTGTAGACACTGGGGGCATCAAAAGAAAGATGAGATATCAAAGCTGAAGGAAACAATCAAAACTAGTTATTTTTAGCAATGATTATTAGGAGCCAGTACAAAGATCTTTAGCAATGTAGGACCAATTCATAACACCCTTCCGGTTTTTCAGGCCATCAGAGGCATGCCCAGGGACAGAGCAAACATCCTTCCTAGCTTCTTCAGACCATTGACAACCCACAGGTTTTAGAGGTGGTCTTCCTTCTGTGAAATAGATTTGCTGATACCATTTTAGAAGTCTTGGGGATGTGCAAGAAAGCTCTGTAACTACAAAGTTGTACTTTGATTTTATTATACTCCTCCCAGAGATCCAGGCTGATCAGTGACAAATGCTGCTTTTATTTACTGTTTTCATGTGAAGTTCTTACGTGGACATTCCTATGGCAGTTCCTCATAACAGCATCGAAACTATAGAAGTCTTCAGTTACCCAGAAAATGTGAAGACACAAACTTAACTACATTTAGGGACAAATTTCTGTACAACTGACCTTGAGACAAATTCTGGCCTGTTAAATGTATTTAAACCTTTGTTTTCATATATATGATAAGAGTATTCACAAGAGGTATGTGTTCTTGTTAAAATGAAAAAAAAAAAATTCTTCTGTGTGTTTGGAGGCTTAAAATATTTGGGGCAAATGATACATTATTTAACTTTTCACCAAGACTGTACTTCCTAATGATTCCTATGGCAAAATCAGAACCTTGACTGTAACTAATAACATATTTACAAAATCTACATATATTCAGAGTACATCTAATTTTGTCCTGTGTCCCTCATGAAAGTAAATAATCCATGGAGCCCTCTATCTGTAGTTTGTAATGAGCTCAGGAGTCCTTAATGCTATTGCAGTCGTCTTACATGTTTGCCAGGTCTTCCATTTCATTTTCTACAATATAGTAGATATCCTGGTGCAATGAAGGGCAATAAAGGCCAAGATTTTGCTCTATTTTATTCGCATCTTGGTGGTCACCTGTTCCTGCATTATTTCTGAACCTCTCACCCTTTTGCTGTTGAGAATTGAATTTGAAAATTGTAGGAAAAGATTTCATTCACGTTACTGTCTGAAATTGGTACTACGGTTGTGGATGGGATTCAGTTACTGTTAAGGTAGTGGAACATCCACCCTTCCAGCGGTGAAGTTCAAGCCAGTCACTAAATGAACCGCAGACCATCTGAGGCGGGTCAGGAGGGAGGGCTGGAGCCAGGCAGGCGGCCTTGTGCTGGGCTGGAGGGACCGGGGTTTCTGTACTCGCCTGGCTGCGCTGCTCCCATCCAGCACATCCCTGCAAACAAAAAGAAAATGGGGCCTAAGCACCAGCCAGCTGGCTTCATGGAGGAGAAGGCACATGGGCTTGGCTTCTACAAGGCACAAAGCAACGAGTCCATTCTGCCTGCATGCCAGGAAGCTGCAGCTGACTTGCTGCTGGAGCTCCCCTTGGGAGGGACAAGTGCCTACAAAGCTGACTGACACCTTAGTTTCCTCACTGAACAAAGTTGTCTAGTCATAAACAAACACGTCATTTCTGGCAAAAATGCAGAGAATGAGCACATTTCAGAATAATAATGATGTAAGAGCTTAAGTCTTGTGCTCTGCATCCTCACTCTTTGCCTGAACAACCAGCCAGGAACAAAACAACCGGGCACTCGCCCAGGCTGGAGCAGGGGCCTGTGCAGGTTTCTCAGAGCTTGAGGTAAAAGGTCACAGCCACTACCCAGAGCTTTCTATTGACACAAGTCTGTCCTTTTCACTTCTGATGGGAGGAGCCAAGGCTTCCTCCAGCCCCTCAAAACATGGATCCCAAGCAAAACACTTCTGCTGGCTCCTGCCTTCCCGAAATGAGAGCTTTCCCCTCGCTGCCTGCTGTGTGCACCCCTCCGCAGCCACAGAGGCTGTGCTGCTGCCACCATCCGAGCCCTGCTTGTGCTCTGTGACTCACGCTGGGCACCGAGCGGGACTTAATGCCGCTTGAAGTAGCAATAACTTTCTGCATATTTTAGTGCAGGTCTCAGACAGTTTGGAGCGTTCTTCTTCCAGGCCATTTTTGCGCTCAGCCCATTGCCCATCTTCTGGTTTGTCTCTTTGAAGAGTGGCTGGGGGACACTGGGACCATCTCTGTGGTCACCTTCTCTTCCATGCAGCTCCTCTGTCGTTGTCCCTGCATTTTATCACTCAGGGGAGATGAGAGGCCTGTAGTAATAACCAAACAAAATTAAACCAAAATTGAATGAGTGACCTTATTAACATGAAAGAAGATGGTAACAGTAACAACCATGGCCAGAACAACTGCAAAGCAGATCTTCAGATGACAAGAATTACTACATTATTACACTTAATTTCTGATGAACCAACATCTTCCTATAAATTACTGACTAAAACTTATTCACATTCTAAGGAAGTCCTTCTAAGCTTTCCCTTAGTCAGTGGTGCCATTAAACACATTTAGAAGACATTTGAGTTTACACTCCTTTCTTCTCCGACCACAAGCGTGTACACAAATCTGTGCCATGACAGGCTTGCATCAGCGGGAGTTTTGACCGAGGAAGGGTTGTTGCAGACTCGGGCCCCACGCAGAGCCCTAGACACAGCCTTGTTCTTATTTGGGATAAAAGTGAATGCATTTTGATGAGCTAAGCAACCAAACTGGGTTAATATCCAGTTTGTCAACAACTTGTTTTGGCATGCTGGCTAGACCATGGCTGTTTAGCCTGAGTAAACCCAATCTTGGATTATTTTATTCCCAGAAAATTGAAGGACCCCGAAATTTCCCTTGCAGTCGGTAGTGCCAGCTATGTGAGGAGAGAGCTGGGAGCTCACAGAGGTCCTTGCAAGGATTTGGGAGGCTTTCGGCTGAGGACTAGCTGGGAACCTCTATCATTCCAGACAGACTAATCATGCATGCTGAGAGCAACATGATGCTGAATGTGCAAAGAGTGAGTCCAGCCACACTGCTCGTACAACGCGGGGATGTTCTCTGCCGGTGCCTGCATCAGCTACAGAGGAAGAGCTGTTTTCCCAAACATCTGGAAAACTCCACTGTTGGCTGGCCAGTGCTGAGGAGCTGGGGACACCTCTTGAATCACACCAGAACTAGCACAGACAGAACTAAATATATTCTATTTAGTGTGTTTACCTATAAATATAGGTGCGCATATATATATAGCCTATAAATATAGGTAATAAATAACAATCCATGCCCTTTCACAAGCACATAGGGGCTTCCTGGAGATAGAGATACAACCCAACAAGTGCCTTCCAAAGTATTTTTCATAAGGAAGGTCTTTCAGAACAAGAATTGTGTTTACAGCATTTATGAAGATGTTTACAGTCTCAGATACGAAAATCTGTCAAAATATTGCAACGGAAATTCAGGCACATTGTTTTTCTCCTGGTTTTGGTGCAGGGGACGTTCATTTTTTATTTTTACAGATTATTTTTAGAATTTGGTGAAGGGTTTGGCTGGTTTTATAGCAAAAGCTGTTGTCATATAAACACTAGTAACTTCTCAAAGGCAAAAATGCATGTATGGTTCTAATTTTAAGTGCATGAGGTCATTGGTTAAGTGTTTGAGGACTGTGTGCCGGTTGGACATGAGCAAATAGATGCACTGCACAGTCGTCTTGATCCGATCTCAGTGGGTAAAGGAGGCTGGCTGGCTCAGGCGCACAAATAAACTGCTTCATTTACACAGATGCTGACACAGGGTTTTACGAGCCTCCAGAAAGTCTGTGACTTGTGGACTCGGAGCTGTGCGGGAGGCAGGCAGGGCTGCCCCACCGCCCTTTCCAAGGCCGACTCCTGCTCATGGGCGAGTCCCTGTGGCAACCCCCTCGCCAAGCTGCAGCGGGCCCCAGCCCCGCCGTGGGCCCCGTCCCGCGCCTCTCACGTCGGGGGCTGGAGGCTCCCCAGGCGACTGACGCCCCGAGCCCCGCTGGCCTCCTCCTGGAGCTCCCCCCATCCCGGGAGGCTGAAGGATGCGCCCGGCCCGGCCGGCGGGCCCTGACCCAGGAGCACCGGGACGCCTCCTTCCCCCGGCCTCCCTCACGAAGCAGCACACCTGCCTCGGCCCACTTCACCTCAGGCCCGGGCCCAGCGCGCCCTCCCGGCCGGCCCCCAGCCCGCCTGGGCCCGGCGCGGCGCCACCCGTGACGGGTGCCGCGGCGGGAGAAGCGGTGGCGCCGGCGGAGGCCGCCCGCCCGCCCGCGTTTGCCGCGCCCGCCCGCACCGCCCGGCGCTTCCTGCGGCGCGGGGCGGCGGAGCCTGGCCGGCGGGGCCGGGCCCAGCGCGGCGGGGCGGGGGCGGGGAGGAGGAGGAGGAGGAGGAGGAGGGGAGAGACGGGGAAGGGAGCGCGGGGCAGCGGCGGCAGGAGGAGGAGTCGGTGTCGCCGCCGGATGCTGCGAGGAGGTGCCGCGGCCCCCCTGCGCTGCCGGCCGCTCACCTGAGCGGGCAGGAGGGAGGAGGAGGAGCCGGCGGCCGAGCTGCGCGGAGCCCGGCGGCGGCGAGGCGGGTGGGAGCGCGGCGGGCGGAGGGTGGGCCGGGCGGGCGAGGCCATGGCGCCGGGTGCCTAGCGGGGCCGGCAGCGCGGCAGGAGGCCCGCGTCCCGCCGTGTGCGCCCGGCTGCCGGCGGGGGCAGCCGGCGGCCTCCGCCGCGGCCTAGGAGAGCGGGCGGCCTTCCTCTCAGCGCGCCGGGCGCGGCGCCGCCGTGGCCCACAAGATGTCCACTCGGACGCCGCTGCCCACCGTCAACGAGCGGGACACGGAGAACGTGAGTGCCGCGCCGGGCCTCCCGCCGCCGCGCCCCTTCCCCCGCCCGCCGCCCCCTCAGCAGCCGCCTCTCCCCAGCACCTGGCGGCGGCCCGGCCCGTCCTGCCGCCCAGGCCAGGTGCCCGAGGGATGGGCGGGCCGCGGCCGTCCCCTCGCCCGGCGGGCCGGGCGCTCCCCAGCGCCGGGCCGGCACCGCCGCCTGCCCGCGCCTCAGGCTCCTTCATGCGGCGCTGCCGGGGCGGGTCCGGCGCGCTGGGCTCCACGTCGCCCCAGCCCGCCCGCGGCCCCGGGCCTCCCGCAGGGTCGGCGGGCGGCTGCCGCTCCGCAGGGCGGCCGGGCAAGCCCTTCCACGCGTTGCTGGGCCGGGCTGCCCTTATATGTACTTGGCTGGAGCCGGCGGCTCTAGGCGCACACAGGCAGTTGACTTCGGTCCCCCGCCGGGGAGAGGCCTCTGGCCCCCGTGGGCTGCAGGCCGGGCTGCTCTGCCTTCATGCGCCCCCCACAGCGGGCACCCCTGTGCCTGGGTTGGAACACCCACTCCTGGGCTCTCTAACTGCCTGGCACTCAGCCCCGTCTCGCCTTCTGGGATTTAGCCGTACTTGCTCTTTGTTTGGTTTGCACCTCGAAGATGGTCCCCGGCGTTGCTGTTACTGTATTTCTTCCTCTGTTTTGCTTTGTGTTGCGTCTGAGAGAGGCTGTCATCGTGTCCTTGGTACCTCCCGAGTTGATTGTTTGTACCTTCCTTTGTGCTCTGTTTAAACATCTTTGCGCTCTTCCTCTGCTCCGCCCAGACTTGATGGAGTAGAAGCATGGGGTTGTTCTCCATTGTGGTTGTGTTCCTGCAGAAAATAACTGGTCTTGGTGACGGTAGAGAGTGTACCTGAGACATCTTAAAATCCTGGACCATGTCTGGTTCTGGCCACCAGTGGTGATTATTTAAATATGAGGTTATGTGGGAGGTGTGAAATTTTCATCTTAGGTGAGGGGACCAATATTAAAAGAGGTATGTTTGGAATGTGTGGTAGATATTGTTATTTG
This sequence comes from Gavia stellata, assembly GCF_030936135.1. Lineage (NCBI taxonomy): Eukaryota > Metazoa > Chordata > Aves > Gaviiformes > Gaviidae > Gavia > Gavia stellata. Next base: position 270,721 of record NC_082595.1, read on the forward strand.
CCTTTGGGAACGTGGCAGAAGGCGCAGGAGGAAAAAAGGAGTCATACGAAATTTAACACATGCAACTGTACCCAACTTCTAGTTGTTTGCAGGTGACCAGTAAGAAATGAGGGAAGATGGCCTGGTGGGTTGAAATGGGTTGAAGAAGATGCTTGTTTGTATTGCATCAATCCATAGAGGTTCTGGCCAACAGTAAGAGCTTGTAATGTTTGTTACTGTAAAAGCCAAAGCAGCAGTGTCTATTGAATAGGTTACTGAATTATATTGAATGAAAAGTGAATACAAGAAGAGGGTTTGGAAGACAAAGGTGACGGAAATGAGGTAATATAGTTAAAGAAATTAAACCCTAGCTTGATGTCTTACTATAATGAGCTTTTAGTATCAGTAGCTGAGCAGAAATTTAACTGGCATAGCAGTATCAGCCTGGTTACTAGTTAAAGCTTAAAGCAAGTAGATGCATTTGGTCTGTCCTTACTCTTCATGGACTGATGACTCCTGTATTGGTGTCAGAACAAAAGCAAGTCCTTGAGATGAAAATGAAAGTTTAGATTTAATTAAATGACAAAGTCCAGGTTTGAGTGATACATGTTACTCGTGAATCTCCATTTCAAATGCATATAGGAATGTAGATGAGAGATAGATGACAGGAAGGGATAAGAAATATTTATACATACATCCAGTAATACAGTACATAAGATTTGCAAAGTAGATTTACACAAGGTAAATGGAAATATTCTCAAACGTCATCAACTTCTACAGAATGAAAACTTCAATTAAAGTGTTAATAGTTCATTTAGAAAATACTATGCTACTTTTGAATGCTCTGTTTTGACACCTAGAGATAAGTAAGGTTTTTTTTTTATTATTGTTTCAGAGACTGCATTGGGTATCTAAAAAAAAAAAAAAAAAACAGGTTTGTACAGGATATCAAAATACTCAAAATTGCACATTTGCTCCTGAAAGTCTTGGTATAAGTCTGTAACCTAATACTAATGAATATAATCCTCCAGTCAGATAAACACTAAAGAGCTGTGTGGTAGTAAGTTCCCAAATCTGTACAAAGTAATTCTAGTGCTGTCATTAGTATGGCGTCTGCTGGGGTTTGGAGCAGAGATCTCGGAGTTTGTTGCTTCTGCCCATGGGGGAGCCTTGGGAAGCCCTCTCTGGTACCTGTGACGTAAGACCTTTTGCTAAGGTGGCAAATGTGAGGTGGAAGGGGAGGTGGTCCGTTGCTGACTTCCCAAACAGCAGCATTCCTTGATTTAAAATGGACTCTGTCAGGGTGAGGTGAGGCTTTTAATTTACTTTTAATGTGCTTCTTCCTGCTAATAAACACTGATGGACTGGGGAAGTGTTTATGCTGATGGGTCCTGATGCACAACGTTTAGCTAGTAAGCTCTGGGTAACTGAGGTGGTAAGAAGTTGCAACTAAAAGGAGAAGTTGTTGGGAAAAGCGAGGAGTTAAAGAGCAGTGTAAGTATGAGTGGGTTTGGCCTGGTAAATAAATCCATCTTTGTAGTGTATATTTCCAGTTCCCGAGTATGTACATTAGCGAAGCTCTCCCAAGTTCTGCAGCTAATGGTGATCTTCAGGAGAGCGCTCTTTTCTTCCATCTCATACGCGTGGCCATCTCCGCAATGTTGCTCCATTGTGTGACTCTCAAGGGACAGACTGTAATCCCGGCGAAAGCTGATTGATGGTTCTGAGTACAAACCTACGTACGCGTCCAGCTGTGCTTTGCACGTGGCGTGAGGTCGTTGCATGAAATCATGGGGAGCTACCCTACCACTGCCACCCCCTGTCTCTTGGCAGCTGCTTTCAGTGCTCTTTAAAGTAGAAAATAAATAAAATTTCAATGTGTGCTTTTCTCAGTGAGTATGCAAGCGTGTGTTCTCTCATTTGAGAAAAAAAAAAGGTAATGATTGGACACAGCAGCTGTCATAAGAATATACATTCCTTGAGGAATTATGGGAGTTCCTGGTGGGATTGGTGAAAAATGTGCATAATTCTTTGTGCCTTTTATCCTACAGCACCCTTTGAAAGTAGTTTAGAAGGGATAAGATCATGCAGCAGATTACTTGATAAGATCTTATCAGAAAGCTGGAGTGAAAGGTACAGGGACCGCCAACAATGGACAAACAACAGGTGGAGGGAAACAGTGGTTGTGAAACAGTGTGTGTATAACTGATAGGTCTGTGTTACAGAAATTCACACCCTTTTTCCTTTTCCTTTTTGCTATTCTTTAAGTGTCCCAGTGCTATGTTTAATTTTTCTAGCATATGTCCATAAATATTTTTCATTAGAAATGTTATTTCTTTTTCATGAAAGCTAAACAGAATGTGATTGTCAAACACTTATTCCTATTGAATGGTTTATTGGGAAACTTGGGGAAATTACTGGGTGGAGGCAGTGCAGTAAAGATTATTTTCATGCCTATTACCGGATTTATTTTTTTTCAAGTGAGGGGTAAGAGTACTATTCAAAATAATAATTTTCCTGTGTTTTGATTTTGTACATGTAATTATTTCAGCTTCCTCTTGATACATTGTACGTAGGCTGCAGTAGGTAATGTTTCAGTGCATTCAGACACTTGCAGTTGGGGTTAGTTTGGGTGAACTGAGCTTCCCATCTCTGCTGAGGCTGGAGGAGCAGAGGGACAGGAAGCAAAAGGTTTGAGATAGAGTAGGTCTTTTGTTTTCATTGAGTTGGTATTAACTGGAGAGAGAGGGGCTTTTATGTTTTTCCCTTCATATGGTATTGTATCATACCATTAAATTGGGGAATGGCTTTCCTGAATTAAGGCAAAAGAAAAGAAATATGTCTGTAATATATTCTCTTAAATGTTTTTGGGGAGCTCTGTATAAGAAAAGACTCATAGAGATTCAACAGCCATCTGTATACTACTTGCTTTAGTAAAATGAATAAAAATGAGCCTGCTGTCATTTGCCTTTTCTGACATAGGAACCTCTTAGTCTGGCATAAGAATATATTTTTTTTTCTATAGTAAGTGTAATTTAATCTTTTGAAGGTATTACTATTATTTGAGAAGGTATTACTGTTTATTTGTGTTATGGTGTCACCCATCTAGCTAAGTTTTAAGGTATTATTTTGCTTTGTACTTTTCAGACACATAAAAGTTGGTTAATTCTGCTGCAGAGATCTTGCACGTCTACGGCAGAAGAAGGAACAAGCAAGGCAGGAGTGCTGGATGATAACGCTGGCCAGAGTCAAGGAGGAATGTGGGAATTGTGGTTTGTCTTACCTAGCCACTGCCATATGAGAATGATTAAAGAGATGTCATGGCAGAGGGAGTTTTAAGGAAGGATAATACAGTGACCTAAGATCATGTGATTTGCTTCATTATCGTAAAAAGAATTATAATTTTGACACACACACACTCATTTGCAGGCTAGTGAGGGAAGGCTCATGTCTCAGATGCCAGCTAAAGTGGGTGTGGTTAAGGATGACTTTCTGATAGGGGAGGCTACTAGACAGCTGCATTTTAAAGAGAAGAAAATTGAACAGGGCAAGAGATAAGAGGATGGAATGGAGTGGTCAGGTTGGGATAATAATAATTATACCATGTTTAATTTCTTTCTGGTTTTTCATCCTTCTGGATTTGCTTTTGCACAATAAGAACACATGGTTTTCATTTGGACAGAGGGGGCGTGGGAGAAAGTATCTGACAAGAATTCTTTCGTTCAGTGCCTTAAGCAGAAGAATGGCCTAGTTTCCAAGCTTTATGGGTTCAAGAGTACAGCTGTATCTTTCTTATCCACAGGAGATAAGCTTTAGCAAAGTGGAGAATGCCTGTGTTTTTTCCTTGTGAGAGTATTTCCCTTGGTCATAAATACACCGCTAGGTCATATGTTTGTTTGAATAGTAAGAACAGGGTATGTTCTCCTAATCTTATTTTGGTTTGTGTTTTCTCTATGAAGACCTTTTTTTTTGTTTGTTTTGTTTGGTTCAGGTCTTGAGCAAGCTCCTAGGTTGTGGGGTAAAACACATTTTTAGCTAGAGCATTATGCACAGAGAGAGCAAGGTTCATTTTGTTAGGAAGTATGTTATCCATTTTGAACCTTCCTTGTGAACCATAGAGTCATGGGACAGATGATAGAGATGTTTAGTTTCATTTTCCTTCTGTAAAGAGAAATATTTTGGAACAAACGAGTGAAAATGTAGCTTCACGCTTCAGTGTTCTTCCTAGGCATCGTAAAAGAGTATATAGTGTTAAAGGTCAGAAAGAGTTAATGCATTTTGGTTGTACTGCTTGTTTCATTTCATACTTCATGGGGTTTTTGAGGTTCATAGGTAAACATAAAGTTAGATTGTTTGTGGTTGGCGTTCTGAAAACTGTACTTACATGGTCAGTGGAGTTAAACGCTGAACTGGAACAAGGAGATTATGTTCCATGGAGCCTTATTATCAGTGGGGTATCTACCATCATATTTTTTTCTCATCATGTGGACTTACTATTTATATTAATACAGCTTTTTTAATTTTCTAACTCTGCACTTAAAGTGTTTTAATCATCAGTAAAGGCAGGATTATTTTTTTTCCCCATGGCACCCAATTATATTTGGAAATTAATGTTTCTACTATAAATGTGGTAAGTTTCTACCATCACAATTGCTGTTGTTTAGCAGAGGGAGCTCCTGCTAACTTCTAATTTATATCAATAGTTTAAACACAGAAAAAGTAGTAATTTAATTTTTCTTTTAAGTGCAGATACAGTGATTTCTGTAAAATTATTTTCTTGATTAGTAATTTGTATTTGCACTTGCAGAGGGTTTTTTGTTTGTTTGTTTTAGGTTTTTTTTTAAGTATACATTTACGCTCCGTGCTGCCCTCCAGGGTAAGTATACTACTTAAGTTGCTGCGGACAGTGACATGTTTCAAACTTGGCTTATTTGTGTTGTGGTCGTGACACAATCTATTAATTTGTTGTTGTTGTTGGAAACACAATGCTTGCTTTTTGTGGTTGGTTTTGGGTTTTTTAAAATCTTTCTGGATTTCAGAATCACCAAAAAATTTTTTTATGACTTCACAATTTTTTCTGGGTCTTCATTCTTGAATGGTTACTCCCCTCTAGGTAGTGGTAAATTAAGAAGAAATGTTCTCCACAGTTGAATGTTTCTGAAAACCACTATGAAAGCAGGGAAGTTCCATCGAAACATTCACATCGTTCAGTGTAATGAATATGATGCATCTGAATCTGTGTTCTAATAATAAGCTCTTTCTCCACATCAACTACCAAGCCTGTTTAATTGTTAACATTTTTCTACTTTTTTCACATTCTAAATTAACTTTTTTTCTGTGTTCTCTTTGCTCAGTGCTAAGCTGAGCTTTTAAATTGGGCCAGTTGTATTTCATCTAAGAAAGAAAATTTCTCCCTTTTTTTGTTTTTCTGTGAATAACTTAGTAAAATAGTAAAATCAAGGGATTGCTGAGATCTCAAGGCCAATCTAAAACTTCATAGCTGTATGTGATGATGCAGCTTAGACAGTTTTGGTGAGCATCCTAGCAAATCTAAGGTGAAAAATTCCAAGAGGGTAAGATGGTCCTTGTTCTTAAGGCATGTTTCCCTGTGCTTGTTTCATCTTATTTTTTTCTAAGTAGTGACCAAACATACTGTAGCTATCACGGTAAAATAGCTTAAGGCAGAAGCATTGGAAAGTACTCTCTATGCTTACCGTAAGTCTGCTGCTTTTTGAACTGAGATGGCAGTTGAAAAAAAAGTTTGGTGGTTTGCTTGGTGGTTTGTTCTTTGGGTTTTTTTCAGCTGAGCGTTTTGTCAGGGATTTCTTTATGTGTGCTTTCAAAGAAAGCACGAACTTACGCTGAAAGACATATGTTCACAGTTGTAGTAAGGCATCTGCACAGTTAAATTCAGCTGGGCTACAATTAACCTTTAAAGCAATGAACCGGACGTGCTCATGGAGCAGTGCCACAGCTTAGGCTGTAATGATTGATCAATAGAGTGTATTTATGTAAAACCCAAAAGCACAGGTTTTCTGTGCATTTCTGTAGAATGGAAGATCATTATGTTATGCTAAAATTCTCCATCAGGACAGCTGATGGACAGTCACTTTACATCACTTAAATCATTGTGGAAAGCAGGCTCTCTTTGGCTGGAATGAATGTGTTATCTGTATGTTTTCAAGGTCTCATGCTCTGTTGTTTGTTGTATATGGATCCAGTGAAAAATAATTTTCTTTCTTTTATCTTGCCATTCTTATGCTTGTGGGACACCTTAGGTGTAGGCTGTGCATGTCACAATGAGAAATGGTCTGCACTCCACTTATTTGGTTAGCATTAATGTGGCTTACGATGACTTTTGTAAAGACTCCTGCTTAGCTGCTCAAGATTTAAGTGCTCAGTACCAATGACTCCTGGCCCTTTGTATGCAAACTGTTTCAATTTGGCAAAACTCTATAAAAATGTAAGACATGTTGTAGAAGCCTACATTCATAATACAATAATACAGCGTGTTTTAAAAAAAAAGGATTATTTTTCTTCATGCTTGCATTCTTCAAAAGACTGGTAAGAGGACTTTTGGTTACAATAAGCTTTAGCCAGTTTCATTGTTTTAATTTCTAAGCTGTGTGCAAAACCTAAAGAAGCACTTGCAAAAAAAAAAAAAAAGAACAGTGAAACAAATATTCTTTAAATTGTTCAGTAATTTTGCATGCTCAGTAAGTATAATAACATGATATGTATGTTCATAGTCCTAATGATTTCTTAGGTAAGGACTGATAAACATAGTTGAGTTACACTGAGGAAAGAATGAAACACGTTCATGACTTCAGGATCAGTGTCTGCCTTGTTCACCATAACCCTAATAGTGTGTTGGCAGCAAGTAGAACAATAATCCTGTTTTATGTTTAAACACGTGGCCTGTAGAATTCACCAAAGTGGCAAAATAATAGATGTTAATCAGAGCAGAGAATGATATCCAAACTTACGATATATTTTATTGATTCAACATAAGGAGCTTCGTCCAGTTGTGTTGCAGAATTGTATTTTAAACATGCATAGTTGTGATATGGGTATCTTGAATAATAAGACAGAACTTTATTTCACCTCTGATGAAAGCACTTGTGTAGTACATCGATGTTCACATAGCTGAACGTACAGAGTTACTGGATAGCCCACGGCAGTCTTTTGCAAGAGCAGATAATGATAATATTAACTGGTGACAAAGTCTAATCGTTTTTGTATTATAAAGTAATAGTAATGCATGATAACTTAAAATCTCAAGCAGAGGCAAAATTAGGCAAGGTTGTTAGGGAGAAGTGATATCTTTCATTAGACAGATGTGGTTGGAGAAAATAGATCAGATTTGGATAGATTAGGCTCTAGCAGGGCTTGCTGTAAAGGATCCTGCCCAAGGCTAACCTCATGGTAAAACCTGTAGTGCCTCTGCTCTGCTGTGCTTCTGTAGGAGGACCCATGCCTTACTCATGATGCAGTAAAACACGCACCTTCTTGTAAGTGGAGGCACAGCCTTAGTCACTGCGATAGAGTGCTATTTTCAGCTCTCCTGGAAGCTTTCCTCCCAGCTTCCTCCTTTCCCCACTGTTGGTTCATATCTTTTCCATCTTAACCCCATACTTGGGAAGAAAGTACAAGAAAAATAAAACGGTTTTTACTTGTCTCCAAGCAGCGCCCTTTTTCAGAGGGGAAAATGCCATTTATTTGTAATCTTAATGTTAAAGGTTATTACATAGACAATTTTTCTTATTTCATCCCTCAAATATTTGACCAATTTAATTTTAAACCTGGTCATAGTCTATAACCTGCTGTCACAGCAGCTTTATCCTTACGTACTTCCCAATATCCATCTTTCTGAAATTCCATTTACCCATGTTCATTAAGTTACTGGCCATGTAATACCTGTAATTTCCTATTCTATCATATTCTTGCCCCCTCCCCCCCCCATTTTGCTTACTAACGTGCTTTTGTGCTTGAGCTTGCGTACTTGTTGCCAACTTCCTTATGCTTCTCACTCTTTCTGGGACCTTTTCCAGTTTTGCTCATTTAATGACATAAGCAAAACCAATACAAAGCCTTACTAAAGCGATGTAGTTGTAGCTGCTCTTTATCCTTGAAGTGATATCCTTTCGTATGAGTCCCAAGGACCATTTTAGTATGGGAATAATCTGAATTGTAAAGCTAAAGGGAGTGAAGAACTGCTTTGCTGTGGGTGGATTGGGGAGAGTTGTTTCTGTTTTGGGGGTTCTTGAAATTATTAGCAAGAAGGATTATTACAACTTTAAATACTCATTGGTTAGACTATTATTTTCCTCACTCTGCATTTCCTTCCCTCCCCCTGCTTTCTTCTTCCAGATAACAGCAGAGAGTAACCAAAGCTTTATAATGATTAGTTAGAAAAGGCATACAATTTTATAATGTCATTTGTAGAGAGAGAGTTTCTTTGCAAACTCAGCAGGTACATGAGGAATTTAATGTGCGAGAATTGCAGTTAGGGAAGCGAAGTGTAGGGCGTACTGCAGTACGTGTAAGAGCAGTGTGAATTACTTGTGCTTAAACAATGAATATCTGAAATTCCTTTTCAGAGTGCATGCTTGGCTTCAGTTGTATATAAGTATCTCTTTATTCTTAGATGTTTCTGTCATTACTTAAAATAAGCAGAGGCATAGTTCAAAAATTCAGAGAATCTCGCGCATTGAGAAGAGTCTGATTTTTGCTGTGGAAGTTACCTTAGCCTGTTAAATGCTACGTTGAGCTCTTACAGAGGATATGGTTGTTTTCTACAAATGGATTACATGTGTAATGTATTTACTCATATCTCCATTCCAGATAATATTATCGATTGAAGGTAATAGAATTCTTTAAAGCATTAGGGGTTTTATTTAGTAATTTTTTTCTAACAGTAATGAGATTTTCTTCCCCCTGCAATTATTACAGTAAGGACTGTCTACTGGTGGTCAAAAAAAAATCAGAAAAATGTCATTACTTGGTGAAGGACTAAAATAGTATTTTCTCTTTAAGATCAGACTCCAGAAGGAATAGCAGTTGTAATCGTTCAATACAATGAGATGTATGCAGAAAATATTAATAATACTGTCTCTGAGCAGTCTTTACCAGGCATACCTATGTATAATAGCTTTTAAAATTTGCTTTTCTTAATTTGATATTAAATGAACAAGGCTGGCTGCTTTTTAGAATTCTTTCTTCCAGTGATGGTCATAACATGCACATGAACAAAGAAAATTTATGAAGGCACTTCACAATGAAACTCTTGCTCCATCTACTGCATAATCTAGAGAAATCTTATCTACAGAAAGTTGTTATGAGCAATGAGGGTCGATCTAATACAGATGCTGGAATTAGTCAATGGAAGACATAATTATTATTAGAGAAGATATGCCTACAGCAGTGTTTGTAGACAGGCTAAGGGAAATCCAATCCCTCAACCTGTGCGAAGCAAAGTAGACTGATAAAATAAAAACTGCGTTTAAAGGTCCTTTTTAAGAAAGCTATTCTTGCTTATCCAGTGATTGCAGAAGTATAGCGCTCATCAAAATCAAATTTGATGTTTTCTAAATACTACAAGACAAAATATTGGTGGTCGTGGTTGTTGTTGTTATTTTGATTGTGTGACCTTTTGTAAAAGTTTGTATTTTGGTATGGTGTACAAGCTTTTTCATCATTACTCATTAAATCCATTTCCTAGTGGTGTGTAATATTCTGTTTAAATGGAATTATTTTCAAAGTGAGTGGTGTCAAGCCTTCTGGAGTAGCATAGAAGAGACAAACTGGATTCTTGTATCCATCTGTTTTGTTTTCATTCCCTTTACATAATAATTACTAACCTGAAGAAGCTGAATTAAATATAGCACTTGACTATTAGACTAGAGTTACTGTGATAAAGTGAAATATTAATGCTGCATGAGCCATTTTCCTAATATTGTCTTGAAATAATTGAAGATATTTCTAAGACTAGCTCAGTGGGTGACAAACAGAAAAAAGAAGGAAGCAAACTGGGAGACTGTCAAGTATACTGGCAGGTAGTACAGTTATCAAATATTGGAGTTAAGTTTACCTCCAGCTAATTTTTGAGAAAGGGTAGAAAGCCATGCCTGATTTCAGGTCAGTTATTGGGTGGTAGGAAGGTGGTAGAAAATTAATAGAACCTTTGTTAGCTGCTTGGTGAAACAAGAAGGATATTTCACGCAATAGCTCTCATTGCCTGGGATTGGAAGGGTTCTCGTTAGTTTGGTAAATTAAGGAAAAAAATTACAGATGGCGTTCCCGCTGAGCATGTGATAATTTAGGGAGCGCAACATTGCGTAAGGGAATATATGGTCATGACTCATAGAGTGCTGTGGCTTTCCTCATCTCTTAAGAGGCAAGGAGCATCTTAGGACTGTGGGTGGGAGAGGGGCCCTTGGCAGCCTGATGGTAGAAGAGAGAACGTAACATTGCTGTCTGACCCATGCTAAGACTTGGAATAATTCAGTGATGTTCATTTGAAATCTCCATAAGGATGACTCTCCTTGAGAGTTTTGAGGACAGATTCCCAGTTGCTGGTAGGGAGACTGATAGTTCCTGTCACTTGCTGACATTGTCCTCAGGTTCCCATGACTTCTCTGCTTTCCTGACTTTCCCTTCCTTAACACTGAATCAAATGAATTCCTATTGTAATATGAGACAGCATCTGATTAGGTAAGCCACCTCAATTAGGGATTTCCAGGCTGTAAGATACATTGCTCTAATATTATCCAAACTGTGTTGATGTCCAGCTCAGGACAGAACCAAGAGCTGCCACTGCTAATGGTGAGCTGGAGGCCACCATTGCTGCTACTGGTTATTTGCTGTACCTTGGCATCTAGGTGAAGAAGCCTGGAAATGCCTGACTTTGACAGCTTGCAGGCTGTAGTGTCTAAAGACCATAGCTGGGGATCTGAGATTCCTCACCCACTGATTGTCAAGGACTGAAGAGAGAAAGCCATGCTGCTTCTGCTTTTTTTTTTTTTTTGGTACTTTTTTCCTTTTTTGTTATTGTTGGATTCGCTGCTTATTTTAATGACTGTATTAATTTTGAATACATATTAGGTTTTGTTCAACCCTTTAATCGTAGATTCTTTGGCTTGTGCTCTTAAGCTTTGCCTATATATATATACACATGTTATTTTTTGCACATTTTCTTATCTTTTTCATTTTAATAGGCTAGGTAAATCCAGCATCTATTGTTTTTAACATTTTCTTTGCATCCTGTGATGTTTTTTTCTTTTAATTCCTTTGCTAACTTACTGGAACATGGACTATTTCATTTGCTATATTCATTCTTTTTCTTCTGCTTGGCTTTTACATCTCAGCTATACTCACACATGATTTCTGTTTATGGTTTGAATTCAGTGCATTGACAGATATCTGCGGTATGTGTGTGTCAGTATTCATTATCTACTGTATTACTGTCTCTGCCTGTTTAAAGCATATAAAGAAATATATTATTTCTTTCTAGCTGTATTACATACTTTGCAAAATCTTTGAGGAATATTGCAGTTTGCTTTTTTCTTCCTTTTTTCAATCTAGCTTCATAGTTCCTTCCATATATTTCTAAAGTGCTAAATTGTGGTAGTTTGTGATCATAAATAATTGAAGCCCAAAGGTTAAAATATGTGGTTGCATGAGTTTAGAAACAAGGGGCTCTGAGGAGATTGTAGTTTGAGCTCTGTGTAGAGCGCACTCTTTGATCATAAGATATGAGCTGGTCCAAGGGGCATACAGTGTTTGGACAGCTTAAAGTTAAGCATAAATCTGTGCAAGATTGGAAATATATTTGCTAAGTTGAAATGTGGTGTAGCATTATCCACATAAAGGTAAATAGTTAATACAGCCCAACTGAGTACATTTTATTTGATCTGTTAATTAACACTTACATGAAAAATGGGGCAGAGAGCACTCAGCAGAAGACTGTCTTCATTTTGCTTTGTTTTTCTTTTTCTTTTGAATTCACCATGTCCCACTAGACCTGCTGGCTTGGATACTTTGTCATAATCTTGCTCTATGTGTCAAACATGGTTTACACTTTCAGAAGACCAACTAAATTTAGTGGTGTCCTTATAACTTTATCTCCAGTTCCTACCATCAGATTAGACTTTGCGAGACTGTTCTTTGCAGAAGAAAACATTATAACTGAATGCTGTTTGAGTGCAGGCTTATTGGTAGAAGCATCCTACGCCATCTAAGGTGCTTCCTCCTCTTAGGAAGGTGGCTGGCTTGCCAGTGCCATTACTCCTCAGAAAGTTAACCTTTGTATCAATGCTTATGAAAAAAAAAAAAAAATGTCTGCAGAATGCTGAATCTGATTAAATCCTGGCTTAGATATTAAAACTGCATCTCCTTGGCAGATGGGGTCCAGTAGGCACTCTGCACTTCAGTCCTCTGAGGCAAGACCTGGTAATGACATCAGAAGACCTTTTTGCAGAGAGATGGACTAGAAAATATTATCAGGTCTTGAAGTTGAAGAAACTAAGCTAGTATGCTCTAGTGCAAGAGGCCATGAAAGTGCTTTCCAGGTCAGAAAGGATTCCTTGCCCCTCCCCTGAAGGCTGCAGCTGCTGTGGAAGGGTATGAAATAGGCCATATTAGTCTGCTGAAGGTCCATGCAATTTTTTCCTCTTCTAATTCTCAACATGAACAGGTTGCCCAACTACTTTTAGATACATTTGTGTTGTGTACTGCATTGTATGAAGGAAAACATTAAGATGAGTCTCTACCCTTTAAATTAGACTTTCAAGATCCCTAAAAGGTATGTCTCAAAAGAATATTGCAAAATCCTTCTGAATATTGGGTAACTTCATTTGAAACATAGCTTGACATGATCCTGAAACATCATAGTCCTGTGTTCCCCTACAGTTTCTTTTTTTAGGACATGTGTCCATCAATTAGTATGTATTGCTATCAGGTTGGATATTTTAATTGGTCATCTCATCACTTTTTAGAAGCAGGCTTTGCTTCAGAAAGTTAGTAAGACCTTGAGGTAAAATAGTCTTCAAAATAAGATGGTGATCTGTCTTGATGGATTCATCGTTGGATCCACTGGATGAATCCAGTAATGGGCATGTAAAGACTTTAGAAATGCTGTCCAGCTTGCTAAAGGAGTAACCAAATTTTCTCTTTTATGTAGCGGAAATGTTAAGGGTGCTTTGCCCATTCGTGTCACTCCTAAAAGGTAGGTCTTAAGCTCACATCGCATGCTCTTCTGTCTCACACAGCCAGTGCAGGTAAACAACACAAATAAGCCAGTCTACTGATTTTGTTTGTGGGGTTTTTTGGTTTGGTTTGTTGTGGTTTTTTCCCAGTTCTTCTGGCTTTCTACCTTGTTGTGGAATGGGAATAAGTATCTCCTAGCTAAAGTTTCACTACTGGTGTCAGTTTGCCTCTGGATTATCAAGAAGAGTGGTATGATCAATTTTCTTTTCCATGTCATTCCTGTCAGTGTGGTTCCACGAGAGCTTAACATGGAGCTGCTGTGGCCCCATCTTCCCCGGGCCAGGCGTTCCCCTTTCTCCTTGGGCCTGCACTGGTGCTTGAAAAACTGTCTGGGGGTGCATCTGCTCAGGGAGAGAGTCGCTAGGTTTTGTCCAGCTTGGCTCCCTGTGGTGGCTCACCATCCCACTGCGCCAGTGGTAGTGCAATTGTAAGTGGATGTAGGCATGTAAGCAGAATTGGGTTGGCTTCAGCAGCCATATGCCACATGTGGACTCTTCCAGAGTTGTTTTAGGTATGCAGTGGGCAAGGAAAAAGTTCCCATTTCATAACCTTTGAGAGAAAGAATGAGTTGGGATTCAGAGCCTGGTCCCAATTAGCTGCGTGTATGTTTTCCTTCTGTAGAAGAAACCTCAGCTGGCCCAGAAGACTGGTTGTTTGATCGTGAGTATGGGAGACACTTAGCTCTATAATCCGGTTGCTCTTTTGTGAGTAAACCTTGCCTCCTGCTGCCATTCTTCTCATCTGGAGAAAAGCCTCAGGTTTCCAGATTGTAGTCTCCAGACTGTAGAAACAGCTCTTTCCCCCGAGTTTTGAAGTTTGATATTAAAGCATTTTTCATTTCTTGTATTCCTGCAAACACTTGAGAAGCTCCATGTGCTTGACAGGATTCTGAACTGTAAGTTGTTTCATGTCTCTCTACTCCTGCCTTTCATCAGGCCAGCTGAAAAATGACCTGGCTGTATCATTTATAAGTGCAATAAAAACTCCTGCCAGTTTCCTTTGCCAGAAGTTTCGCTTTCTGGGTGTGTTCCTGTTCTTGTTTGCTTCAATTAACGATCAACACTAGCATTTCATTTTCCTTTTGTTCTACTGAGGGGTTTTGAGAAAACTGTGAGTGCCGTGGCATTCAGCGGCAGTGCCCCGTAGCTGCCTGCATCTCTGGGTGCTGGCAGGATGTCCTGGGGGAGCTGGGAACGCTCACTGGGAGCTCTGTGCTGGCAGGTCCGAAGATCTCATGAAATAAGTCAAAAAAGACTGGCTAGGGTAAACTGATCACCTCCTGAGGAAAGAGCAACGGCTGGCAAGAAATGTTGAAAGAACTCTCTCTGTGTGAGGGGCAGTGTTTTAAATGTGCCCAGGAGGCTGCAGCAGGAATAGCCTTTCTCCTTCCTTCCCCCTCCCTTAAGCACTTTTCTTCAAAAATGCGGGTTCATGTTAGGCATCATGGGTGAGGGATGTTAACCTTTTATTTTGGCAAGAGAGGAAATGTTTTACTGTTTTGCTTGGTAGGGCTGACTGTAGGTTCTAGGACTATACCAAATGACAAATAAAAATAAGTAAACATAAGAGGATTTTAGGAAAAACTCCCCCCCCCCCCCCCCCCGATTTCACCTGTGGTTTACTGCAGCAGCTTTTAGCCAGCTTGTCTCAATTTTCACTGGGGCTATGGGGAGGGTTCAGTTTTGTCATAGCAATTAATGGAGATGATATGAGCCGACTGTCCTGAATTAGCCCTGGAAAATCTTGTTTGTGTGTTTGGGATGAGTCAGGAAGGAAAGTGCCAGGTTGAAATAACTGTGCCAATTCTGAGCAAAATGGAACAAAGGCAGGAAGGTCCTGTTCTTCTGCACCTGCATGCCTGGCCTGGCTGAGGGCTTCGGTCCCAGGGAGAGGAGGAAGCCTGTTAGCTGAGTTCGGGTTACAAGACCTGATTTAATGCTATGAAGGTATTTGTTATTCTGAAATGTTTTGACTGACTTCTCAGGGGAGGACCAGTGCATTTTTATTTTTTTATCCTTTAAAGTATCTGTGATTCCATGTGATAATGAACTCCACCCTTCCATATGATATTACTGCTGTGTTTAAAAAAAAAAAAAATTGGGAGCAAGCTTACTATAACATGGACGGGATTTATGACAGGTTAGTGTCACCATATGAAAATCGCAAGTATTCTCAAGAGCCTTGTGTATGAATTTTTGAAACTCATGTTAGCTGTGTATGGTGCTGCACTGATAGATCATGGGCTCTGTTTTCTATCCTAGATTGCTTCAAGTATGGAGCTGTGAACATTGCATCCTGTGTAGTTTGTGATTAGAAAAACAATTCTGTCTCAAAGTTGGCAAACTTATTTCTGATGTGTCTCACAAAACTATGTTGAGCACTTAAAAAACAAACAAACAAAAAAGCCAAATAAAACAAAAAACCCCACCAAAACTTCTAAGGGGCTTAGACACCATAGTAAGAAGCACAGTATAAGATTTACTCAATGCTCAACGTAAGTTTACCTATCATCAGCATATATGTATGCTTTTAGAAAGGGATCTATATTGTGTATTGAGATTAAGGAATTGTATTTCGCCTTGCAATAGAAATGTTTTACTATTAGCTTTGAAGTTGTTCTTTTTGAAATACAGAATATTACAATTGGGAAGAAAAGGAAAGATACTAAACAAAATAACTTCCCCTTACTGTTGGTTTTTTTTTTTTTTAATCTCACTTGATACTATATATTGAACTCCATGCTTATAGTTTGGGGTTTTTTTTAAAAAAAATCTTATATAAAATGCTTTTCAGAGTTACAGCATCAGTTAATGAAATGTTTCCATATGCTTGACTGAGGCCAGCTTTATTCAAAATCGTTGTGTCTTATCGCTGATAGCTTCAAGCTCTTTCAAAAGTTCATGCCTGGAATTCCTACGTGTTATGTAAATCTGATATAAACAGAAAGATGCACATGCATGTGTTTGGGGGTTTTTTGGTTTTTTGGGTTCTTTTTTTGGTGCAATTCTGGAAAGCCTGTGTGAGCACGTTCAGGGTATGGGCACAAGTTAAAGACAAACGTAACAATTCTGTCTGATTCTCTTCTGACTCTGCCATGCATTGACCTTGGTATCTGATTTCAAAATCTGTATATACTTTTTCCCTCACTGTGTGTGTTTGTGTCTTGGGTTTTTCTGAGCTGAGTCCTGCATATTATCCTGTTCCAGTGGAATAAGTTGATTGCTTTGGGTTTTGGGTTTTTTTAATAACAAAGTTTCTATCGTGCATTCGCAATCTATTAGGCATTTAATTGCTGATAAGAAATTATGAAAAAAATCATGTGTGCATACATTCAGTCTTTTTAATTGCCCCCTCCGAATCACTTTTTCACGTGTCTGGGAGGTATGAAAAGTTAGAGTAGATAGTGCTCTATTAATGTTTTGATTGAGATCAGAGGTGCTTTAGTAATTATAGTATGATGTGATGAGTACATGGGGCAAGAGTCAGCTGTGATTTCATGCAGATGTGAGGGTTATCTGGAAGAGGAGTGAATCCCCTTCTTCTGGCAGTAGCTGATGGATCAGGTCCTATCATCTGGTGCAGTTCAGAGTTGCACCATGCTTCATACCTGTAAACCTGGACCTCTGGGTGCTCTTGATATGTGATGCAGAACTAGCTGATCTGAACATTTCTTTTGGTTTCTACATTGAGATTTACCAAGATCTTTCAAAAAATTGGACTCTTCTAGTTTAGTTTGATTGTTACTTCAGCAAAAGAAAAAGACTTGCTTGAGGTGGTTTGCTAGAAGCTCCTAGGCCCTAAAGGAATGATTAGGGACAGCAAGCAGTTAAAACATGAAAACAGCTGGGCAGCCAGGACACTGCTTCTCATCTTCCACCCCTTTCTTCCCCCTGTATTGTGAATCAAAGCTGTTGCAGATCAGAGCTGTTTAGAAGATGGTCTTCTGAACCCTTCAGACTCCCTCTGTCTGGGCTAGCTATTTTGATTACCTTGCAAATATGACAGCTGTTACAAATGCTCATGTGTATGGCACATGCTTGAAAATATTTGGAGTTATGAATAAAAAATTGGTTGCAAGGAACTTAAGTTCAGAACAGGAGATAATATTGAGAGAGAAAATGTGATGATGTGCCTTTTCTAGCACCACATGTGCATACTTTGCTTCCATGGGCTGACTGTACCGAAGAATTTGCCTTGCAGTAATTCAAGAATGGAAAATTCAGGACTTAATCAAGTGAGGTGTATTTGTAGGCAGATCAATGTGTGGGGGTTACCCCATTACTCAGAAGGACTATAGAGGCCTGCAGTGTTTGATTGAGAAAGACTGTGTGGTTTGGTGGCTGCAATAGTCTTTTAAAAAATCCCCAGAACTAAGCTGTAAGAGCAGTTAATATATTGTGATGATGTAAGTTTAATTACAGTTTATAAGCTGTGAGAATACTACCCCAGTGGCTAGCTAAGTGGCTAAAGGATCCTGAATAAGTAAAGTAGTGGAGCACATGCTTTGTATCTGCTTGGGGTTAGTTCTTCTGCACTTTCTCAAAGATAATGTGTCTGGGCATCATGTCATCTTGCTTGTGCAAAGCTGCCTTGGGTGAGCAAGGAAAACAACAGCTTTGAGTCTTGGGGAAGCAACGGGTCAGGTTAACTCTCTTGTGATTTTTAGTGCCATTGACTTTCTGTAATAATTCTAATGGAATGTGTCAGAAACAAACCTAGTTAGGAGCAATAAGTGTTAATTGAGCTCTCTTCAGTCACAACCTAAAATTGGATGCTAAATTGCTTTTTCAAGATTTCTGAAAAGGCAGTAGGTTTTGGTTTGTACGGGTTTTTTCTTGTGTGGGTTTGCTTTTTTTAAAGACTTGACTAATGTGCAAAATACCTAAATGGCTGCTCTAATACACTGTTTCAGCTCTAAACTTTTGTTACTGCTGCACCTTTTTTGTTTAAAATTGCATTTTATGTTAAGAAACATCTAATCTTGTGTTGATTTCTAGACACTTTATTTAACACTGACATAAATTGAACATACAGGGAGCCATGTTTGTGATGTGCTAGTAAGGTAGTGTTTCCCACCTCATTATTATATATATATATTAAAATACATTATCAAGGTATCTAGAGAAATATCACAAACCTTAACTAAAATCCTGTGTAGGAAATGCAGGTTGTTAGCTGGAATTGTGTTTAGATGGCAGTGAACTTCAAGGAGAGTATTGGTTTTTCAGCCCCCTTGTTCCAGCACCCTGAAAAATTTCTCAGAATTTAGAGATGGTTTTTCTGAAATGGCATTTTTAAATAGCCACATAGTAGCTGATGCATAATGAATGAACGTATTGTAATGGACCAGAAAGATCTTAAAACTACATAGCCTGTCTTTCTAGACAGTGTGGATACTGCATGTTTCTGTGGAATTCAGTTTTAGCATTGTTTGGAAGTAATCTCTGAGATACCATTATTTAACCTAACGAATTCCCCCCCCCCCCCCCCAACATATTAACCTTGTTATGTTTCCATTTCATTGAATGCTGATTTCTAGAAGTTGATGAGTTTCTAGTTTAAAGTCCTCTGTACTTTCCAACAATAGTAAGCTGTTTATGTGCAAAAGAGAGACCTATTGCAAGACTTAAGAAGAATAATGTGAATTTCATTCAGTGCTGTTCAAATTCAGAAATGATATATGTGTATATATATGTGGCTTACAAACTAAGAAACTTGAACTTCTTTATGCATGTTTTCTGTCATCCTTGGGCATAGCTGGGGAGAAGGGTTGGCTCTGAAGATAATCTGTCTAAGAGGGAATAATTAAGAAACTATCTGGAAGGGCTTAGTTTTTCTTTCACAAAAAGACCAAAATCCAGAATCGTCATGACCGTGAATGTTGTTACCTTTTTTCTTTTCTCTCTTCAGATTTGGTTTTGCGTTATATTGTCATTATGATTAAATAACCGATTTCCTATTAAATTTGCATTAAAATGGATCTATCCTGTGAAGCAATCTTTTGCTTTGCCTATGGCATTGATTTTGCTTGCCTATCCAACTGCTTATCTAAAAGATCCCTTCAAGTACCTACTGGAAGTAGGCTAATCCTATGAAGCGTATGAAATTGGCAATTGATACTCGGGTTGCTAATGCTTCTGGGCAGGCATTGTATTTCAAGTAGTGAAGATCTAATTGCATAAATAGGCTCAAAGAGTTTTAAAACTTGCTTGTATAGCATTGTGCTGTAGCTCTGGATGGGGTTCTAGGTACAGCTGTAATACTTACTATTAGCATCATACAAATACTGATCTTGTGGGGTGTTTTCTTAGGCGAGACTTTTACTTGGGCTCTGGTTTATCGCACGTAGGACTAGTGTCCGATGTTGAAGGAACGTTTCAAAGCTTCTTTGCCTGGAGCTGTCCTTCTGATCCTCTCTTTCCAAGTCCACAGAAAGTATTTTAATTATGTGCTTCTAAAGGATAAATACTATTGTTAGCGTGTTATTTCGTGGTTGAATAAATTTGTCTGATACACAGAACCTAAACATGCCTGGCTTGCTTGGTTCTGCAGTAATGTGGAAAATGGTTTAGCAGTGGAGGTATAGTAGTATTTTGCAGAGAGACTCAGTTAATGAAAAGACAAACAGAAAATTATATTTAGGAGCGTTCTCCTGGCCATAGTGAATAATTAATAATGCTGGAGGTGATGTAAGCAGAGTTGTGCTACATTTGGGAAGAACATTCTGGTTGTGGTATAGTCCTTGTTTTTTCCGGTTGTATTGCAGCTGTTTGCTAGTTTTCCCAATTCTACTAGTGCTTATGTCCCAAAATAACTCCACTCGGCTCAGTGGGACTATCTGTAAGCCTGGGTGTTTACAGGAGGGGGTTAACTTCAGTCTATAATAAATGCACACTGAAGTTGGAAGCGCTGCTTTAAATTCTGTTTTGTATAAGAAAATAATTACTTGCATACGGAATGACAAGTGAGATCAGCATAGACCAATGTTAGGTGGGATATTGGGAGAAACAGTGAAACCTCCCACTGCCTCCTGACTTCGCTTTCAGCTTAAGGTCAAAGATCTAGAAACCTTTGGTCTGTAAAGAAACAGGCTCAGTTGGTGCTCTGTACAAAGATATAGAGAGATCCACTTTTTGATTGAAGCACTGATTAATGGGAAAATATCAAGATGTCTTGAGTTTTGTTGGGGCTTTACGCTTAGCAGGAACTGCGTGAGCTGGGAGTAAGCATGCCTTTCTGTTACAAAATCTAAAAACCGGTCTGAGAAGACACTGTTTCTACCTACAGTATTTGCCTGCCTTAAAATCTGTAACTTAAGAGATTAGAGGCTAAATTTTACCTGTTAAACATTTGTACCCATCTGCCACTAATGTTAGAAAGCATTTGAAATACTGAAACACCTAATACCCCTTCGACATCTTCTGTTATTTTGGTGTCTCCTTGGAACATTTCCAAGCCCTGTCTGTATCTTGCCCCTTATATACTTAGAAGTTAAAGAGTACAGAAGCACTGCAGATTTCAGTGACTGACATTTAATGTGGGATGATGTGTTGGCATGCATTAAAAATAACAGTCTTTTAGTTCTTCAGGCTTTTTGAGATTTAAAATATATTTATGAGATGTCATGGAGTTTTATTTTTAAGAACAGATTATTATTTTTAAATAAAGATGTAGATTGTTTGTTACTTGAATGAGAAAAAAGCTGCCAACAGGTTTGGGGAACAAAGCTTACTTGAAAAAATATTTTTCTCAATGTTATTTGGGATGAAGAAAGTTCACTCAATTATTTTTTTTTTAAACCTTGTTTCCAAATATGCCAAAATACAAATATTTTTTGTACTGTGTGTTTTTAAAAGACTAAAATTGGTTATGATTAGACAAGTTTATCTGCAGCATAGTGGTGTAGTGTGTAGTTTGGCATAGTTTCATATTAAAAAAAGTCTGTAATAGTTGGTTTGATTACTGCCTAGTTGTCTCTAGTTATACTTTTGGAGCTGGTAAAATCTTTCTGCAGGCTTTTTGTCTTGAGACATGCATCAGACTCTGCCCAAAGACAGCATGTTCTGCTTAGGCTACCATCCAAAGTTATCAGTTATACTTGTAAAAGTAAATAAATGACTCCCCTCTACACCTTTTATGCTTTTAGTCTATTCTGCTGCAGCTGTCTAAAATCCAAGCAGCTAAATTGCCAACTATTTTATCTGCCTTCCAGCATACCTCTGTGGATGGATACACTGAACCACACATCCAACCTATCAAGTCAAGTAGCAGACAAAACATCCCCCGATGTAGAAACTCCATTACGTCTACCAATGAAGAGCATCCTCACATTGGAAATTATCGCTTACTGAAAACCATAGGAAAAGGAAATTTTGCCAAAGTGAAACTGGCAAGGCATGTGCTTACAGGAAGAGAGGTAAGCCTTTAAAAAACAAAAAGGCTGGCAGTGTGTTTTATATTCTCTTTGGCTATCTCTACAATAAGTATTTCTGCTATTCTTTTACCTTCCTCTTATGAATAGAAAACGTTGTTGTTTTTTTTTTTTTGTCATCATAAAGGTAGATGCAAAGAGGCTGTTTCAGGATATAAGAAAAGTACCCTGAGGTGGCTGAGTTTTCTCCTTCGAACCACTCAGCCCTTTTTTTAAAATGTAACTTCCTGCTGAAAAGATGAAAAAGTTTGTTGCACATCTAAGGGGTATTTTGGGGCTGGGAGGGGGTCCATTCATCCCCAAGCATTTCCAAAACCGTAAAGAAATCTACTGATAGATAGATTTCATTGATAATCTATTGATAGATAGATAGATCCTGGATACTGAAATCTATTGATAGATAGATCTTGTGTTTGGGGGGCCTGGTTTTGCGGTGGACAGGATAACATTGTTGTGTCCCAACACTGACGGAAGTATAAAACTGATTCCTTGGTGGTACCATCTGGTGGCAAAGTTCTGAGCTCCAGCTGGTAGATCCCAATAGGTGAGAAATTTTGCGTGATGAAATGCTTAAAAGCAGATATATATGCATGTCTTGTAGGCACATCTATGCTTTTGCTCACAGAGGTGCAATGTATTTTTGTTCAAACATTTTTCTGAGTTTAATAATCCATGGTTGGTTGTTTTTTTCCCCAGGTTGCTGTGAAAATAATAGATAAAACCCAGCTAAATCCTACTAGTCTGCAAAAGGTAAGAATATACCATAACACCTGTAATTCTATAAACAGTTGAACTGTGATCTTTTATTTACTTGACAAAAATATTTGGTCCCTTTTAGCTTGCTAAACAAACGTCTTTGTGTATGTATGACCTCAGAAACAGTGGTATCCTACTGTCTTTGCTACAGTGTGCATGTGCCATTTGTCTGAGTGTGGTTACTCCTATGTGGTTCCTATTTTAAGCATTGCTTCTTTACTCTTCCTTCCTCCTCCAGCTTCACCTCTTGCTGACAATAAAATTGGTATCTAATTAGGTACACAAGTAGTTTGTCTACATACTAAATCAAGATGTAATGCTGTAAAGGATAGAATTTTTCTTTAATGTAGTAACTGGGTTTTGTGGACTTAAGAGTGCGCCAATTTTTGTGGCTTTAATTTTTTTTTAACCTTCGTTTTTATATTCTTTCAACTTTAATAACATATTTGTTAAACTCAAGTGATCTTTGGCAATTACTTTTTGTGTATAGAATTGAAAAAATGACTGAACCTAATCAGAACACTCTTGCTTGTTTGTGCCTGTAGACAGAAATTCAGAAGTCCTTCATAACCATTGTGATAAGTGTTTTAACAAAATCCTGAGGTTTTTTGTTTGGTTTGGGGTTTTTTACTATTTAACTATGCATATGTTTGGTTTTGGCTGAAGCACAGAAATGTTGTATTGTCCTACTGGAGGTTGCCCATTGTGAAAATTCAGGATATTTTTTTGTTTACAAATACTAGACTGCTGCTGTCTGTAGCTGTACAATGAGAGAAAGAGGCTAGGGCTTATTGCTGTTCTTTTATCTCTGGCTGCAGTTACATTTATTTTATTGTGTAACTTTGGTTACGGGGAGTTATAAACAACTTTGCTCTAATTTCTTTTGGTTTCTTTTAATTCTTGATTTATTTGCTTTAATTTTTTTTTTTGTAGTAGTTTTGTTTGAGTGTGGGTTCTTCAGGATTTTTTTTTTTTAATTCAACCTGCTGTGCAGAGACCATGCAAGAGCTTAAGCTTTGTTTAAGTCCTATAACCTGTATTAAGGAAACCTCTTTGCTAATATTTGAGCTAGTGAAGAGGGACCCACAGAGGCAGTACATGACAGAGCATATTGGGGAAATCCTGTGCTGCTCATGTAGCTTGTTTCCTACCTAGCTTGGTATTTACAGTTAGAGAGCTAGGTGACTTTGTCTCATTGTTCAGCAATTAGAGGGTAAAAAACATTAAAACTTTCTGGAAAACTAAGCATGAAAAACTTACTGCTGGGATAATTGCTTTAATGATAAATAAGTTGTACTTCACACGAATATTCAATAATTGGTTAAAAATCATTCCAAGTATAAATGAAATTTTTATAGCCTACACAAGATGCTGTCACACTACGTTAGTAGTACACAAAATACTGATTTAACAAGATATTGCTGCTGTTACTTGTTTTTTGAGTGGGAAGCTGATAACAAGAGAAACATTTTTAGATACAGTTAGAAGCAGTTTATAGCAGAAGACTGAAGTTAGATTTAGTGATTTAAACACAATTCCATTCTTCAATAACTTCTAGAAATATTTATCCCATGCATCTTCTGTTTATACTGGAAAGTGTGATAATTTGTTGGTGTAGTTTTCCTTCTAACATCTTGGTTGTAATTTTCAGGAAAAAAAAAATCTTTGTTTTGAAGCTCTAAAAGTCTTCAACTTTTAAGTAAACTTAAGCACAGTTTTTGCACCATCACTGAAGCAACTGTAGTTTTTTAAAACAAGTAGGGGTGGGAGGATAGTTCATCAGCATGCTTAGAATTATTTCTGTTAGTATTTTGGTATGTCATTTGTGTATTGTAAATAAATTTTTTTAAAAATCTTTTATGAAATCTCTGTTTCACCATCTTTTTTTTCTGCACTGAACTCATAAATGTTTGTGATTCTTTATGTACTATATAATGTGACTGTAATGTGAATTTTTATAATTTTATCATCAGGGTTATACTGTAGGACTGTTAAGTAGTCAATTTTTCTTCAAGAGGTGATGCTGGGAAAGGGAAGTAGTGATAGTAGTACTGTTTTAATAGGAACAGGCACTTTTCTAATGAATGTTTGTAGAGAAATACTACAGTAACTTTCTGCAGCAGAAATACCCCTCCTGGGTTTGAACCCATGTAAATTAGTGTAGTCGAGAGGACAGTCTCTAGAACTTCAAAGCTGGTAAATTGTATGGAGATCAGGAAAACTTTTTGGCCTTCAATCATTTTTGACACACATTATTAAGACAAATATGTAATGATCTTTGGTCTTGTGAATGACCCTGTGCCTTTCCTTTTCACTCAGTATAGCATAAAGGATACCAAGTGCAAGTAGGTTTTGCTTTAGTATTTGCTACTGAGCTAATTTAAGTAAAATGAATTGAGGCGTCATAGCTTCTCATGCACTGTTCTGTTTTGTAAACAGAAATATTTGAGCACATACTTCAGTTGCTGGAAGTGTCATACAAGCTGGGTCTGTAGTTAGTCACGGGTATGAAAGCAGAGAAAGTGTTTAGTTTGTTCTTTGCCACTCTCCAATGTTATTTATGCCATATAGTATGGACCGGCTACTCTGCAGGCATAGTTATTTTAACTTAAATGGGGCGAGATGGCAGAAGTAAGCTGACCTTGTGAATTTTTAATTTTGCATCCCTGTGCATGCGATGTGACAGTCTTAAGTTACAACATACTTTTTGCATCAGGACCTCTACCTCTTTAAATACATAAACAATGTTGAATTAAGGGCACTGCCTTTTTATTTTCTTTTCAATTTGTTCAGTATGTGGTTCCCATCTTACTCAGTGAGCACCTGTTTAGAAGACAGACCTGGCTTTTTTGTGAACTTGCTGTCTTAATAGTAACATATTGTACTGACTTAGCTTTTTCCACTGTCGTGATTGTAATTCGTTCCCAAATGTAAGTATTTGAGTTTCATCATAACTAGAATTTATATCAAAATAGCTGTTCTATTTTCTGCGTGTCTGCTACATTGAAAGTGTCTTCTTGTACTGGCTTCACCAAACTGCTAGTGGAGCAGAAGGTGCTTTTTTCTTAATAGGTTTGATTAGCAAGTGGTGTTTCAGATTTTCCCTTTTTAGGGGTCAGCGGGCTTCTTTTTGTTCTTTAAACATATCTAAAGCCTCGAATTTAGGGTTTTTTCTGTCATTAAGAAAAGCAGAATGGAAGTAAAGAAGTAGTAGAAGATTTGGAACAATTTCAATATGCTACCTATTAAAAGCTATGCTTTTTTACAACATCCTTTCCCAGTAATGATTTAGAAACTAGAGAAGCATTCAAGCACATCTTTCGAAGCAAGAAAAAGCCTTAATTAACTGAAAATTTTTAGTTTGATTGTAGTGACTTACATCAGTAAAACTTAAACATAGGTGTCAACCTGACAGCAAGTGGAAGTGTTAGCAATGGTATGACAGAAGATCTTTGTACTTTATGCAGTCTGTGCCCTGAAAAATGAAACTGGAAAAGCAGGAATCAAATTTTAAAGCCTTGTGCCTTTTCTGTAGGTACAAGTTCTACAAATTGAGTATGGTGCTGGCTGTACTCTACTATAAGTGAAGCTATTGAGGCTACAACCCATTTGCAACAGGGAGATGCTTGTTCAAGAGTCTTTTTGAATGGTAGTACTTTGTAAGAATGAAGAGTGGTCCTATAAATGCGTGGGAGAGAAGAGAAGTCAGGGAGCACTTACACCTCCTGAGAGAGCAGTACGCTGCTGCTCAAGAAAGTAGAGGTGTGCGTGAATTCTGAAAGCGCTGGTTTTATCAGTAAAATAGATCATTATGCAATCCTGAAGCTCGCTGTGTCTCAAAAGGAGAACTAATCTCTCTATTCTGTCCAGATTTCTAGAAAATTGACAAATTTGGCTTTGTAGGAAGTAATTAGGGTCTTGTTGCTTTAATACCTCTATATGCAAAGGAAGAGATGTATACTGGGTGTTATTGAGGGGTGTAATGGCTATTGTTTAAAGATACCTCTATTTGTAAGCGCATAGATATTGACATAAGTAGTGTTAATAACCAGCATACTTCTGCAAGGGGAGACTGTATGTGCGGGGGGGAGATTTATCCCACAGTAGTGCTCTACAGATTGCAGAGTTGTAATGTAATATAATGTACCCTAATATTTGACTACTGTTAACACTTTTTTTATTATTCAAGTGTTATCCATTGTTCAGAGACTTTCTAGATTGTTTCTTTCTTGTGAGAGAAAACTGGAGAAGTGAACGTTAGCATTTTCTTAATTTGTGTAAACATGCATTTATACTGGACCACATAAAATCTTGAATATACACCAGGACTCCAGAGAACAGTTCATTTGCCCAACTTCCGTCCCGTTCCCCCTCTGCTGTTTTGAACGTCTGTATTGAAATAAGGTTCCCTGCTCTTTCTCCCCACTCTGCATTTGAGAGACCCGTACACGTCCCCTTGGACCATATAGGCTAGGAACTACACAAGATGTAGTGTGGCTATGTTTGTGGTCTCTACACGGTGCTGTTCCATTATTTCAGTTCTTTCAGCCTTTCAAACAATTTCTTTTTTCCAGCCTTCCTGGGTTGGAAGGTATCTGTCACGCCAAGCAGCTTTAGCAAAGCTGCTTGACTTGGTTACGTAGCAGTATTATGGAATACGTAAGTTTCATCTGCTTAATTTGCAAGATGCCTGTACCTGAGTTACTTCAGAAAAAGGTCTGAAAATGTCGTTTTCCAGGTAAACAACTGCTGGAAACTTGTCAGAAGCTGGTAACAACTGCAAAACACGAACTCTCAGAGGAACGTGGATCTCCCCATGAAGAAGGCGACCTTGTGTGCTGTAGTTTCAGTAGTGGGCAGGCAATTGGGAGAGGAGTTTTTTAGGGATTACAACCACTTAGGGTCTTTTAATTTTCTCTCGGAGCAAGCCATTTAGTCGGCAGGTACCTGCAGGTAGATTCTAAGATTTCAGCTATTCTTTCAATTCTTACTCTGCTGATTTCTCTCTTTCCCTGCTCTCATACCTTTGTAGGGAGGCTGACACCATCCTGTCTGTAAAATAAAATAGCCAGTTTCCATTCAGCTTATGCTTGACATGATTTGTGTGGATGAGCATCACCTAAGGTAACTTGGGCTGCTTCAGCCTTGTCCAGTTCTTGCTCTAAGCATGCAAACGCATTTCAACCAACGTTAAAAGCGCCTTTGAGTCAAAATCCCCAAACAAACAAGATCATCACCTCAGAGACACTAACCAGCAAGAAAATACGCAGATTCACCTTATGACTTCGTTGAGTTCATTTAGAATTTGCCTTAGAATAGCTGCTTTTTTTCAAAAGGTTGAGACTATCTACTTCCTCTTGAGATATTCATGGTGACTACCAGGACTGTGTAACTGCTTTTGTATGAGAACATATGCTTCAGTTTTCTGAAAAATGCCTATTCAACAGGATATATGATACAAGATGTGGTAAAAAAATTATTGGCGTTTGTATGGAATAAACCTAAGTACATACTTTGGGTTTTGGTGATGTCTTCTGTTCAGAACTGGAGCAAGTAAATGTTTCTTTCATATTAACAAAGTACTTGCATCAGACTAGAGGTCAGTAATGTTCTGTCTTGAGGAAAATAGACTTTTATGTCCATTTCCTGATAGGCTTTTTTCCTTTATGGAAGAAAATATTACATACTATGTGGAACAAAATTTTGTGTCACTGTGAAATCAGTTTGAATCTTAAACCAATTAGTAAACTTCTAAATCCTGTGAGAATATTGAATAGAATAATGCACTTTTTTTTGTAATTACTGTGTGCATCACATTACATATAAAATTGTTGCTTAATGATCTTTTTTCTAGATTTAAAATTATTTTATTTATAGGAGTCTAATATTTTAATCCTGTTTATAAAGACATTTGTTCATTGCTGTAACTTTTATACCAGCATTGATACTGTTAAGCTATGAAGTATCTTTCCAATCTTCTGGCAGGAATTGCAGTTTTCCACATACCTGTTTAAAAGCTCTTCTGAAGCTGTACCATCTATTGGTTTAGATTTGTTAGCTTCTGGCTAATTGATACTGATTTAACTGAGAAACTTTTTCTCGTGCAACAAATTCAAATACTTAGAAAAACAAAAATGCACAAAGAACAGCCTGGTATGATGTTTTCTTCATGGGAATAACTGGCTTTATGAGGAAACAAGAATATTTGCTAAAGTTAATTCTAGTATGTAGTATTACATACCCATGTGTTACATTTTGAACACAAGCAAACTGCATCATGCTGTTCATGTTTTCTCAGAAAAATGCTTTTATAGTCTTTGCTTCCTTCTGAAATTGTTTTTAAGGCAAATGAATAGAAACTAGCTTGAAATACTTAAATATAGAACTGCAATAATATTACTTGATCAAAAGCTGAATTTCAAAAAGATATTGCTCTATAGTCTTAACTTGTAGAATAAATGCAGAATTTTAGAAATGTTATGACTAAGTTGTACAAATGGAGTAAAAAAACATCTGTCATGTCTAAGCAAAAGAATTTTAATTTCTCTTAACTTGTAGCCTCAGCCATCTTAAAATAGAGACTAAAATGCTACTCTTTGAGGAGGTGTTTGGTTTCTGCCTTGCATCATTGTACCTTTTTGCAAAGGTAGCATCTGAACAAACGGGACTAATTTTGAAAATGGAGGCAGAGATGTCCTTTGAGACATCAGACAAGCAAAACAGCAACGACGCACTTCTGTGTTGAGCCAAGTTTCTCTGTAAGGAGGACTGTAGCGCTAAGATGTTTTCAAAATGGCTAAGCATTATGCTGAAGCCAGTGAGCTTTTCTTCCTTCATTTCAGCATCCTACTTCAGTTCAATATAGGATTAAAGAGCGCGCAGTGCAGTAAATAGATTTGACAATGGGGATATGCTGTTCACTTGAAGTAAAACAGTGCCAACTTACCGGTACTGACAGCCTCAAGTATAGAGTAACAGAGCTATGTAGTCCTTTTGATTCCTTTCATTTGCCTTCTTTCCTTTGAGCCCCTAGGTCAGTCTTGCTTCACCTATTATTTAATCAATAAACCCATGAATGCTAGAAGCTTAAGAGTGAAGACCTCTTGTTTCTAATTTAAAAAAGAGGTAGAACCACCATTGCCTTAAGTGTATATAAGGGCTATAAGTTTGTCCAATTGTTTTTAATTATGGGACTTAGGATAATAAACCAGACTTTCATCAATCATAAACCTTCAGGCCTTGCTGGGGGGAGAGGGGACAGGACTGTTTGCAACCCAGTGTGTAAGATTTGGTAGTCGTGAGAAAAGTGAACTCGCCCGCTTCACCTCTGTAGAGCGGCAGGACTGGGGGGCATCAGGATTCCTGGTATCCAATTCCATTTTAACATTTGTGTGTTCGACCTTTTTGTAGTACTACACCTTGCATTTGCACCCACAGTTATATATGTATTCAGGGTAGTTAGCTGAGCTTGCCAGTCACCAAAGAAATCAGAGCAAAGAGATGAAAAAAACTTGTGTGAATAATCTGTTGGTTTTGGTCAATGTGAAATCCAGAAAGGTCTATAAAACTTATCTGTGTCTGTTTGTGTAAAGCTTAAAAATTAATCTGGTTTTGATACGTAGTTGGTAGTAGTTATTGTTTATATAATGTATAAGATGTAGATTACATTTTTCTGGCATTCACTGCACTATATTTATCTATATTTTATGCTAATGCTATTTTCTGTGGCTTATGCTGCTCCTTTTTGCCATCTAAAATTGCATATCTTGAATAACTTTTCCTTAATAAGTAGACTTTAAAAAAATTGTCTTGCTTCCTTGACAGTTGTTTCGAGAAGTACGAATAATGAAGATACTGAATCACCCTAATATTGGTAGGAGCCCTGCATTTCTGCAAACTTTTTAATTATATTTTTACATTTTACTCTTTTTGCCTTTATTTGAATGTACTATGCTTTTGTTTGTTAAACTTTTTTGAGATAATAGGACAGTGAGCATTCAGTAAATGTTTCATTGTCTCACCTCCTTTATTGACTCTGCTTGAAACAAGAATTTTGCTCTGAGGAGATAAACTACTCAGTCCAGGAAAGCCTTAACACAAAGTAGGAGATGATGAGCGCTCCAGTCGGAGGGCCCCAACTCCCCTCTGTGCATTGAAATTATTCTTGAGGCCAAAAAGCGTGAGTTTCTTAGGTGAAAGTGGCAAAACTCCATTAGTGCAGTCTAGGAAAGACTCCCGCCGACTGTTACTTCCAGAAAACTAGAATTACAAAGTATGTAATTTTCCCTTTCTGCTTTAGTTCTTTCACCTACCCCACAGCTTCAGGGCCCTACTTTGTGATGGCAATTCTTCTGGCTGAGGAGGGCTGGACAGTCTTGTTCCAGAGACAGTTAATGGTCCTGAATCGGCCAGAGGGCTTGTTGCATACAAGGTATGGATGAGGCATACAAGTTATAACATGCTAGGCACTCCCTTCTCATCCCTTGAATTGTTTGTTGCTTTTCCAGCATTCTTAGCTTCTGCTGTTTTTTGTTTTCTTGGGGGTGGTGGTTGGGATTGTTTGTTTTAAATGAATGGCAACTATTACAATCTGAGGAAAGTCTTCCAGACTTAACGTTTCTGGTGTTCACTCAGTATTTAGTTGGTCAGAATCTCAGATTTCTAACGGGGAGCAGTTTACTAGCGAAACAGGGAAGGTTTGTATCATTTTAAAGACGGCTGTGTCAAATTAAACACTAATTTCAGCATGAACTCTTTTGTACAGTGTGCATAAA
This sequence comes from Gavia stellata, assembly GCF_030936135.1. NCBI lineage: Eukaryota > Metazoa > Chordata > Aves > Gaviiformes > Gaviidae > Gavia > Gavia stellata. The sequence continues at coordinate 301,927 of NC_082595.1, forward strand.
CTTCTGAGAAAATTGTTAATTAATATGCTTTATTATCAAACATGATTTGGAAATTAATTTTGCTTTTTTCCCCTCAAAATAACGCTAACCTAAAGGATATAAAGTTTTTATAAGGTTTAGTGTTACCACTGGCCATAAATTATACTCGCTTCATGAGTATAATTTTTTGTTTATGCTGTGCTTTTGCTCACTGCTGCAATCTCTCTCTCATTCATTTTTCTTGCAGTAAAATTATTTGAAGTTATTGAAACTGAAAAGACATTGTATTTGGTAATGGAATATGCCAGTGGGGGTAAGTGGATTCTTAATTCTGCTTAAAGGATAAACTGAAATACAGAAAGCCATGCCAGTTGCATGCCTAGGAACGATTTAAGGATTTTATGGTTAATGGGTTATTCCAATCTGGCCTTCACAACAGTCCTAGCAGACTGCCCAGGGCAGAATTTCTTGCTTGCATCATGTTCTGTAAAGTAACCTATTAGGTTTGTGCTTAAGGGTAGTTACCATTCTGAGCTTTCTGCTGGAATATCAGGAGACAGTCTGGTGCTGATCCTGGCAAAAACTTGACTCAGTATTTATCTGCTATATTTAGGCAAGCACTGATGCCTCATTTTATCTTGAAAATGTGTGCCAAAGCACTTGGAGAGGCAGGTCCAAGGGCACTGGAATAAGAAACAGGGGAAAGGGGACCAGCAGGATCATAAAGACCGTGAGGGATAGTGGGTGCCTGCCTGAGAAGCTGCTTAGCATTCAAATGGGAAATGTTTGAATGTGGGAAGGGAATCCCGCACAGAGCTAGTGACCAGCTAGCAAAGGCTGCTCATCAGACAGTGCAAAGATGAGGATCTGAAAGGCCTTTGAACAGCTTTATTAGAAAGAGAGCAAGAAGGAAAAACCAGAAGTGATACATGTACTGTTAAGTGAAGCTGCTAGAGAGACGTGAAACAAATCTGGTACATAAGAAGTTGCCTGTTTCCCAGTGTGTCTTATATGCAATATGAATAATTTTCATGATTAAAGTAGATATTTTTTTTTGTTTCACAGTGTTGTTTAAGTAAATTTATTTTAAAAATGGAAGAAGCCTTTAGTATGAAGCGTTCCATTTTTATATTTCTTGACTTACATGACTGAAAAATGAAATCCAGTGCAAACAGTAAAAAGGAATTTTTCCTGGCTGCTTCTATTTCCTTTCCCTTCAAGAAGGCGGGGGCTCAGGGGGGGAGATTGTTTTCAAGCATGATTTGATTGTGCATGGCAGTCAAAAATAAAACCTGGGCAATAGGACTGATGTTTTGTCCTTGTCATGGTCAGGAGAAGTGTTTGACTACCTAGTTGCACATGGAAGAATGAAAGAGAAAGAGGCTCGTGCAAAATTCAGGCAGGTACGAAATTAACATTCACTCTTTCTTTTGTTTCTATTTATGGTGTTTTCAGATAGACATGAGTGTGAGCATACTTTTATTACTTTAAAAAATATTCATTGTTGTGATAATGTTTATTAAAGCTGGAGTGGAAAAAATCCCTGAAGAGAAAAATATCTGCTTCCTACGTACTATCTAAAAATAGTAAGACTGTTTTACATTCTTTTTTTAGTGGATGTTCCTAAGAGCTACGTTTTTTATTGGGACTCATTTGCGGTTTTAATCCTTTTCTGAGTATTTTAGAATTTAACAGATATTCTATCTGGAGATGTTGATATGATCACATGTATTGCTGTGTCATGTCACATTGTTTTGTATGAAGGGTATTCTATAACAGGTTTTTATATTCTTATTACAAACTTTCTCATCTTAATCTTTTTCTTATCCTGTTTTTAGTGATTATATTGTGAAAAGCTTTAATTAGATAAATAACAAAATTTGGTATTTTTCAGAATTAAGGTATATAAATAACATGTAAAGAAACTACTTTTTTAACTTTCTGTTTCAGACTCTTTTGTTATACCTATGTAAAAGATGTATATGGAAATGTTGAACTAACTATTCTGTTAGAGATGAATTGCAGATATATGCTTCAAATATTTCGGAAGATAAAATCTGAGATAGTACAACCAGCTATTGGGTTGGGGGGTGCAATTATTTCCTTTTATAGTTATTGCCATTGGGTGATCTGCATTTAAAATAGATGTTCTTCCCTTTACCTTGAGTATGTATTAAACTTTTTTTAATAAAAAAATGAGCTGCTTTTAGGGACTTTTTAGTATTTAAGCGTTAATGAAACTTACATGAATATTTTCTAAAATGAAAACTTTATTTACTGATTTCTTATCTTCTACTGAATCATATCAGGAGCTAAAATTATTAAATTATGTATGAAAACTTATACTGAGATTGAAATAAAATATTTCACTGATCATCTTGGCGTTTCAGATCGTATCTGCTGTGCAGTACTGTCATCAGAAATGCATAGTTCATCGTGATCTTAAGGTAGGCTGTTACTTATTTTTCATTTTGCTGCTTGACAGTATAGACTTAATTTCATTGTACATACTTGTCCTTGCCACTGTCTCTGAATGCCTTAAACATGTGAATGAGGGAACTATCACTT